>NC_087550.1:9373026-9711569 GCF_036250125.1 Pseudopipra pipra
GTAGGCAATGTGAATCTGATTCTCAAAGCACCATTCTTTGGTATATTAAATTAGATTATCCAGCATGATCCCTCGTGGCAGTAACTCCCAGGAAACAGCTACCAGGACATGGTGGCATTTCACATTATCACCCCTACAGCCAGAAGAATTCTCAATCTTTAGTCATGGTAACAAAAGACAAAAAGGACTGCCATGGTTTAACCTGAGCCAGCAACCAGGTACAATACAGCCACTTGCTCACTCCTCCACCAGCAGGATCAAGAAGAGAATCAGAAGGGTAGAAGCTGTAAAACTTATGGGTTGACAGTTTAACAGGAAAGCGAAGGCTCCGCACACAAGCCATGCAAAACAAGGAATTAAGTCGCTGCTTCCCATGAGCAGCCATCTCCAGGAAAGCAGGGCCCCATCATGCAGTGGTTACTTGGGAAGACAACATAGTTCACTTCCCTGTGATCAGAGAAGGCAGCATCAGGTCCTAATGGCACTGCACCAAACTTTGAGAGTCTGGGTTCTGTGCTTGGATCAGATCATAACTTCCACCACAGCTACAGCCAGGGAGCTTTGCTTCACTTTGGGGTTGGTTTCATTATCTGTCCCTCAGTCTTTGTGGTTCAGATAGGTTCAGCCATTGAACAGTTATTGTTCTAGAAAACATCTTATGAAAATGTTTTTGTGAGTAAAATGGATTACAGTTATTGTGGGCAAAACCAGCAGAATTTGAATGGTGGGGAGTTGCCAGGCGATCCATGAGGAAGGAGGTTATGAGCCACTCTGTACTAGTCATAACCAGCTCCATCACTGGAATAAACACACCAGTGTAGGCTGAACTGCCGCCCATGGCACCACAGCACTCATGTATGTGAGCAATAACAGCCACCACAGGGCAGGAGATGGGTGGGAAGAGGTCTCTGGGGAGAAAAATCCAAACAGACACTCTGAAAGATGTTCCCGGAGACACACAGAGGGAAAAACTTCAGTTAAAGGAGACACCTCAGGATATCTAAGAGATTCCCAGGGTACAAAAGAGAGAACAAAAGAGACTCCAGAAGAGAAAAAGCAAATGGACACGTCCAGGGGACCCTGCAGCCCTGCAATCAGGCTGAGAATATTATGGCAGAAATCCTTATGCTGACACACACAACTTCTCTGCCAAACCACCATTTCTCCTGCAAGGCACAGAAATCCTTTAACTTCAAGGAATCAGCATATGCAACTAAAGTGTTTTGGCATCAGTCTCCACTTAATCTCCGTATTATCAATGTGGTCTTAAACCACAACAGCAGCACACACTCCAAAATACATGGAAGGTCATCTTTTAGTTGGTAAGTCTGCTTCTAGAGGATATTGATTTTCACTGCCATCCTCATTAAAAATGAGAAGCTACAACTTTAACCCGCTTTAATGAGTTAGTCTATCCTGAAATACACCTCTGTCCGTATGGTAAAGGCAGAATTTATGTGCTGCAAAGGCCTTTGCTCTGACACAATCATCATCCTGATGTCTTAGGGGCTTGGGGTGCATTTCAGATACAAACATCTGGCAAGTTTCAGTTTTCTCCTGACAGAGATCCTGCTGGCACTGTCATGCAGCTAACATGGGTGTATTCCCTCCAGATTTCGAGTTGCCTCTGGAGATCAGTGTGCTTGTATGCTTCACTGTTTAATATTATCACTCAGTGAGACGGGCTCTTTGCAGACTCTTCCAGTCTGTAGAACCAAAATGTGAATATAATGTCTACCTGAAAGATGCTCAGGCTGAAGACTGCCTGCATTTTCAGAAACAAATTTCACACTTTCCTCAGAGGAAATTCCTGTATTGAAAAACGTAATTGGAATAAACCCCATTCTTCCTAAATACTTATGGGTGATCCACTGAAGAAGATTGATTTTAAACTTTCCCAGTATTATCTCTTCTCAAAAAGAAGCCTAGTCCAACACTACTGTTGTGTCACAGATCAGTGACAGAGTCCTATAATCAGAGGAAATAGTTTCCCATCACACTGAGGCCCTAAGGAATATCCCTTCCATAATCTGAAGCCTATGTCACACACTGCTTGGAACAATCCTGCCTGAACCCAGTTTCTGTCCCTGGGATAGGGAAACTGGGAGCAAATTCTTCTCCATAATCACACATTTGCTGTTTCTACAAGTCTTGCTGTAACCAAAAGTGGATACAGAACATAGGAGGTGGCAGAGCAGCCAAAAGCCTCACCTTCCCTCTAATCCTGCCCTAAGCAAACTGACACAGAGTGCAGGGGTAGCACTTTGGCTTTATCTAGTTACCATGCCTTGAGATTTGATTCTTACCCAAGGGGTAAAAAAAAAATAAAAAATAAAATAAACCAGAAACAAAACCAAATAAGAAACTCCTAAACAAAGAAGCATGAAACTACAGCACACATTCCCCTTGTAGGGGGTGGGGGAGATCATTACATTAAGTAAAGAGGGAGACAAATAGGGAAGGGAGGAAGTCAAGACTCTAAATAGTAAATTGGGGAAAGAGCAGTATGTAAATTCAAGTTATTAAAAAGTTAGAAATGCAAGGCAAAAGATAAACCTCTGATTTTAGCAGGCTGGAGGAGTGGTTCCCTAATTCCATCAGGACTGTGAAAAAAAAGCCCCCAGAACATCTGACACAGGGCCAGTCAACCACCAGGACAGTTTTCTGGCAGTTGAAAGTGCAGCAGATGGGGAAAGGGCAACATCTCTCAGAATTTAGGACAAGTCTCTCAAGTCAACAAGAGTTCACAGCTGACTTGGGCAAAGTCAGGCTTACATCCTTTGCTCTGAGCTTCCTCTGCTAACTGCTCACTAAAAGCATTAAAAAGATTAGTACAATTCTTCTAGAGGTGGTAAGTTTATCCAGCTGGGCTGATAAAACTCCCTGTTTATGAGAAGTTGCTTGTTATTAGAACACAGACTTTAGAACCAGATTTCACACATAACTGTCTCTGGGTGGGTCCTATGCAACTAGGATAGTTTATATGAGCAGCATTTTCTTACAAAAAGGTCTGATCATTCCCACTTATAATGCTTTGCTTCACATCTTGCAGCAGTCTTGAAAGGCACAAATAGATCACTTCCAGGTGAAACTAAACTAGAGGTACTCCAAGAACACCTGCAGTGCTCTCTAACCCTCAGACAGATTCTCCAGTCTTCAAAACTAAAGCTAATACAGAACGAAGATTTCAAAAACACACACGACGTTTTTGGGTCCTGAGTACCAGCACAATCAACTGCCCCCTTCCTCCAATACCACTCTACTTGCTAGTGCAGAGATGGCCTTTGATTTCATTGCAATAATGTGTGTATATTTTTAGTTTGGTCTTTCCTGCACGGTGCCAGAGAAAAGCTTTCCAATTTCCACCTCCTCACTTAAAACACATATCCTGTACATTACAGTTATTAAAGTATATAGTACTGGAAAAATGGAAATGTGGGCTTCATGATCACCAAAGGAGGATCCATTTCCCCAGATTAAACTAGGAAATTATCCAAAAAGAACTTGCTCATAAAACAGCTATGAAAAGGCTGTTCTAACTACTGTGATCAAAACACATGAATATAAAACAAATTATTTAAATGAGCTTGGGTGTTTAGGAAACTGTGAGATATCTTAAATTCTGGCAGCCTCTCCAACTTCAGTTACATGACTCTTTTAAACCATTTATGCCAGTTACAACCTAAGAAAATTCCCCCCCCCCTTTTCCTCCAGGAAGATCCTTTACAACTGTTGCCCAGTGACAATCTTCCTGCTCCTAAACTGCTTCATATTTAAAAAAAAAAATGTTCCAGGTTCTGTTGTCTGGAGTCCACAAGTGCTGTGCTGTACTTAAGATTGGCACGAATCAAACCATGCCCATCATGACCCCAAAATAACTGTGCTGAAATTGGCATTACTACTAACACACATTCCATTAATAAGTTACTAAGAAAGTCAACCTACCTGACTTGGGCAGCAGTTTAAGTGACCAAACATTAACTTCTTAAGCTCACTAAGAAAGAAAGAGACTGAAGACTTATCAAGGAAAACAATAATAATAATAAAATTAATAATAAGAAAACTCCTCCACCATACAATAAGACTGAATGCATTGATTGTATTTAGGAGGATAAGAAAGCAAATCTGAATCACTGTTCCCTACACTTTGCAACAACTGTTTTTTACATTCTCATGCATATTTTCATTAGGAAAGCTAACTGATTTTTATTGATAATCTAGATCCTGTAATCTCCATTTTTTAATAAACATCCCACTGATGTCCTTTGATAATTTCCTTTGCATACAGCTAAAATGGGAACCAAATAAAATTCAGTAAAAAATTCCTCACAAGAAAGTTGTCCAGAGACCCCCTATTATCTTCTCTCCTATCTTACCAGGTATAAATGTCAGACCAAAGACTTATTTATAATAACAGCCTGAAGTAAATACAAATTTGCAATTAGATGGACAAATACATGAGGCAGAGCTGACAATCATTCCTTCATTAAAAACAAACCTGCATTTTGCTTTTTTATACAATATATGAAGAGATGGTTCCTTCCAGCTCATCATCTGCCCTTTGTTGCTATGGTGTCAAACAAAGAAAGGAAGCACCTCAGCCAGCAAGGAACCATTTAAAATTCCACAGGTTTCAGGCAACATCTTGAAGAGGCAGACAGAAATTACAAGCGCTGGCTTCCAGTGATGCAGTTCATTAGGTTTATTTGGAAAACATGGCTAAATAAAGGAGAATTCATTACCTGCATTTTCACCCTTACTATGGTAAAAAAGAAAATCTAGAGGCTGAGCAGGTTTAAATATTTCTCTCAGAGAGTCTATGAGTTTTCCACATTAAAAAAATAACAACTCCATCCTACACTGTTTACTTTTCTTAGATTTGCCTCCCTG
Source organism: Pseudopipra pipra (assembly GCF_036250125.1). Classification (NCBI taxonomy): domain Eukaryota; kingdom Metazoa; phylum Chordata; class Aves; order Passeriformes; family Pipridae; genus Pseudopipra; species Pseudopipra pipra. The sequence goes on from NC_087550.1 coordinate 9,377,917, forward strand.
ATATAAATGTTTAATCTCTCCCATCTAGAAATATTACCCATTAGCTATCTCAATTTGCAAAGTGCTTGAACACTCCTCTTTACAAATGCCTGTAACAACCATTCAAAGGATGCATCAAGCTAATGTGGTGTATACGTCATTTGCCAATTGTATTTGAGAGTAAAGGCAGCAAACAACTGAAAAACTTCACAGGAAATTGTAGCAGCAACAGTATTTCTTCCTGCTGTAAGGTCACACTACACATTTGCTAATTCACAAGTAAGTGTCTGGGGAAAAAATTGTGCTCTCCACGCAGATTGCCTGATAAAACATAACTGGAAAAAAAAATAAATCTTTAAATCAACTCTCAACTCCAAAGAACTTTTTGAATAATGACAAAATGGAAATAACTCCACAAGATGTCAAAAAATAGTTTATATACAGTCTTCAGTAAAGATTATTTCTTGCTAAGCAATTTTTACTTTCCTTGTGCTTTATATTCCCATTAGAATGTCATTACCCACACTGGTAGATGAACAGCTATGGGTGTTCACAGAATTGTGTGTTTTTTGCCTCAGAGTTCCCCCAGCTGCTTGAGTTCCTTTACTAAAACATGTTTACCTATATCAGAATGCAGGGGTTTCGTTGACAATCAACTGACAGGTAACAGCTTGAGAAGACAAAGATGCCTCCTTCAACCAGCTGTGCTTCAAGGTATTTTGTGCATGTCAAACTACAGTTTCAGACACAGGAAGGTAGGCACACAGCAGTTTGTTCTTTTTTTTCCAGTAACTTCTGTCCATGCAATCTCTGGAAGTAGTTGAATATGTCTACATTTCAGAAGTAAAAAGCTAATACTTGTTTTCAGCAGACTATTGCAGCATTTTCTTTTTAATTTGAAGAGCTGTATGGCTGGCAAAAGATGCATCTTTACTCAGCTCCTCTGAATATATTTGTCATTTCTCAAAGGAAAACACTGTAAGAATCATAAGACTTTAACAAATCACCCAGAAGGTACTTTGTGCTTCTGAAGAATACATTTTCAGGCTCTCAGAGGAAACTTCCAAGACATTGAAACATACTGGCACTACAGAAACATGGGGAAAAAAACCCACCAAACAACTCGTTCTGTATAGAGTATTGCTCTTAATATTTTCAGTCTCTTAAAAACTAGCTATTACGGCCCTATTATTTCAATTTCTGGACTGTAGATAAAATGTGGAGGACAGAAGTGGATCTTCTGATTTTATAGTTGACATTCTGCTGTCAAAGACAGAAGTAATCATTTATGTTTGGCAATGATGAAAACTACAGTAGGTGTAACAGCTCAAAACACACCCAGAACACCACAGACACTCTCTGATCCCTGCCACAGAGCACGTACCCCAACATCTTAAAACTTCACCACTCATTCCTGTCATTTTCAGAAGCTTTAGAAAAAACATCAGAATTTTCCATCTCCTGCACCCACGTTTTATAAGTGATTCCAAACTGATAAGAGTCTCAGCCTCTTTCTTTGTTTACAGAGAACACTGTAACAGTGAATTAACTGAGGATGGAGAGAAGTAGAAGCTGAAAAGCAATGATGAGAGGGGATTGAACTTGGAAAATCCTATGGACCAGTCATGAAGCCAGGCACCTGATAGGTCATACAGACAAACTGAAATCTGTTTTCTCACAGATTAAGAGCCTGAATTTAGTACAAAAAAATTTCCACGGTTCAGGAAAACATAACACGTAACAGTACTCTGATGTGAGTCTCTGTATTTTACCAGAGAGCAAAAATAATTCTTTAGACCAGTGAGTAGGATCCTACCAGGGATTGTGCACTTGACCTCTGGCTGCATCTACATCACCTCTCCATTTTGTCAGCTGGAACAGGAAAGCTGCAGATAGACCATATTTCATCTTTCCCTCCACCCTCCCAAGAGTGCAGCTCTTTTCTCTCTTAAGCAAATCAGAACTAGTTTGAGTGCAAGATCAGTGCTGATTTATGGCTCTCAGGGGGGAATTTTGTTGGGATAAAATAATTGTTCCTCCAAGGACATCAAGAAAGGGAAGCAGCAGCAGGTCCTAACCCCTCTTTATACCAGGAGGTGTCAGGTACTGATCCCACAGCTGCTGTGCAGGAAGATTGCCTGGGGAGAGCAAGGGAAGAGAGACACCATTAGCTTTTGCTGCAATGTACAGAAAACACATTCCTGCTGCCCAACGTCACTAGTGTGTGAAAAAAGAAAATAACTAAAATAACCCATCCTAAAAACACACACACATGTATTAAAAACATACAAAGACCTATTGTACTGACATGTTCTGCAGTCACAGTGCCTGAAACTCCAGCCCTTTCTACGTAGTGCTCACTCCAGTAATATGTGTGGATTTTTTTCTCCAAAACAACTTTTCATAAAAGGCTTTCTGGTGTCAATTTTGACTACAGAAGGAAAAAAAAAAAAAAAAGATGTATCATATAATTGATACTGCAGTTTAAAAAAAAACCAACCAACCAACCAACAACAACAAAAAACATCAAAAAAACCCCCAAAACAACCAACAAAACAAAAAAACCCAGTAGCTAAACCAACCCTATAATACTTTTATGTAAAACACAGAACAGCAACAAGGGCAAACATCTATGCCAAGGTTGTGGGACAGTTCAGAGCAACATTAAGCAAAGAAATGAGAGCTTAACTAAAGCTCATTGTAGGTTTTCTGTATTTCATGGCATGGGCAATTTATTTTTAGTGTCTTAATTCTCTCTAGAGAGAAAAAGGCCAAACCCACAGTAAGTCTTCCACTTACTCCAGCCATGAAGGACATTAATACTAAGAGTTCCTGACCAGACCACAGCTTGTGATGTTAAATTTCCTTTAAATTTGAAACTCATTCTCCTTAACAACTAATAGAACATTTCCAAAAGAAGAAAAGCTGAATTGATCTGTTAGTGCTGCTTTTCTGCTTGGGGTAGGGGGGTTGTGCTTTTATGTCTCAGTAACTATATTCCTATAATATGCATAAAATCATAGTGGGAGAAATCTGTTCTCCAGCAAAGCAATTTTCCAATAGCGTTGCAGTGCCATGGTTATGTACAAACACATACATTCATGTAGAGTTTGTGGATTTATTATTTCTTTTCTTGATACCACAATTTCTTTCAGCATAAAGAAGATAATATTCTTCAAATACGACTTCATTTTCATCCACATAGCAAGCTAAGTTGATTTAACAAAATCTACTTGATCAAAAGTTAAATTATTCAGAAGGACAAAAGAATATACAGTGTACAGGGTCTATTCCTACGCCAGCAGCAACTGCACCTCCAACAAGGTCATAGAATACTGCTTCAGAAAACAGAAGCTATGTGCTAAATCACTTTCTGAGAGTACAGATTATTACAGACAAACCCAGCATCAATAAAGTGGGTGATACCAACTTCATTTTCTTTACCAGTGACATTGTCAGAAATGGAAAGGCAGTTCAATAAATGAAACTGAACTGCCAAGGAGAGTTTGTGGCACAAAATAAAAACGATCCTTTTTAAAAAAAAAATAATAATTTCAGCACTTATTTGGCCCTGCTTTCTTATGTTGCTGGCTTGGATAATTCTGCCCTTAGGATTTTCTTCCATGGATGATGCTTGGTCTCTTACTGGACTCAGCAGCCATGTGATGCATTTGGTAGGTATATGATTCTTCCCTGGCACCCCAATATTATAGGTTTGCTGATGCTTCCTTGGCAAATATTTATTTTGTTTGGCATTTGAGCACTAGTTGAAACAGTATAATCTTCTCACAGGCCCCCAAGTCTTTGTGATACTCGTGATCCTTTTGCCACTGTCTTTGCACCTCATGCAGACATGAACTCAAAATGTTACAGATAAGATTAAATCCCTTTTAGAAAGGGATCAACTTTGGGTTTTCTCTATCCCTTTGAACAGTGGCAGACCAGAACACAGCTCAAAAATTCCTTCTCCTACAGATTACAGAGCTTTAGCTATTAAATATTTGTTCTATTAAATAAGACAGGTTACCTGCTCCTCCTTTTTATCCTATGTTTCCTCATTTAAGTGAAGTCAAATTTAGAGACCTGCATTCTCCTAAAAACTGTTGAGAGTAGCATTAGGATATTGGAGGCCCAAGCCATTAAATTTTATTACCACATCATCACAGGATAATAGAAGAGAAAGAAAGCAAAACCAGCTTTGCCAAGCCACACATGCAAAAAAACCCATGACACAGAAATGAGCTGTAAGTAACTCAACCTCACTTTCCCTGAGGCTCATTTTCTACTGTGGGGAAATAGTTGTCCATCTATTTGGAATTCATCTGAAGCTTAGGGCCAAAATACTCCACAGCTAAAGACAGGAATGCTAATTCTATCCAACTCTTATATATCATGCACAGTTAGCAATTGTTTCTTTGGCCTTTACAAACAGGCCTGGCTACAAAATGAAAAAAGGATGATTTGAATGAAAAATGAAGAAAATTACTTTCTGGCAAACATTTTTTACCCAGGAGAACCAGTTCATTTTGATAAAATGAAATTTTAAAGACCTCCTCTTTCCAAAAATGAATTGGTTTCTATGAAGGCAACATACCTAGAGGGATGCCCTTGAAAGGACAAGACATACAGATAGGGGTAAAGATACCATCTGTACACCACATGAGACATCGTAAAAATTTTTGATTTTAATTGCATATTTTACTGCAGATACTAAAAATAAAGACATTATACAGAACACTAAGCCTACTGAAACAGGAGAACAATTCTACTTAATCCAATCATATCTTTTACATATTGTATTTTGCTTTCTCCAGAAATGCTCGTAAAAACCATACTCTCCTAAAGGTGAAAAAAAAACAACCAAAACCAACAAAACAACCCAAAAGCTATATCAGAGACTCTATATCATATATATCCTACCTGTTTAAAATGCACTGATCTTGTACAATAATACCTTTTCAAGTGAGACTTCCACTTTTGCCTTTCCACAGTGTTTGGAGAGCAGACACACAGACCCGGAAAAGTAAGGAACAGTGAATAGCAAACTCCAAGACACTACAGTGTTGGTAATAAAGTTAGTTGGAAGTGATCTGTCTTCCTGCCTTCTACATACTTCATAACTTTGTGGAAGTTTGCCAAATCAAAGCCCAGGAGCACTGCACACATCCTAAGGCTTTCAATAATTCAGTATCTAGCTCACAGAAAGACCTTACCAAGAGTCATGAATTTGGGGTGTCCTACCCATTCCTCTTAAACAGATCAGTCTGCAATGCAAAAATGCTTTTTACAGATCAACCTCAACAGGCTCTGCTCTTCCACAGGGCAGGAAAACTTCCCATTTCTATCCAAACACTGCTATGGTCAGTTCATCCAGCTTGTTAAAATATATGTTAAAATACTCAAATAAAATAGATACCTAGACCTTGGTGCAGCAATAGATAGCCAGGTTCTCACCATTCTGGCTGCACAGCTAAAGGGGTGACCTTTACAATATTTTTTGTCTTTCTCCCTTCTGATCCCATGACCCTTGAATTTAGAGAAGCCACTTGGCCTCAGTCCAGTAGTACCTGTAATATCTGTTAAGCCATGAATACTGGATGTTTCACTCCACCAACTATTGGGATATTTTAACAAAAAGAGATGTAAAGATGATCTCTTTTTTGTTTAAGAAAAGCAACAGGCCAACCAAACCCTCAGATCATGGGCAGCAATAGCATAAAAGCTCACTGTCAGTGGATCATTCCATCCTGAGAGTCCTGAGTGCATAAAGGTATAACCAGTAACACAGAACCACATCCCTAGGGAAGGGCTGTGCACAGAACTTTCCTGCCTGTTGATTTTACCTCTCCAAGGGCTTAAGAGTGGGAGACATTAAACCACAGGGACATTCCCAGCCCTGAGTCTTCCCTTATATGACCTAGATATTTTTGTCTTGTTTGCTTGGTTTACTTTACTGCTAAGATAGTGTGTCAGTAACACTGTACTGTGAAGCAAAAGCAGAAAAGTGTGGGACAGATTACAAACTTCTCTCCAATGACTTGTTGGATTACACATTTATTTACAGTCTATTTATTTATTTACAGTCTAGAAAGGTACTCTAAATTTATTTGACAAGTAATGTGAGTTGCAGGACATGGATAGAGAAAATAAAAAAAAAATACTTTGAAATAAGTAACAAAAAACCAGCCTAAATCACACTTATCTTTTGCAATGTTTTCCTCCCCTTGCTCCCCAAGATTCACATGATTCATGCAGGCAGAAGCATGTTATAGAAGTACATGAGGATAAGAAAAACAGTAGTATCAACCAAACATCCCAGGCATATTTCTTCAACAGTGATGAAGCATATTCATGAATAAAAACCCTGCTTCATTGGACTAAGTATGTTCTTAGAAACTAGGTCAGAATTCATTCATATGGACATAGAGCAGCAATTTTCTAAGGCTGGAAATGTCAATGCCTACCTTGATTTGTAAATCTCCAGGCAAACTTCTATGCATTAACAGGTATCAAGCCCTCTGTGTGAACTGCAGAGCTCCCAGGAATTGAGCAGCAGCAGTGACACATTCCAGAAGTTAAATGAGAAAGTAACATCTCAGTTACGTGTATTTGCCATTTTGACTTTTGTGTAAAGGGACAATATGTTACATATATTGTCAACAGAGTATAAAATAATAAAAAGTAACATTTCTATCAATTTTGGACTTCACTGCTTGAGGACATATATTATAACCTGTTTGTAGTAATACGTTTGTAAGCATGAACATACAAACAGGAAGTTAAAAGGGAAAATGCATCATTGTACTCCTGCTTACAGCCTAATAAGCTTGCCTCACCTCCCACCTTATTTCCTACTATTTTTCAACATCCCCTACCCTGAAAACTGCTTTCAATATTTTTTTTCAATATTTTCAAAGCTACTCCTTTGCTTTCCTAGTAAATGTTCTGATGGTTTACAAAACAGAATATCAGGTTCCAAGAGCAGTCACTTCGCGTTACATCTTAATTTGGAGCACTCCCAATAAAACTGTTTTTCTTTCTAGAAAACATTTCATATATGGGGTAGGCAAAGAATCAGTTTGGACACCCTCCCAAGACAAGGGGGAGTAGGTAGGATTCATCAATATAAGCTTCCAGTACAAACATTACAGGAACAAGAGGGTGCCTAATTTCACCTTACTTGTGATTCACCTGGAAAAAGAGATACAGGGAAGAGCAAGGAGAAACAACTGGAGAATGTTTAAGTAAAATTTCCTTTCTGACATACTTTGATAAATACATGTGCCCACTGCATTATTTCAGGGGAAAGTTAGAAAGACTGCTAAGTGTGCAAGAAAGAATAGTTTTCAAAATCTATTACCTCAGGCAGTATATAATAATTAAGGACATTTAATCAAGCAAAGAAAGTGGCAGCTACAGATTTTTTTCTTTCAGAAGAAGGAAAATCCACACATTCTTCTGTAAAACTCTAATTTCAATTTAGGCTGCTTATGCATTCATAAACTGAGAATTTCCTACAAAGTAAAATCTTAATCACTTTAGTAGTTCCTGTGTTTAAGTGCATTCCAGTACATTTAAACAGTAATTCCATAAAGAATAAATTACATCCATTAGCTGACTTTACTGGACATACTTGAAAGATAATATGATTGCTATAATTGATTTTTTTTTTTTGCACTGTTTCCATGAAAGCCAATTTAGTATTGAACACTCTCTAAAAGAACTTCCTGGTTTTAATAGTGCACACTTTGATAATTTTAAAAGAAGTACTCATTAAGTCCATTTATCTAAGAATTTAATAAAATATGAGGGACTAGTATATCAGCATGATTTATGTTCACTGAGTTGTCATTTGCATTCTAGCCATATCTATAATGCAAGATTCATATTTATATTCAATAGCAAGTATATTCTGTAAGGCTGCACAGATCTACCCACTCATTACAGACAAAGCCTTATCATAGAACACGTTTTAAAGGGGGTGGGGGGAAAAAAGCCATAGGGTCTGCTTCTGTCCCTAACATTCCAGGTGTAAAAGTAACAGTAAATGGCAAACAAAATGAAAATTAGGAAAAGCCATGGGAATAGAAAAAAGCACTATATGTTGCATTTGTAAAATAAAGACTACTTTGTAATAACATCAGTATAAAATACATGAAGTTAAGTTCCATCAGCAGAACATGCCACATCTCTCTTCAGAGTCTCAAGAAATGAGTGAAATGAAAGTAGAAACACCACACGTGGTATCATGGTGATCCTAAACTCTCACAACTCACACAGGACAAAGTTGGACAAGTAAGACATTATACATAATGTCACAGTTGGATTCTTCCTCCTTATCTAGCAACCACCACTTTTAAGGCTTAGAAATACCCTTTGGTTAGAAACAACATGGGAGAGTTTCACAGGCAACAAACCACCCTTCATTTACAGGCCTGGCTGGAAATCCAGTGAAGGACACAGTGGATAATGTAATCCCAAAGTCAGCGACAGAACTAACAGCCTCAGTTTCAAATAAATAAATAAATTTTGAAATGATCCCTCTACACACAGACATGCAGCAAACCAGAAAGAACCCCCAAAGCCTTTTAAGCACATATGAGCCTTGCTACTTAGAATTGCGCAGGTCTGCCGTCTTCCACATAATGCTTTATTCTGTAACTTAGCTTGTCAAGCTGACAGAGACTCGTTTTATGCTGTGCTTCTGCTAAATTAGAGTTGGAGAAATGTATTCTACCCTTGTAATACTTAAATCTGTAAGCAAAGCCAGTTGAAAAAAGAAATGCAACTGTTGCCAGCATTTTGTTGTTCAGCAGCTGAATGGCCTATAGCTGATATGGTAGCTGTCAATTTTTGCTCCTGTGTTGTTGAACGTAAACGCCAGTACTTTAAATTGATGAAGCTCATTGTAATCAATTTTCAGCTCCTATCAGTCACATCTGGAGCTGCACTAGTGTGCTGCTGGGCACTGAAGTGTAGCAAATATCTTGAGATAGTCAGAGCATAAAAATATTTACTGAACTGATATGAACAATTGGTCAAGCCATCAGTAACATCCCAACAAGCCTAGGCCTTGGGTTTTCATTGAAAAAAAAAAAAAAGAATTTAAAATTTATGAAAACCTCCTGATTTTTTTTTTAAATCATTTAACACTATACAGTTATAGTTGCTGCCTAAAAAAAAGAAAGTCTAAATTCTGTTTTAATATGTATGGCAACTCTTCAGCATAACAAGCAGGTTAAATGTTTGGGGTTGGGGTTTTTTTGCTGTTTTCTGTTGTTTGTTTTGTTTGGTTTTTTTTTCCACATACCACACAAGCCAACTGAGACTTGATTTATTAAAATTCTCTTCTGTGTACTGTACTGTCAAATCTGGAAGTGCAAATCCAAAACACATTCTGTTTCTACATGGCTTCCACCCCCCCCAATTTTTCCTTTACACAATTAAATATTACAGAAGCTGAGAGAAAACAAAATAATTGGCTTACTTATTGACTCAATATAATGCTGAGAAAAATGGCCTCAAAGAATTGGCTACCAGATTACATCTGTGAGTGCACACAACTCTGATCAGGTCTGTATCCTTATTGTGCTCACAAGAGTAGAGACACAGGCTTATCCCTTGAATGGCCTATGAGGTGTTGTAACACTGGTACATGGCAAGTGGTCATCAACAGGGAATGCAGAAGGAAGGACAGGTTAGTGAGCAAGGACAGGAAGGCCAAGCAGTAACTACATATGCTTGCACAGATGACATAAAGTCATTTTTCTTATAGTCCATTATGATTAGAAGATAGTAGAGACTAAGATGCATCAGCATTCCCCTCATGGAAGAAGCAGTTATCATGTTCAGTTTTGCCTAAAATCGCCACAGACATAAGTAGGTCAGAGAGAGAAGAGAAAAGGAAGGGACGTTTGGAAGCTGAGATGACATGTTCACATGGGAAATTATAGCATGGGAAAAACAAAGGCTAGACTGGGAGGGCAAGGAAGGGCATGACATAGAAGAAAATGCCATGGGAAGTGGTGTCAGCAGTTCTGTGGGTCGGATGAGATGTGCAAGCGGGCAATCAGGCCTGAAAAACGTAGAAGCAGAGCCTGTGGAAACGAGGTTAAAAGCACTCGATCAAAACCTTCGCTGCTAGGCAGAGAAGCTATGAGAGAGCTCCTGGAAATCAGGAAGTGAGGAGACATATGCAGATAGAAGCAGGGGCTTGAATATCAAGCCCAAAAATTTCCTGGTTTTTTTTAGGTCGGGAAGAAACCCCTCTTTCAGGCAAATTTCAGTTGCATTGGTAAACTACATTGCTCAACAAGATCAGACCCTTTCAGGCTTAGCTTTGGATCTCCTTGAAGAGTTCTGGGGTTAGCATAAGCCAGCAGGTAGCAGACACCCGGATTCCAAATAATATATGTGTCCCCAATATAAAGGATATCCTGGCCACTACTCAGACCTATCTTTGTCACTAGACATGAGTTATTAAAATAAAATCCATTTAAATATGAGTGAGTTACAAGAAAAACTCATAACAACACATTAACACCATAATTAAAGACTATGCTTAACTACAACACTCAGCAAAGACACCCTTAGCACCTCCAGCAGCGACTTTACCTAGTAGCAGTACATCTTGAAGAGCTCTTAGAGCTCTGTTTTTGCAGAAAGAGAGCACAAAAGAAAGGAAAAAAAAGAAAAAAAATCCAGCCACACAAAGCAATTGCTTTTAATGTCCTGACAGCCTGCCCTGCTTAGCGTGAGGGAATTTGCAAGCTCCAAGATCCCTAAAATGGGAAACAGAAACATCACAAGTAATTCCACTTGGCTCCAACTCCAGGCTCAAACTTGTAAAATTGGTAATCGAGTATATACTACAAGATTAGTACATACTCTTGATTTTGAGAAGGTGTTTTCCTTTATTTACACATAATTAAAACTGCTGGTTTAAGGTAACATCACATCTCATTTCGCAAACAAAAGGCTCTAAATTATTTGTCAAGCTCGATATAAAAACTTTTCAACATTTACAATGCTTCAACGTTTATAGACCTTAGTTTGTTACGAGCTTTTTGTGTCGAGTCCAAACACTAAGGTATCACAAAACCATACAGCTCATACTGCCCCTTCCTCTCACTTTTCCACACAGAATCCACGGGCAGGCCTTGGCAGCACAGGCAGCCCTGCCTCCCTGTGCACGCTGTGAATGACAGCTAGCAAGAAAGGAGAGGAAAAAAAAGTTTATCATTTAGAAATTAGGCTTTTTATTTATTGGGTTAGTATTTTCATTTACAGCCACATCTGATAGTTCACCTACATCATCTGTAGTCAATTAGACTCGTCTTGTGCCCAAGCTGAGCACACAAAATCTCTGCATACATCTCTAAATATATTTTATTTATATAAATAAGTAATCTATATTTAAAAAAAAATCATAACTTATCTATCATAACTTATCTATTGCTCCTTCTTTCTTTATTTTTGGTATAAGTAGCAACTCATCAGTTCAATGTACAGCATATAACTTTGGCTGAACTCCTACAGTATATAATATATTCCTCTATCATAATCATAACTGTCAGCACCAGAACATACAGTAATGATGCCTTGTGACTTTATCACTGTATTGGAGGATTTTTCTGCCTTCCTTATATCAGCAAAATCCCTGTCCCCAACAGTTAAAACACTGTTGTGGACAGTATTGATGTTTCTACTATATTAAACAAAGGAAAACTAAAACATGAACTAGTCTTTATTAACAGACAAACACACAAGTAACTCAAAAACACTGATGTGGATAATTATTCTTTAACAAGCTCATTGATTGCAGCAGATAGATTCTGCTAATTACCAAAAGATAGAGGCCAATGGCAGAATAGAAAATAAAATGTGTGCCTCAAAATTCTTCTGCTTTCAATGCTGTTGCATAAAAGTTTGATAGCATAAATTGCTTTAACTCACATGCATTGCTGTGCCCCAGCTTGCTTAATAAAAAAATGCTTCTATCCAAGCCTTACCTTTGGCTGTCATTTCTAAAATGAAATGGAAACCCATTTCATTAATCTTGCAACAGGTGCCAAAGATTGAAACTCAGCTACTACAGATTTCAGCCCCTGTGAAAATGCTATGAAAGTCTGGATAAAAGCATTCTTCTTGTTTTTTGGGGGGATACTGGCCTACTTCACAAATGTTTTGTGGAGGTTTTGGTTTTTTTTTCCCCTAAAGTAGGAGGCCTACACTATTTCTTTTCAAAGAAATCACAGCTAATTTTAAGTAGGTTATTTGCAATAATATAGCTGTCATTTATACAGTTATGAGTGAGACATTTGGACACAGGCAGACAAAAAAGGAAGGGCAATCCACCTACATTTGAGAAAGCTGAAACTAGAGAAAACTCTACAGGTGAACGTGTTGCCATGGAGAGGGTCTAGGTGATAAGAAATAAAGAATAAAAATTGGAAGACAGTACAAATAGGGTTTAAAAAAATATAGAGCAGAGAATCTTAAGGTCTACTTTTCCTTGTTCTTGGTGGACAGATCCATAAGCCCCTTTCAGAATAACTGGCTGCATCTCAGTTTTTCCTCCATGTGCAGAAGGAACTGTCAGTTCAACAGCAGCAAGCAAATAAAAGAGGGGAGGGCTGTAATAATAGCATGACCTCCTGCAGCTTTCACAAAGTCTTAAGTCTAAGGATTCCCCAGATCAAAGAACACTTTTTTTTATGCTGAGAAACCTTTGAGAAGTTTTTATTTCCATTATCTGTTTTATATTTTTTTTCCAATGCATCCAGATTTTGGCCATGCACAACACTCTACAGCAACAAGTTGTAACAGTTTTGCTTTTAATAATCTGAAAACAAGGTACTTCCTTTTGTTTTTTTTTCCTAATCTTCCAATTTCCTAAGGTACCAACAAATCGTCATTCAGCACCTACAGAAATAGGTTTAATATAGTTTACATAAAGTTTAATTCCAACACTATTATTTTTTCTTAAGGACTCATTATTTTAATATCCCTCCATTTTTGCACTCCTCTATGTTAAATTCCTCCCTCAGTCACCTTTCATTTCCAGCCCACTCCCCAGAAAAGATATTTTCCAAGTATTTTTCCTCATTTTACATCTTCCTCACCCATAAGCATATAATACATCTAAATTTATAATTTCACTTACCAAGCACTACGTCTCCAGAACACACAGATTAATTGCAGGAAATCTCTTCAGAGGACAACTGGCTAAGCCCTTAGCCCATCACACATGAAGGAGCTGTGAAAAGGAACTAACGAGCCCCTTTTAGGCGGGCACACACCTTTTTATACTGACCCTTACAAGGCACCAAGCCTGAAGGAACAGCCCTCTCAGGTGTTTTACATCACATCAGCTTCTCCAAGCTGTTGTAATTCCCCCCCCCCACGCAGTACTGGAATACCTCAGGCAAACATTGCTCACAGATACTTCCTATTAACTTCAAGAGGCACGGGATTAAAGTTGTAAAGACCTCTTGACTTTGCCTTTTTATTTCCTCCTCATGTTGAGTTTTGTTGAATGACACATCCTGTAAAAGGCATATGATATAATTGGGCAACTTAACTCTCTGTTAATGAAAGCGGGTTTTAGGATTTTTTCTGGGTATTTTTGACAAGCATGTTAGAGAATTTCCACAGAGGAAGTTTTTGGCCTGTTTTGGGGGGGATGGCTCTGATCCAACTAAGAGTCAGCTTGAGGCAACTGAAAAAAAACCTGTGAAGATGACATCCATTATTACTTTTTCTTTCAAGCTCCATGGAGGGATGACTAAAGCAGCCCAGACCCAGCTGCCAGCAAAAAGAGCTTGGTCAATTTAAACCATAAACCTTGGAAAACTAGGGCTGACAAGAATCTCATGTTCTAAAGAAGTTGGACCTTCCTCATCAGAGTTGTTGATTGTACAACCCTGGGATTTAGCCTGGCTCAAGCAGAATTAAAAAAGAACTTTTTGAGATGATTGTTTGAGACAATGTCTGAACCCCTGTAATCCTTCCTCCTCCTGTGTAATCCGGCTTAAAGAAAAATTAACTGTTTTGAAACTGCAGTAAAACTTGTGTAACTCCCTAATTAAGATAACTCATCCTCCCCATTTACATGTCCAGCCCCCAAGGCCCTTAAAATTGTGTTCTTGTCTGCAATAAACTGTTCCAGTAATACCCCACACTGTAATTGTGTTTAGTTTTTCAGATTGCCACTGACTATCTTTCCAAGGTATTACCACCATAATTTAGCTGCTAATCTATCCATCTGAAGTAAAACAAAACCAACCCACCCCCCAAAATATTTAAGACGCAGCAGACTGTGTCTAATCCTGGGTTGACTTCCTATCTAGTGTTTTCGGAATAGGATGGGAACAATCCTAATACAATCTGGGATTCTAAATATAGAAAAACAATGCCAAAAAATTACAAACAGAGAGAAGGAAAAAATTTAATTATGTGACTTCATCATGAAATCCTGTAAATAGTAATATGGAATGGCAACACTGGCTTCAAGTCACGAAGCTGCTGTGGAACTCCCTAACCCAGTAAAGTTGACAACACTGATGGGTGACTCTGCAAAGCCTCAAGACAGGGATATGTCAGCTTTTGTCTAGGCTTGTTTTAGGCTGGCCTTGAGCATTATTTTAGCATAATGAGCTGTAATAGCAACTGTCTAATTATCAGGTAACTCCCACCTGACTTGATTTGGGTTGGCTCTGTACAATGGTGTGGTGTAAACCTGGCTGTTATTTGAATTTTAAAGCACTTTTTTTAACTGATGCAAACTAGTAGAGAGTTGTTATTTTGCATCTAGCAAGCTATCTATGAATAATATGCATAAAAATGCACATAGAGGAGTGCAGTCATGAAATGACAGCAGTGGCTTTCAAAGTACAGACAACACACCCAGGACTGAGAAAAATCTTCAGTAGCCAATTACTGGTCACCAAAGGATGTGACCTTGGGAGTTGCATCCTAAGAGAAAAATGAACAAGCATCCAACATTTGTAAAACATATCATCTAGGATGTAATGTGGGACTTAAAGTGAAAAAAGGTAGAGAGCATGTTACAGCAAGATGTTAAATCAGCCTCAAAGGAACTGTAGAGTGAGGGCTAAATAGAGCATTTATGACATACTTGTCTTAGTAAAGAACTTAGAACGTTGGTGACAATGCAACCCACTCTTACCTCCACCCCTGTTTGAGCACAGCTGAATCTGCCAAGACCCCAGAGAGAGACTGGATGGTATATACTGGAGAAATATAACACCAGAGTAAAGCAGAAGATATCAGGGAGTGCATGTAATGATTTTACATGTATTACTATTGAGACTTTCTCTATAAATGATTTGTCTGTTTTATTTGTATGTAGCAGAGCTTAAATAATACAACTATTTGATTAAACTGGTAAGATTTGAGCCAGACTAACAACAATCTCCTTGCTTTGCACACAAGGTGTGCGGTTTTGATCCACATGAACTGCAAAGACTGCAATGCAAAACTGTTCCAACAAATTGGTAGAGTTGGTATGGATTTAGATACAACTGCTGGCAACTCTACTGTATCTCACACGCTTCCAAGAGCAGAATAAGTCCATTTCCTCTTTCCTCTCTACCTTATAAACAATTCTACGTTCTCTTCAGTATGCATTTGTCTTGAAGCTGAGCCATAGGATAAACCATTTTCATTTTAGCTAAACATCTCAGATTGAATCAAGTATCTATAAGGTCAGAACACTCAATGCTTCAATCCCAATGAAAACCCACATTGTTACACATGAGGGATATATTCAAGTGCCAGGACAGCTGACAGGTACCATGAATCCATACTATGACTGTGCTGGGCAATACTTTTATTTTAATAGCATTATACATAGTGTGTCTTGAGAAACACTGTCCATATCTGCAATCATTTAACAATTCAAAATTAGAAATAATATGTTTGGGGGCTTGTTCTTTCTTTAGCTGGTTTTTTTTTTTTTTTTTTTTAGCTTTGTTTATACCCATTTTGCTACTGCTGTTCTGAACCTAGTCCCATCTCGAGCAAGTGCAGCGAAACAGATTTATGAAAACAATACAAAATATAACTCACTTCTTCTCATTGGGTAGCCACTGCAGGGATGAACCAAAGCCATCTGTTTGTTGCTATTCCTGCCATGGTGAGACCATGTACATACTTTATTGTTTCCCATGTACAAAAGCACAAAATTATCAGGCACTCTGCAGCACCCATTTCTTCTTCTGCAGAAGATCAGGCAAGCAGGCACAAAAATTCTCTGTTAGAACAGGGCATGTGTGAGATCAGCAGTGGAACAACATGAGCATAGTTGTGTAGTCTATGCCCTACCTGGTGTGTGCAATGAAAAGGCCCCTCATTTTTCATCAGTGTCTTAATCTTCACAAGTACAATTACGGCATCCCTCAGTAATGGTAAATACAAATTATACTGCTCTGCAAGACAAAGATAAGCTCATTTTTATGTTTCAACAAAAATGAATGTATGATTGGAATAACAAGATATTTATCCCTGCTTAAATGTTAGGATTATATAACAACTTTCGAAATACCTGCACGGAAATTCAATGTTTTCCAATTCAGCATCTTAAAAGTCCTCTCATAAAACTACGATGGAGACAAAAAAGATGCTTTTTCTTTGTTACAATACTCTTTAGAGGCTACAAGAGATCAATCATAAGTCATTTATACAGGTTTTTTTTTCCTTATAACATATCCTTTGGATACAGACAATTGTTTAAAGGACACCTGTCATATAATTTACCATTACACAACCAACACCTTGATGAAGTCTTCAGTGTGATCTGAAACTGTGTATTAAAGAAAATAAATTACAATCTATTTACTAAATTATTTGAATACTTCACCTCATATGTTCTTGGTTAATTACAGCCTTCTATACCACTGTGTAATTGAAAAGATAAAGAAAAACAAATATCCAAAGTGTCTGAAATCACCATGTTATGGATTGGAAGCCTTTTGTACTCAAGACAGAGCAGCCTGTTGCTTAATAGGTTTTTTTTTATAAACAGCATGAGTTTATTACTGCAGACCCGGCTAGCAAGTGAGAAAGTTCTGAATTTGAAACTCTTGAGTGTCATGCTTCCTTCCAGAATTATTTAAATGGAGATTTGCTACAGTTTACAGTTTATAAACTAAATCCCAGGGAGTCATACCTAATCCTTATATTTTTTTCTCCTGTAGCTAGCAAACAAGTTTCAGTCGAGGTAATGTGGTTACAATCCATTTGTATATATTGTTTATCACAACAAATAGCATTTATAACAATGCACAGAGCAGGAAAAATACATTTTGCACTAGTTTTATATGTTTATTCTTCCTGAGACAGGGAGTCATTTACTCTGCCTTGCAGAACATTTAATCCTTTTTACCATTCAGATCCAATAGGATTTAAAGATGTGCCACACCTCATGGGGCAGGGCCTGAGTGTATTCCAAGAAAAATCCCATCTTAACCAGCTTTACAGCCCCAGCACGGCTCCACTTCTGCAATGATTTTATCTGTTATTTTTAGAACTGGTAATTGTTTATTTTGACATACAATTTTTAACAACTGGCAAAGAAAACTGACAAGTGTATGAAATATTCTATTAAAAATTAGGAGAGGGATATGATTCCATCCTCTTATTTTCTAACAGTGTAACAGAGTAGGACTGTTTTGTACAGAGGACAGTATTTCTTCACATTCACCAGCTCAAACTGTCAGAGCTACACATATATATATATATATAATTTGCCCTTGGTGTACTTATTCCTTCTTCCTCTGCACATTAAATGCTTTGCAAGTTTTTAGGAGGTAGACATATTGGCAAGGGATATGGTGCTTTTCCTTTAGAACAACAACAAAACAAAACAAACAAAAAACCAAACTAAACTAAAAACAAACTGCAAAACCCCAGCACCCAATTAAAAAAAAAAATCCAATTTACCTGTGGGTTGTGGGTTTACTGAATTTGATATGAGCCACCTACTGTGCACCTCCTGTTTCAAAGCTTTGGTATAGGTGTTAGTTAATCCTCCCTTTTGTGTGCAGTTTTAGACAATATTTTGTTTGAATTTGCTATTTAGTTTTGTATTCAGTTTTCTAAACCACAGCACTGTGTACATTTAATTTATCCTTATTTTAATTTGTCTAAGAAACAGATGTTTAGTAGGCACAGGCTGTCTCACAAGGAGGGGAAAGGAGGACAGCCAAAGTAGTTTTAGGTTCCCTTGTTGAACTGAACAACACACAAAGAAAAAAAGAACTAGGCTAAAATATGGAGAAAAAAATCAAAGTAAAAATCCTAGTGTAGCCTCAGTAAATCAGCAGGTGCTTAATTGCTTAAAAAGAATTAGGAGGTGACAGACAACAGGTTTATACTAGACTTTCCCAGCATGGTGCTGAATTTTGAAGAACACCTTGATCAAATCTCTTGTGTTGGGAAGGCCAGCATGAAAAGGGAGAGTGTTAAAATCTGAGCAGATGCCAAAAGAATCCACAAAGCCTACTCTTTCAAAAGGTACTTTGCTGTAGCAGGAGCATTCTGTTGCATCTCCAGCCCATAAAGATTATCCCATCACAGCCTAGGCGGCGTGAGGTCTGGACCTTGCCACATATTTGCTACTGGGGAGGTATTTGTAAGAGGGGAGTATGAGGAAGGAGGGCAGGAAAAGGGATCTTCTCTCTGCCCACACACAAGAGGCCTGTGCTCTCTCGTTTATCTTAGAAAACCGTACTGTGCTTGTACTAATCTCTAAAAGGCCAGGATTGGAAATCTAGAAGTGACATGTTTCCAGCCATCCACTGATTATTGCTAAACAGTTCATACAAAAGGGTTCAATACACACTGCTCACGTTACACTTTACTGAAATTCTTTCAGATTTAGAAGTATAAATCTGCTTCTTTGGAAAAAAAGAATCTGCTTGGCTAAGAAGACTTTTCATTCCTACCTTCCTGCTTTGTTTGCTCGTCACATTAAAATTACTATTTTTTTTTTTACATTGAAAGCCAAAAACAAAGCATAAAAGATATTTACATAATACTTTACATAACAAGCTCCTTTTGAGAAATGAGAATATTAAAATTTCAAAAGTACAGTCACAGCAAGTGGTAGGCGAGCAACGAAGATAAATCAAATCCTATTTCTTGCCATGCTGTGAAAAGACGGCTGGCTTTTAATCATCATGATGTGCCATATGTAAATTCCATCAAAGAAGAAGTTTGGTAAATGTTATATTTCATAACCACGGGGAAGGAAGCTATTTATAAACATCAATTAAATGATATAATATAGTCTAAAGCCATTAATAATGAAACTATTAATCTAGGTAGACATTACTTTCATATGAAATAGTTTTTGAGATACACTTTTTCAAATGCATATTTAATTAAGAAAACATTACATTTTTTCTACTCAAGGTCATTCTAACTTGTCTCATATTTCCAGTGATATGAGTAAGTAAATTGTTCCAGAAAGGAAATAATACAAAAAGCACCCAAACCTAGAATCACTTTCTCAAAAAAATCTGAGAATGTTTCAGTCAGCACCTATAATTTATATGTGGTCAGAAATCTACATATGTATGTATGAAGGTTACATGCTAATTCATGTTGTGCTTTGCCACAGGAAACACTTGGAGATGCAAATTTCCATCAAAAGGAGATAGTAGTGAGGCCTAACACCATAAGACATCTATTTGCAAGGCTCCAAAGGAGTAAAGAACCCACCACAGTAACACTATTGCACTAAAATTCTACCTCAATCACATTAGAAGAATGCAAACTAATCTGAAAACATTGAAAATTATAATGTTTCACAAAATACCTAGAAAAGCTGTAATCACCTATGCCACAGTAACTTAAGCTTTGGCATAGAATAGTTTATCTGCTCTGTTTCAAACGAGTATGGTTAACTGAAACTTGGTCTTTAAGCTTTAAATGTGGAACTAACACTTAAAAATACGGTTTTCTCCCAGAGAAGATGCTGAATTCAACAGGTTTTAAACAGAATTCTACACCAAAGCATGAGGGATAGCTAATGACTGCTGGGAAAAGCCTTCTTGCAGTAATGGAACTGACAGGCTGGATGCCCCAGGGAAGACACAAGGATACAACATTTTACTTTTCTATGTAACGAAGGCATGAAGGAATTTATTTCCTCTTAATAGGCATCAGGCTTCAGACACAAAATTTCTAAGAGACTAGAGGAAAGGATACACTTAAAAACCTGAACAAAACAAACAAACCCCAAACCAACCAACTCCCTCCGTCAAGCCCCCGAATTTTCCAGATATTCTGTACTTAATTTATATTTTCCTTTATCTACAAAAAAGTCAAATCTAGTTCACAGTCTCACCAGAAAATTAATAGAACCCCGTGTTTTTTTTTTCTGTGACACAGGAACAAACGTTTTCAGTTACACATTTAAAACCAAAGGTTTTATTCTGATGAGTTTTGTGAAGGGAGTAAAATATCTCCATATTTTCAGCACGCTCAGCAATGTCTGTGTGCATAAAGTGAGACCTGTTATATCCTAAAATAAATTTAAGATAAATTTATTGCTTCACCTCTTTGTGATGTTTGTTGTTTTGTTATAACCGGTGTGTAGATTGAATGGCAGGTGACATTTCGTAAGATTTAAATAAGGTAAGAAATTAACCAAATTAATATATTCATTTTCCAAAGTATAATGAGTCATTTGCATATAAATTCAAGAGTCTTTAAATACACCATGAATTCCATTTCTTAAATTTTTAAACATATATATATATAATATACATTTATGCACACACACCTCCATTGCAGAGACAGCTTTTAAAACTCTGAAACTCTCATTAATATATAAAGCAGTTTGGACTGTGGAATTGATAATTCTTACCCCCTACATGCATCACAACACGTAAGATACCACACTGCAACGTTCTCTAGGGGATCTTCGGAGCTACTTATATGTCAGCTGCAAAGGCAGCCTCTGATCTGTCCTTCTAGAAAAGAAATATTCACTTACAATGCTCAAATTTTATTCCAAGGGCAAGGTCTGATTCTGTAAAAGGAGTTAGACAGATCCTTATTCATACATGGAATGCCATGGAGATCAATGAAAACCTGGTGGAGGGGACAAGGTCTTACCCCATGGTTGCTTTGCAGAACTACAGTCTGACTGAAATGTAAGACAACCATGACATGGAGCTCCATATAGAAAAGAGAGAGACAGCAAATTAACAGATCTACCAAGAATAAAGAATAAAACACTGTCCAGGGTGCATTAAAAAATACCATAGGAAAGTTGCACGTAAAAATTAAGCATTAGGAGTTTCAGTGTTGCAGGCTAAGTCCTATTTAATGATTTTGCCAGTGTATGCAACAACACAGTGAAACAAAATAAGCTGGTTTTGTTGGTCAATAATTGAAAACCTTTTGTGTAAAATTGATTTACAGTGTAACAGGATTCAGCTACTGAAATTTGCTCCTGTCTAAGAAAGGACAGCCTTTTATTTACGAACTGGAGAGAGCTAAAAACTCACTAAAGATGCAACATAAAGCTGAAAAATAGAAACTAACATATGGTATGAATTCACATAAATACAGGCATTTCAGCCAGCTGGAGCTGAGCTATAGTGCTAACTGCACAGGTTTGGCTTTTCACAGGGGATTCAAGAATTATTGGTATTTTAGTTCACATGCATATGGCCATTCACGCAGTACATGCATACCTTCTTTTGTAAGCCAGAATTCTATTGTCAAAAAGAGAAAGAAAAGAGCTAAGAAATGCTACAGAGAGGTATAAAAATAATTATAATTTTAAAAAGGTAAGCTTTAGTTGGAAGAATAGTAGGCAGTGCCTAAAACCACAGGCTACCTGTAGGAAACATGGACTTTCAACATCAAAAACATTCCCTATTTTCTTCACAACTGCATGCACCACTTCTTGTGTGTACACCCTATGTTAAGAGTCTGCTTAGAAGTAAGACCTGAGTCTATATAACAACTTGCCCCACTATTCCTCTGCTTAAAAAAAAGGAGTGCACCTCATTTCCCTCCTGGTGGCAGAAGAGGACTTTGGCCTTTAATTCCTATTTCTCCTTATGCCAGGGACACCACTGGTTTATTAGTATGAATACTCACCAAACTTACAGCATGAACATATTCTGCTTAAGGTTATATATTTGACAACCTGTCAAACAAGGCAGAGGACTGGCAAACATGGAGTAAGCCCTACTCCATTCTATATTCCACGTGATCATACTGAAACATTACATAGACACACATAGGCCAGTGCAGAAACGAATGACTTGGAATCCCCTATGTGAGCCTGCTATTCTTTATAATTGTTCAGAACTTGGCTACATACACTGGGGAAGGCACTTGGAAGTTGAATTCCATGCTTGCTTCTCAATCAGTGCGAAGAGCAACAGATCCTCTCTCCAGAATGGTTACACGAATGGGACCAAAATCAGACTCCCACGTAGAATTTTTTTCTAAGGGTACTTTATGGGTGTATGTTTAAGCATGTTTGTGTATGAGATTACCCAACAGCTAAAATAAACTTTGAAAACAGTAACTGAATGTACAAACATTTAGGAACTTGCTTATCCATTTGAGCCAGACTGCCAGTTAATGCCTGTGGTCTTACAGACAATTTCTGCTTGGAGGGGAAGCCAAGGATAGAATCACTATTGCTTTGATACAGAATTCATTGTTATTTACAGGAAGCATATGAAAAACTCTTTTCTGAACACAACAGGAATCTTAGATTTGGTTTTGAGAAAGCATGACCATATCAGGAAATTAATTTGAAGAATTCTCTTAATCCACTTACAGTAACAAGTGTTTCTGTGACACTTTGCCACTCTTCTTTGCTAGGTCTTTTTCACTTCTTTCCCATAATTTACAAGTCTCTTTTAACATTTGCCTCTACATTTCCAAACTATCTCACTGTTATCTCCTATTATTTCAGCTATCTCCTCTACAGTAAAGATCAATTTAATTTCAGCTTTCTTTTCAATGAGAGATGACTGACTCTAGGAGGTATGAGGAACGTTTATTCTTTGCCTTTCTCATTACTACTTTCATCCTATTCCTACAAGTACACACAACTTTGCATACTGTTTGCTCTCACAGAGCTGTCCTTGAAGGCTTCAAATTCCTCTTTCATTTTTAAGCATCACTATTCCACGCCCTTGCGTCTGAAAGCAAAAATATTTCCTATTATGATTTTAATTCCTACAAGAGATATACAGCAACTCAAGTGTATCTCTATTAATCCAAGGAAAAAGACATTTGATGGAAAGAAGTGAGTGTAAAGGGGGTGTCTGTGAAGAGACAGGGGGAGGAAAATAGTTACATGTCAGCACAATGGGAATAGAAGCTACAACTCTATTAAACTCTTAATAGAGGTATTTAAATTAAAATACCCCTTTGAGTGAAATTCTGCACTAATGTATGTTACCTTAGATGTCCCCTGTCTCCTTTCTCTCATCCTACCAAAGAACCCCGGGAAACATTTTAACCTCCTGCAGAGTAGTCAGCAATCCATCCCACGACTGATTGCCCCACATCACGCTGGCAGCAGACCCTGTGGGTCAGCAGCGTGCAGCAAAGGGAACGATGAAGCTCAGAATCTGCACTTGATAAGGAGACCAGGTAAAAGATTAGAGACAGATAAGGTGGATAATGGGCTCAGCTTCCGCCACCTCGTCTTGTGAACATTCTCAAACTGAAATATTATTAAGAGCTCTTTTCCATTAATTAAATGGGAGCTGAGGGGATATATAACCTGTCGAGGTCTGAATAGCTCAACCTCCAACACTTTCTCGAACAGAAAAGCCTCCCTGAGAAAATGAGGTAAACATTCTTATCATGCAGGCTCCTGTTTCCTTCTTCACCCCCCTTTCCCCCATGCACTCAGAAGGAGCTCATAAGTATCACCCATTCTGGATACTTCAACAGGTATTTAGTCCGACAATGAAAAACAAAGAGCCCTCAAGAACAAAAAACATTTATTTCCATCAGAGGACTTTTCACTGCAGGAGTCACTTTGTTTTACTGAACAGACACGCTAAATCTACTATTACAAAGTCACATCGTTTTTCCAGAGAACAAAGTTGCTGCTTAAGCTACACACACCTATGTGTCTTTGATTGCTCTCTTTTTCAGTTTGCTTTTATAATTAACACCTGCTGCCAACCTTAACAGAGAAACAAATGACTTAGTGAATGAGAGCTGAATGTTATAAAAAAGGCGAAGTATTCAGCTGTGCTAAAAATCAGTTCTCGAATGTACATTTTAACTTCAGAGCAGGAGAGTATCCAGCTTCTTACAGTACCAATTTTACAGGGTTAGGTTTGCCAAAGGAGCAGAGTCTGACCGATAAAAAACAGATCAATGAATGTCTGTGTCCTCCTGCACCTGCCCATGGGCACTTCTTAGGCAATGATAGAAATTGGCAGTAAAAGTAGAAAATAAAAAACTAATTTTCCTTGTAAACCACAAAAGTTCTACTACCAAAGCTAGGACTTGCAACACATTAAATGCTCTGCATGTGAACAATTGATTTCTTCAGTGTCTCCAGAAATGGAAAGGTATTTCTTAGGTCGCAAGTGGAAAGCAGCATCAACAAGTCCAGAAAGCAGAATGACAAAATACCTGACCTCTGTTAAAGCCAAACAAAGATATTTACTAAAAAAGCCAGATTATCAGCCAACTCTTGAAGTTTTCACTGATTTGAGTAATGAAAAAAATTACTTGCAAGAAACCTATGATTGAAACAAAGTTTGTTTCTATAAATGTGAGATGTACATTGTATTTAGGATACAATTAATTAAGGGAGTTTAATGAACATCACTCTACTTTTTATCAGCCTTTAGCTCTGGGGAGGGTAGGGGGAGAATGTTTCACCACAGGCACTTATCCACCAGGTACTCAGTGGCAAATCCCAGTAAGTAGGATCTCTTAAGTTCTTTTCTCCAGAATTACATATCTGCAAACAAGAATGACCTAAATCCTTTACAGTTTCTCAGAAATTATAGCCTAGTTTTCACGTTAATATATGCTTACTTTGTAGTTGTCCACTATTGTAATAAACCAAAAATTATAGGTAATAATCTCAACTGAGAAACACCACAACATGCAGACAACTTCCCAGTGAACACTGCAGTTTTATAATTTCATAGCATGTAACCACCTCTCTCACAGCTTATTGAGTAAAATACAATGAAGGAGCATCAGAAGAATCCTCTGTTTACTCCATCTTCAGGGCAACAAATTACAGACCTGTATTTCTGTCTACTGATGTTTGTAATACCTGACTTCATTTTAAATTAAAAGTTCAAAACATCAACAATACTGAGTGTGCAGTACGACAAATGATCCGCCCATTTTCATACAGACTGCTGGAATAAAAGTTGCTTCATCAGAATAGCTGTGACATCCCTTGTGCTGCCACTCATTCTCCAGCTTCATTTAAGCTGTGCCAATTAATAATAAATGAGATTTTGGCCTTCTGCACTGTTTATGATACGCACTTGGCAGAAGCAACAGCATTCCAAAAACCTACCCAGACTTTTTTGTAGAAATATACAAATGTATAAATTGGATAAAAAATAGTGTTTATGATTTTATATTGAATTAAGAAGACTTGCAAAGGTAAAAAAATTATCATTTATTACACTACTTAAACTATGATTTTTTTTTTCTCTCAAAAACTTTTAAATGAAAAGGATTAACTTTTTAAAGAGCACCCCAAGGAACAACAGCTTTTTGTGCAATTTAAGTTGTGTGATACATATGACACAAAAGTAAGTGTGGATGACAGAGCAAATTATCATATTTTCATATGTATAGATCTCTTTAAAAAGAACATTATTCTTTTGACAGACTTGCATATTCGGGTCTCCTACTGTTCCCAAAGGCTCACTCCCTCTTCTAAGATAGCTGCAGATTTGGCAAATCCTCCAGCTTTTGGCAGAGGTTTATTTTCTCCTCCAAGGAAACTAACGAGCTAAAAAAACAGAATAAATGGGAATCTGGGGGTCTCTGAGGAAAATCAGAGAGCAGTTCATGTCACAGGGAGTTGAACACTCCTGGAAGACTGGGGTTGCAGAGGCACTGGTTTATAAACAGGCACGGGGCAAGTGCTGCTGCAGAGATGTTCTCCCACTGTGACTGTGGATCTGGCACCATCCTTGGCTTCCATCAACAAATTATGTGATTGCTGAGGACAGAAGTGCAAGGTGCAGTGTGACACAACCACCCAGTGTATCTGGGACATTCCCAAATAGACTTCCCTGCACATTCATGTATAAACTGACCACCGCTGAATGAAATACAGAGGACAGAAGATGTCACATGAAGAACCTGCCTTAGTAATTGTAGTGGTTAACAGAATGTGCTTTTTTGCAGCATCCTGCTTTTCAAATAAAACCATATATTAATGTCCTTTGAAATTCAGCACCACAAAAGACAATCTGTATTTCTTTGTCTTCTCTAACTCTGGTTGTTTTTCATTGCTGATTCTTCCTACAGTTAAGTCTGAAAGTCAAGGCACTTTGCCAAAGTGCATATTACATCTGAATCAATTTAGATGCATATTCAATTTAAATAGAGCACCTGAGGTATTTTGGTGTACTATCTTTACACAGATTATTATTATTTGAATTCTTTATGTAACTGTTAAAACATACTTAGAAGAGAATTAAAAAAAATGGGTCAAAACAAAGACTTTTCAAGTGGGGACAAATATGGATCTAATATATCACTCAGGAGAAAACAAGTCATTTGGTTTCTGGCATAGGCCTTTCTTACTCATCTGGAAAATCAATTTTCAAAAATAAGTGTTAAAAATAACTAAATATCCAGATAACGACAGGTAATGACAAAGAGAAGGATCTCTGATTACAGGGTTATATACCAACCTTCTTTTAACTTTTTTCTGAATATCACAAACTATGCTACCGTGTCTACTGTGAACACCTTTCAGCCTCTGATGGTTTGCATGGTAATCAAAAACTTTACTTCCCTTCTACCTGTTATTACTAAACTGGATCACAGCAAAATTAAAATGACAGGAAAAGACAGATTTAAGAATGCAATATGCAAACATCTGCCACACTCACGAAAGAACAGTGAGGGCCGCAGAATTAAAAAGGAAGAAATACAATTTTATGAGCTATCTCTGAAACAGGAGATATAAATTAAGGTTGTAGAGTTATAGGAAAAAAGATAAAACATAGATAATATACTTACAGACATATGAGCCAATGACTGTTATGTGAGGTGTATTGAGACTATGTGGCCATAAAAAGTATATGCAAACAAACCTGGAACAGACAGTATGGACCCTCTAAAAACTCTCTGAAAACCCCACCTCATCACCTCTGGTGATTCAAGAAGTCTACTGTAAAAATGTAAACTTAAATAACTGGTGGTTGAATTTAAAATGTGGCAGGTCAGTGCCAGACTCCCTCATCTCCCAAAGACTTCCCCTCTGGCAGGACAAGACGACGCCTGCAAGGTGTTGGACTGAATGATCCCTGTGAGTCCCTTCCAGCTCAAGATATTCTATGGTTCTCTAATCTTATACCGACCCGCTGAAGCTCATGACTTATAGAGCAACGGTTTTAATTCCATCCTCACTACCAGGCTGTAACTCAGAGAAGCTCTTCAGAACATCGCTCCGTCGATTCAGTGACCAAACAGGCTGAAGTCTTCCATGACTTCAAGCAGTTCTTTAATGGGATTAGGTATATGCTAAAATGAATTCCTGCAGCAGAGCCTGCATGAAGAATGTAGAACACAACAGGAGAAACCTGGAGATTTCTTGAAGAGTTTTCCTTCACAAGCTTGATGTTGCCTCCCCGATGGAGTGAAAGGTAATTAGACTGATTAACTGAAAATCATTGAGGAGCTGTCATTGGCTCCTCTGTCAGTGCCAGGATCGTTCTACTTTGCAAACACCAAGGAAGAATACTTAATGAAGAAAGGTGACTAGAGGGTGAAACTATTTTGGGATTTTTTCCACCATAACGTGGAACATTTGCTATTAATTCCCAATGCATGTTTTTCATTTTAAGGAGTAGTTGCCATTTTCTAAGTTTCAATTCCTTGATATTTCATATTTTGCCAGAACTGAACTTTTTTTAGAAGAATTCTTTTCAAAGATAAGCGAACAAATGAACAGCATTTCACAGAAGAGTTTTCAGCAGTGACTCTTCCTGTGATTTTTAGAGTAGTACATAAGAGAAAAAAATAAAAAAAAGAAAAAAAGAAAAAAGAAAAATAATCCCTTTTACTTCTTCAAGTGGTAATATCAATCAATTAACTCATCAGATTCTCTTCTAAATATAAAAGAATTACTGGTAGGTTTTCCTAGAGCCTGATATATTTCTGGCCAGTAAATGAAATATTTGGCAAATTTTTCAACAAAAATAGCAAGAATATTCTGGGGAAAAAAAGCTCTGGGTATGTCAACTTATATACTCAAATATAAAATTAAAAAGTTATGGGTTGGGTGTCTTACAGCATTTAATTCACTAATTTGTTTGCAAGTGATTTTATTCTCCAATTCATCTTTACCATGAGTAACAATAATTGTAAAGAAAAACATCCTTAGACAACACTGCTAAAATATTTTCTGTATTCATTTGCAAATTATTTTTATTGATCTAAAACCAAAAATCCCAAATAATCATGGGAACCTCACTGAACGTGACTATTTCTAAGTGACTGTATCAAAACCTACTGCTACCAAGACTAAGCAGTTGAGATCTTACCAAAAAATAAAAAAAAATTCCTTTGAGGGAATTGTTCTGAACTGTCTATTTATATTTAGGCATGAATTTAAGCTTCATTCATTATAAATAGACATGAGCTTATTCCCTAAGTCTTCCTGCACTGTTTCATAAGAAGGCAGGCAAAACATTTGGTGGCAAGACAAAGAAGCCTAAGACAATTGTGGGTTAGCACTAATTGAATGCAGAACAACTGCAAACCCAAAAAATAGCAGTATTTTCATTTAGCTGAAGAGTCTTCTTTTAACCTTCAGAATTTTTGGATTCCTATCAAAGTTCTCACATTTATACCTCTATCCAGTGCTACACATTTGGCAACAACTTCTATAATAAGTCAGAAGAAGACAATAAATGTCAGTGCCTAAATGAGTCTTGTTGGTTTTTAAGAAATCTGTTAAGTGGACAAAAGAAATCTAGACTTTCTCTTCCCCTACTTCAAAAGGACTTCGATAGGAGAAAAGAAGGCATCCCACAGAAAGAATTTCTCATCACTAATGTACAGTTTTTAGATTATTTTTTTACATTATTGACTTACATGGCTGGAGTCAGCAGGGATGACTTTATGGGAACATCCACACAGGTGAATGAGTGCGTGGTGTCGAGGTGATTATGCCTTTTCAAATGTTAACCAGCAACAGAAGGTGCAGGCACAGACTTTTAACATGAGCAAACAAGCACCATCCCACCTTAGAGTGTTTGGCTTGAACAGTTTCCTCAGAGACTTGTGCCTTCATTCCTCCTTTCACCTGGGTGGGATCATGTAAGCAACGACCTGCTGTTCCACCCAGCAAGAACTAGAACACCCTGCAGTACTGCTCTTTTCTACACTGAATTTTGTCAAACCAAAGCTTAAGAAAAAAGAAGGAAAAAAAAAAGAAAAAAAAAGGAAAAAACCCCCACCCCAAATATATTTTTCGCGACTGGGTGACAGCAATGGAATGAAAAATGCAAAAAAAAAAAAAAACAAATGGAATTTTTGAATAGTCAAATCAAGGGGAACAAAAAGAACACTGATGGAAAGTTGAATGACTCACATGAAGAAAAATTAGTTGACTGTGTTCCACCAGAATTTGCTTTTTCATTTGAAACCCTATGATCTGGAAAGCAACATATTTGCATTTACTTTTTAATGCATTAATAGCAGCTTAATTTTGAAGGTTTCTTCTTAAACAATCTAGTTAAAAATTAATTGGTATTTGACTGATATAAAAACAGTTCTGATTTAGCTTTCTAGCTATATTTCTACTAAACTTGTATGATTTAAAAAGTAATATATTTTCTTTAATTATTATCACAACAGTACAGTAGTTTTGCTGGCTTTTCTACTGAATAATTTGATCACTTATAGAAATGAGCTTTGCTTCATCTTGATTTGTGTGTACATGCATTAAGATTTTTAGGTCTTTCATTATAAGATAAATTATAATATAATAATGGGTCCCATGTCCAGGACAATGCAATGTGGCATTGCTTTTGGAGGAATTCTGGACAAGGATTTTGGGTTACTATGCCAGCAATCTAAGGAGCAGACAGATAGTTTCAGATTACTGCCTGTCATAGCACATATAGCCACAGCATAAGCAAATGTGCAACAAAACCTCTGTGAAAAAAAAAGATTTTCACTTTCATATTCTAATAATATAATTTGAATCAGAACTGCAGAAGATCCTATGTTGCCCAAGAGAAAGGATTACTTATTAAAGCTACATAATAATTACTAAATATACTTTTGAAGGATATAATTAATTTTTTCTCATTGTACATGATATCATAAAATCTTAAATTTGTTGATCATTCTAAGAAACATGCACAGAAACTAACATACAAGAATGTTAAATTTGGAAAAGTGAAGTACAAAAAATAAATTCTTGCAAAAGGAACACCTCGTTTTCTACATAATCTTTTATGTGATTCCACATGCATATTTAATACAAGTGCACGCTTTAACAATTTTATCTTAGTGTTTCTGCACAACTCCCTCTTCATTCATGACATTAGACTGTTTACAGCGGGGGAAAAAATCAGTGTGCTTTTAATCTGATAAATTTACTTACAGTAGTCCTGAGTTCCATTTAAGCTTTGCAGTGGCAAGAAATCTTATAGACTGAAGGTGTTTTATTTTACTGGTGAAGTCAATTCTTACGTTTAAAGACATTGCCTAAACTAGGGATACAGCGTAAAAGGAAGGATTATCCATTATCCCTACCCATTTTTATCACAAAGAGACCATACCTCCATTCACAACAGGTGCAGAGACAAAGTTGCCCTAATGTAACCTCACATATAAAACTTCTGCTTATAATGGGGTTGTATGTGAAAATGATATGAAAACCTAAGAATCTCTGCAATCCATACAATAGTTGACAGCACATGCTGTTGTCACAACTTAAAAGTGATTGAAAATTGCCTTGGAAATTATGGCTAATGGATTATAATGGATTATAATAGCCTTTGTCACAAATTACCAGGAGTACTTTGGGTTAAGCATCATGTAGCTTTATATAACACGATACCGCATTAATGTGTTATTTCATCAAACTGCTCAGAAACCTCTATTAATCTTAATGGACTCCCCCAAAAATAGATCTCTTAAGAACCTTGATAACATCTCTTTCAATACAAGTGTGCTGCTTTTGGCTGGGATAGGGTTAATTTTCTTCACAGCAGCAGCACAGGGCTGTGTTTTGGATTTGTGCTGGAAACAGTGTTGATAATTCAGGGATGTTTTCCTGACTGCTGAGCAGGGCTGGCACAGAGCCAAGGGCTTTTCTGCTTCTCACCCAACCCCAACAGCCAGTGGGCTGGGGAGGGGCACCAGGGGTTGGGAGAGGACACAGCCAGGACAGCTGACCCCCCACGGACCACAGGGCTGTTCCGTACCATATGGCATCATGCTCAGCATACAGAGCTGGGGAAGGGTTTGACAGGGGGAAAAACCTGCTCTCGGTTATTTTCCTTTTATTTACAAATTATGTGGATTATTATTATTATTATTATTTCAACTGTTAAACTGTTGTTATCTCCACCAATGAGTTTGGCTTTTGCCCTTTTTTATTCCCTCTGTTCATCCTGCTGGGAGGGACTGAGGGAGTGGCTGGGTGGTGCTTAGTTGCTGGCTGGTGTTAAACCATGACAGAAGGTCTGATAGACCACTATTTAGCCCAAGAAGTTAGACCTTATTACATAAAATAAAGAGATACTTGACAGAGAAGCAGAGTTAATGTGAGTCAAAGAAAACCCCACGTGAAGCCTGGACTGAGCTATCTACAGCCAAAGAAATTCTAGAGTTTCCTACTTCCTCTTAGAACCCTAAGAAAGATAAAATTTTCAAAACAGATATTGCAAATACACTGACCTGAAACCTCAGGGTGAAGATAGAGACAAGGAAAAGGAGCTGCTAAACTGCCTTTTATAACTTCCTAAGTTCTTTTTGGGCAAAACATAATCACGCAGAGTTATTAATTCTAAAAATTCTTCAGTTATTAAAAGATTCAAACAGAAACATAACTTCAGATGAAACAGCCACCAATATGTAAACAAACATCTACAGCTACCCTCATTTTTTTGTCTGTGCATGTATGGAGAATTCTGACAGCATTCAGCAGATGTTGTCATTACATAGGACTCTCTTGACTGCTGTAGCAACAGAAACCAGGATTTGCATTCTACCAGGTAGTAGAATGCCACTCCTTGAAAGAAGGAAATGGTATTTACAAGTGGACTTGTTTACAGCCAGAAACATGGGATACCTGCTCTGCAAACATATGTAAGAGCATTGCATTGTACTATATTCTGGTTTTAATATTCTTGCTAGAAAAAGAGCATTTTTTACCAAAAACTTTCCTTTGACTACAGAAATGCTTGATATCACCCCCATTTTATTTATCTTAAATAAAATATGTGCTATCATGTATTTATAGCAGGAAACAGTGACTGTCTTAAAATTATCTTAGTCTAGACTACTCGCTAGCACCTATACATGCAAAATCAACAAAGTTATGGATTTCAGCACTCTCATTAAAACTCTTCACACAGTGTGAAAGGGAAAAACAGCGACAAACTTTGGGAACGTCTTGTGGTTCTGAGAAGATGCTTGTTTATGCAGTTTCATTAATTCACCAGGAAGAGAAAAGAATGGCTACTAGGGGCAGGGAGAGATGGAAAAAAAAAAAAAAGAAGACAAAAGCATGAATTTCCCTCCGGTCAGAAGTATTTGGGGAATAAATCCAAAACTGTTCCAGCTGCCACCCTGATCAAACTTAATGATGTTTTACACAATATGCAGGTATCGATTCGACCAGAGAGAGACAATTCACGGCTTCAAAACCTGCACTGCAACTTTACTACCATTCATCTGCTACAGGTAACGTGGTCCAAGATTAAAACAAATAGCATATTACACTTAAAGGAAGAGCATCTGCTGGAAGTACACTGCAGAACAACAGATGTTGCCACATCAAATAACTATCAATCTTACGCTGATCCAATGGCACTGGCGAGGCACTCAAAATGCAGCTGGACAAGGAAAGGCTCGCCCATCCCAATGTTATTCACAGAAGAACTCAGGGTGATTTAGCAAAATAATATTGAAATCTCTGCACATCTCACCAAACCTTACCTTTAAAAAGCCATTTAGATTCATCACAGCATTCTGTCTAGCAGTAAAGGATTTACGCTGTTTACCTGTCTTTGTGTACCTGTAGGATTTTATCCCAGTATCCAACAGTCCAGATACTGGCACAAAAAATGTCAGTTGCTCAAATGTGAATACAACACTATTAAGGACACACCAGTCATTATAAAGCCATTATAAAGTAGCATTTTAAAGGCAGGATGCAATAAATGAAAGACTTCTATAAGTGTTCTGACTGTTTGCAAGATGCTACACATTACTCTTGCTGGAAAACTACCATATCAAGGACCAGAAGAGTACAGATTATTTTTGAGGGGGAAAACACAGAACAGTTTTAATTAAATTTTGCAGGAAAACCTTAGAAAGCTGGAGATGATAGACATTCTAGTACTGAATCTTGTCTGAAACTACTTAGCTCATGGAATCCATTCTATTTTGCTTCAATAATCACACTGATAAATGAGGTCCGATTGTCTACTCAAATACAAAGACTCTCACAGAAGTTACATCTGCAAATCTTGACTAACGTCAAGGATGTGAAAGGAAAAGAACATTTTTGTTAGTTTGTTTTTAAAGTTGTCCATATTGAGTATTAACTTATAATCAAAGAAAAAAATCAAGTTGGATGAAGAGCTTTTTTAGCGCAGAAAACCCTAATGGACACAAGAAACAACCTTAAGATTTATTTTTTTTTTTTTTTTGAGACTTAATAGGTTATAACCTGTACTAATATAAATAATTTGGCATTTCAGAGTCTTTCTACTTTAATCTTAATATTGAGAACTACATATGCAGCTCCATACTTTCTTACCATTTGCATCAAACTGTTTTTATTTCTTCCTGTTTTCCTTCATTTACTAAACCACCTCACAGAGTGACTAAGACAAGTGTTGCCTTAGTCTTTGCAAACATACAGACATACAAAATACATCCAGTATGGTAACAACATGATTTAAATAGTTTTCACACAAGAAAAGTAGAACATAACCCAGTGAGACCATAGCACAGAACATAACTTTTTCTATCATATTTTCAAGGCTTGCTAAAGATTTGCTAAAGTTGGCTACTTCTCCTTCGGAAATCAAAGGTTTAACTGATTCAGACATTTTCCATATGCAAGATAATCTGATGTTCATATACATACATACACAATTACAGTCCCATCACAGGCTTCAGATACCTGAAATCTGTTACCTTGATGTAGCTGGATTATAGCGAGAAACCTGATATTCTCTTACCTAGAACACAAAAGAGAAATTGTTTTAGATTAATTCATAGCATTGTTCAAGTTATATATTTTGCAAATTAAAGAAGACTGAACTACATAAAACCAACAAATTAGGTTTAGGCTATTGAGTTGCAAAATGCTCTTTAGTATTAAATCAATCTAAGAGATTTGACAGCATCTTCTATCATAGCTTTGTTATTTTATCTCCTTGGATGAATATAGATGGAATCCTTTTTTATCAAGTAAGATCATAACTTGCAACAAAAATCCAAGTTCCATGTTTGTCTATATCTTGGTATGATTCAGGCTCCCATCTTTCAAAGGCAGTTTTTATACACCTTACCCTACACTGATTTTTTGTTTCTAAGGATGCTACCCATGCACTTAGGTGTTATTTCATCTTACACTTTCTTTTCCAACAGCCAGCCAACAAATGTACCATGAGCTTTTGTCAGCAGCACCTTAAAGCTCAAGGAAAGTCTGAAGAAGTAGTGGCACCTTCTCTTTATGAAGTGTATAAACTAAGAAATAAGTATGTTTTCAAACCACCTACCCTTTAAATGGTATACACCCTCTTAAGCAAAGTAACTAATGATGCCAGCAATAGAGCAGTTACAAGCTCTTCCAATTGCTTGTTGAAGAATATCTATCTATCTATCTATATGGATGCTGAAAGTTTGTTCCTACAAGCTGTTTATTAACACTTGTGTGGATTGCTGGGGCCTCAGCCACAACTACAGTTGTTCACTTTCCACCAGGTTCACCTTATGAGAAAAGTAAAACAAAGCATCCCATAATACAGAGCTGCAGCCATAAACCGTCAGGTCTCACTGTGCTATAAACTACGTTTTTAGGTGAGGGGGATTGGAAAATATAAAAAAAAAAAACCATAAACGCTATCATATTTACAATTTCGCATCAACTTCAAGAAATCCTACCGAAGTTTTAAATTTAGTTTACCTTCTTATGAGCAACACAGCAAGAATGAATACATAAACAGCCAACTTAGTATTGTCTTCAACATGCAAATGCTTAGAGATAAGTTGAAATCCACCAGTACAATATCCCTTTCAGGTCTGCTGTGGTCTGCCAGGAAAACTACTTCAACATTTTTCTTTTCATTCCCATTGCCATTACCCTTCCATCTAAACTGGTTTCAGTGACACAATCAAATCCTGTCCACCTACGACTGCCTTGCTGGTGATTTTCAGTTCTGATCACCTCTCTCCTTCTGCAGTATCTCTGCCTTGTTAAAGGTATCCACATGTTTTAACAAGTTACCATTTATCACAACAAATGTTGACCAACTGCTTGGTCTGAGGGCTTTTAATCCTTCCCCGTCCAACAGCGCATGGCAGAAGTGTCCTTAACTACCCTGTGAAATTATCACTACCTCTTATTCAAACAAGCAGTGTCATGTTTTAAAACCATGTTGACAGTGTGGATACTAAATGAACTCGGAAACAAAACCATTTTAATCACCGATGTGTGTGCAGTTCTATAAATTACACGAGCTGCATGTCCCACAGGAGAGATGGCACAGCTGGGGGGGAAGGGTAAGTGGCCTCTGGCTCTGCTGGCTTTGGACAGCTCAGGGGTAGGACCACTAGGCCCCCTGGATGCATCCTTCAGGTCCTCTCTTCTTGAAACTTTTGGGTTCTCTCTCGTTTAACCCTGTGAGTCTCTCGTACAACCAAAACCACGTATCTGCTTATTTCTTTCTCCCCACAGGTGCTACAGTTTCTTCATGCTCTGTTTATGTAGACATGCACTGACCCAAAACTACTTTGTGACATTCCCCACTCTAGACTTCAAACCATTTAAACTCGAACACAGTTTTCGGTTTTCTTCTTAAACTGGATCATTTAGACAGATCTAGGTTAGTTTCTGGTAACAGCAATGCTTGAAATGACACAACAGAGATTGTGATAATTCCCTCAGTAGGGAAGGGAAACTAGTTTTGCTGGCAGAGCATCCCCACCTTTCCTTTAACCTAGTTCTGTTTATCCATTAGGTAACCTAACTGATTTTCTCAGTGAATGGCTATGGGACAGGAAAGCCAACATTTTTTTCTCCCTGTTACTGAAACCTGTGGAACGGAACTCTCTTTAAAATTATTTTTTTTCCGTGATCCCTTCGTTAAGTTCATAATTTTTTAGCAACTAACTTAGCTTAGATTTTCCTTGGTAATTGTTACTAGGGATGAGTGATGGTTGTGGAGGGGGAGAGGAGAAAGGAAAAAAAAAAGGAAACATTACCAATGGTAAATGGTTTCTTGTGTTTGTTTCTCTGATTTTATTCTAGAGAAAAGCTGCTTGGCTTCATCCCCACAACTTCCAATAAGAGTTTTATTACTCTTGAAGAACTACAGAATATTCTGGCGAGAATACCAACTATTAGGGTTTTTTAAATAACAAAGTATTTAAATTTTAAATGTCAATGTGTTTTATTTAGAGGTTGCTAAATACCTTGCAGAAGGATGCAAAAGTGCTATAATCCGAAAATATTTCAAGATAAAAATTTGGGCTTCCATCCAGACAAGCCAAGCAGGCTTTGAGAAAGGGAGACTTTGCCAAATGGACGTCCTGCTACTGCAACTGTTGTAATAGTTCTACACATCTTCCCTATTCAGTGGTCATGACATTTGTCTAAGACAAAAAAAGAGGAGCTCAGAGAGCTCAGAGACAGACTCTTTCTGTTGCATCCTTCTACCCCTTTAAACTCCTCTTATCAACCAGCAGAATAAAATATACATTTATCTTAGGATTTATATGTATTATTCTGTTTTTTTTTAATGACTGCCAATACTGCAGCCATCAGCAGTGTCCTGTGTCACGTGAGAGAAAGTTTAAAATGGTGTTTGGAAAAGAGTAACAAATTCTAGAAGCATATACAGGGATTTATTGCTTCCATCTGAAACACCAAAACAACACCTGTAAGTTTTAGTAGCCAGGACATGTTTTATAGAAAGAAAGAAAATAAAAAAAGAAAACAAGCATGGAATAGAGTATTATACCCTGTATTTTCAGGTGTAAAACTGAGCAGCAGATGTTGGTGAGCAACACGTAATTTCGATTTAATAATTAGTAAAAGAAGTGCTTTAGTGTGGGCTAGCAAACTGGCACTGACATGCTCTGATCTGACACAGTCAAAGGGAACAAAAAAACTAGACCAAGGGAGAATTCTGTGGGACATAGACTTAAGAAACAGGAAATGGCACAAGGAAAAAGCATCACTGGCGACTTTTAGAAAGCTTTAGAGTTAATTTCCAAAGGATTTAAAGAGATCAGAGCCTTAAAACTGACCTGTAAATTGGAAGTTATAGGTTTTATGACCAATGATCCAAGAATAAGTCAAGTTCAACAAATATCTGACCAGTCAGCAATCAACAGCAATCCTTATGGCATGGCACAGTATAAATTAGTAGCCTTGAATAAACAGATACACTGTTCTTAAAATCCAGTTGGGAAATCCATTATAAAATAATCCACAGTAACAAAAAAACCCCATGATTTTTAGTTGTGGTCACTGCTGATGAGTCAAACTACTGAATTACCATCCCTTGAGACAAATTACTTATTTAAAATCTTAGAACTAGCAGTTTTATATATTCAATCTTAGCAACCTCCTTGTTAATTTCTCATTAATCCTTTGAGCTCAAACCCAAAATACAAAAAAAAATAAATATTTTCATCTTCACCACAGTTCTGTAGACTGCACAGGGAACAAGACTTGCTCACAGCTCTCAGGGTAATCAGGCCTGCTTGCATCCTATGAATTCTCCTTGAGCTCGACTTTGAGCTGACTTCGAAGTCTATGAGCTGAAAAGCAGCTAAATTTAGCAGAACAAAACAAGCAAATGACAGCTAGAGAAGCATTAGACCCAAGTCTATCCATTCAATTAACTTGCAGTTTTACCCACTCTTCTGTTTAACTGCTTTGACAGAAGTACCATATGATTCAATCTATTTGATGCACAACAATAAGATAAATACCTGAAATAAAGACAAAATAGCTAATTCAGTACAACAAGACCCAGTAAAAATCTAAACTCTCATTCAAATTATTGCCATTTTAGTTGACTTTTAAATGTATGCATTTTGTCCTTACAGGCAATTTTAAGTTTTGTTATTTTAAAAAGAAAGAAATGAAATAAAACTCAAAGAGGCAGTGGAATATTCAAGAACTGAGATAAGGAGCAAATGTACAAATTATAGAAGCCTTCAAGGGAAAAAGGCATTGGAGACTCACAGGAAACTGGTAGTTCTTTTGTTTCTTTATCCTACCTGATAGAATTCCTCAACCCAAATAATACATGAACCCCATTAAGATATGAAATCAGTCCTAAATAGGATAAACTCAATTACTTCAAAGAACCCCCACCTGTCTTCTCAATGTTTCAATCCCAGTTTCCACTTTAAACGTTGCTTGAGATACAGGTGGAGCAAATAAGAACACAAATCAAAGATCGATGTGGAAACTACAGAATCCTTTTATTTTCAGGCAGATTTTTTTTTTTTTCATTTTTATGAATACGTAAGTTCTCAGTACAGAGCTACTGTAACTGAACTTTTCTAACAAAGGACTGTGAGACCCCCCCTTCTCACTCCACAGGTGAGAGCAGAAGCAGGAAGACAAAACGTGTTGGGTAAGTTTAAAGACAATGACAATAATCCTTCAGGAGCATGTTTATATAGAAGAGTGCTGGTCACTCTTGAGTCTTCTAGAGACAAACACACTTTGCTCTTCACCTTCTTTTTTTTTTTCCCCAGAAAGATGGAGCACGTTGTTTATACAGGGTGCATTGTAAATGTACCCAGGCCAGGGGGACCCTGCAGCCCTACTTCTGCAGCTGTGTTACCACTGCCAGGGTGAACCTACTCCGTGTGTTGGGTTTGCCTCTCTCTGTGGTGAAGACAAAACACCAACAAAAAAGTGATTTGCATCATCACTGTGCATCTGCTTTAGTAAACACTTTCTACTCCTGTCCCCACAGAGTTCCCTATTGTTGTGGAGAGATTCTTCCAGCAACAAAGCTAGCTCAGTAAAAAATACAGCTTGTCACTTCCTGAAAACCAGATGTGAAGTATGTTAGTTTTTTTATCCTAGTTGATGCGTCTACATACACTGCACTTCCAATGCAAAAGCTACTGAGCTTGATCTAGAGAAATTCTAACAAACCCATCGAGGTGCTAATTTCCTCAGAGGCATTATATCCATACCAGGTCTGGACAGATACTTATAGTGATAATAAAATATGTCTTTTGATCCAAATACAGTCCCACTCCTGTTGTCTAAATTAGAACAATTCAAGGAAAACAATGAGAAAAATTGTGTTATATCAGCAATCTTACTCTCAAAATAGCTGACTACACATTCCATTAACTTTATTTATTTTAACATGATCGAGGTCATTAAAGTTTGCTGAGCACTTCACGTACACAGTATTACAAAGCACATGCAATAACCAAGTCTTGTTTTCCACAATTTAAATGTAAGCGTTAATAGAAGTAATTCTTCTTTAGAAAATGATTTTCTGATGAGTTTTGAAAGCTTGGATGCAGATGTACTTATCTGTCCTCTAAAGCCAAGATAAACAACAGCACAAGGTTTTTTTTGCATGCATGGTTGCTTTTCAAATCGTGCCTTGAGACAAACTAATAATTATATATAACTAGAAACATAGGAAAATGTCCCTAATTCACACTACTGATAGGAAAACCACTGCCAATGCCTAAATCAGAGGAAGAGCAAAAATACACTAAGAACACCCCAAACAGCACAGATATATGCATCACAAAAATTGGTTTGTAGCTACAGTTTTCCTTCAGTCTAACTTCCATTACTCAGAGGAATAATTCACTAGTGTATTAACCTGCTTACTATGTCACAGTCTTGTAAGAAGTGTTAGTAGTTATCAGAACTACATATTCTTTGCTTAAGGACTAAACAAACAAAAAAATTAGTTGGCAGTGTTCTAAATGCCTATGTCAAGTTTAAAACAAAATAGTGAGGTTAAACTAAAACATTCAATTTGTCTGAAATACTGAGATTTTTCTCCATCTGAATTTCACAGTTGTTCTATTACATAGATTTTATGTCCTGCCAGATAGGCTTGTAGCCTTGTCTCTCGAAGCCTTGAAGGATCAGATGTAGACTCCCAAATGTAATTTTGGGGTAACAACCTAATTTACACCTTTACAGATATCAAAAGCTTATCTGTTAATTCCAAATTCTGGAGTAGGATTTCCATTGCTTTCATACTTAAATTGTAAAGGAGGCAGATCAGAAAACTACAGGTTAGGAGAGCTCTGATATTCTGGGTAAGTAATCACATATTAGGTCCTATGTCATGAGTTTCTTTTGAAATTATGTAGAAATGAAAAAAGAGATAATTATCGTGTGTCACATACCATTTCACAAAACTGTAACAAGTTACCTTAATAAACAGCAACTACAAAGTCTGAATATTATTCTGCATTACACACTATACCTTACATTTAATGTAAATGTAAACACTTGGAAAATAATAAGAGGAAAATATGTGTGTGCCAGACATAGGCCTGGATTAAGATGCTATATCAAGACAAAAAAAACCAAAACACAGAGATGCAGTGGTAGGATGACCTTGGCTGGCTGCCAGACACCCACCCAGCTGCTCTCACTCCCCTTTGGCAACAGGACAAGTAAGATGACAATGCTCTTTTTTTTTTTTTTTTCTTGTAGCCACAAACAAAATAAGCTCGACTTGGGAAAAATTAATTTAATTCGTTACCAAGTAAAACAGAGTTGGATAGTGAGAAACAAAAACAAAAAAACAAAACACTTTCACTTCTTCAACCCCAAATCCTCTGTATCCATCTGTACCTGAGCAGAGGAATGAGGGCAAGGGGCAGCTCTGGCTGCTCCTCACAGAGGGCACCCGGCAGCCCCTGCCAGACCTTGGGCACCTGTACCCCGTACAGAGCCACAAACTGGCCTCATAATCAGGACTGTCAAGGCTGCAAATTCCCTGGGGAAGCAGGGCAACGCAGTCAGCTGCAATTTGTCAACAAGCAGATGTGCCCCATCTTAATTTCCCTGTCAGTCTCTGTGCTCAAGGTAGGTACTCTGAGTTAGTGCCGTGGCTACTCCTACAGCATAGAAAAAGGCTAAATCTTGCTGTTTATAAAGCATTTTGCTTTAAGTAGACCTCTGAGTCAATTACAAAAGTATGTGTATGTGAAATTTCTATCAATAATACTAAACAGATAAAGGAAGAACTAACACTATGGGGAACCTAAGAACTGTTTTGTTATTGACATACACAGTAATTGATTAGGTTTCTCAGCTTCTGTTGCTAGAAATTCTGATGTATTCCACTTAGGATTACTAGTTAGCTTTCATTTCCTTTCAGCTTTTGCCTCTGGATAAGCTCAACTATTCCCAAGAAGAAACACTGATCAAGTACATTTGTCATGCGAACAACCATAATAAGGTAATTCATCATAGTCTGTCAGACTCTTATTCCAGGAAGACTGCTGCATTTTTATCCTTACTTAAAAATCTGCTGTCACTCCTGCTGGAAATTTTGGTAGACACTTTGGACATGTTTAAAAGCCCTTCCAAACTGATAGTGGCAGATAATTAAGTTATCACCTATCAAAGTCTTTTTTCACTCTCTGCAATGTTTATGACATCATGAACCTTTCTGTCTGGTTTAATCTGACCTGTTCAGAACGTGTGATCCCTTGTTCCTTCCCTTTTCCTTTCCTAATGGTAGCTAGTGACCAATGTAATTCACTACAACAAATGAAGCTCTTCTGGAGAGTCTAATTGAGCAATTCTGTTTTCTTTTCAAGGTCTGAACTCAACCACATCCCACAACCTATTCTTCAGCACTGCAGTGGCAAAAGATTTACTTGAAGGCAAAGCAAGCTAGATTTTAGGTTTCCAAAGGGAAGAAGAATAAACCAACACTGGCTCAGAGTTGTGCGTGGGTGAAAGTGGGAGTTGTTATTTAGGCTGTCAGTAATGCTTAATGTTTTTGTATATTCTCTAGTCAAAGTTGAACATTTTTATTTGTTTTTTTTGCAAGCTTGGTACTTCACCTGCATGTTAGGTGCAAAATTTCATGTACTCTTCTTGTATTTTTTCTTACATTTCTCTTACAGTGTTCCATGGATATAAATATTCTCTTTCCAAAAAATTCTGCTTTTTGTCACAAAAAAAATAGGGCATGAAGTTTTAGCACCGGTGAACAATCTCACAAATGGAAATGCACTGAAGAAAAAAAAATACCAGGAGAGAAGCAGGTTCTATTTTCATCTTCCAGACCAGCATTAACAATAGCAAGGAGAAAATAAACTCAATCTTGCAGATCTATTGCCTCACATGCGAACACAAAAAAGGGGGCATAGTTTTAATCCTTGCACCTTGTCCATCAGCCCCTTTTATCTGTGGCTTTTCACCATAGCAATGCAAGCCTAATGACAAAGTGATCTTAAAAGCTGGACTCGATTTCCACTTCAGTCACGACTGTCAAAAAGGTAGGGAGAGGAGTTAGATCTGATAAGCAAAATTAAAAGTAACATCAGTTAAACCCACCAGCAGATACACAAGGTAGATTGCTGGCAATGCCATGCAATCTGTGGGCACTTGGTTTATTAACAGCATTTCATTTAGGAAAGACGAAGTAGAGCGACATAAGATTTATCCTGAAGCAAGGCTTCATCGAGTGTGAAAGATGAGGATTCACCACCAGAAGATAAATGAGCACTATTCCTAATACTGTGGAAAAGGGAAGGAGCTCTGATAGCTCTAGGTGAAGCAAGGACCATTCTTAATGCTTACTTCACTTCTAGTAATAGTCTTTGATAAAAATGACATATATTACAAATAAGAAGTCTAAGTATGCAAGGAGCCAAGTCAGTAATATTTCAGTCTGCAAAATACCACCTTCCAAGCACTGTTTGTATTTGTCTCATATGGAAGAGACAGAACGAATTTTAAAAAGACAGAAATAGACTCATACACTCAAAGATTCTCATGCATTCGGAATTAAGAACATTTGTAACCATCTCACACTTGGATTTAGAGTTTCTACAGTTTGGTCCCTGAGAAGGGAGATTCAGGAGCTAAAGTAAACACTATTTTCAGAACCAATATTTAAGTAGTATCATGCTCAGCTCTTTTTCCTAGTC
Organism: Pseudopipra pipra; assembly: GCF_036250125.1. NCBI lineage: Eukaryota > Metazoa > Chordata > Aves > Passeriformes > Pipridae > Pseudopipra > Pseudopipra pipra. Next base: position 9,421,744 of record NC_087550.1, read on the forward strand.
TTTTCACTTCAGCTGAAAAGCTACAGAAACAAGATTTCCAGTGAAGATCTTGAAACAATTACACACGGATGAAAATGGCTCATATTACTGACATTAATTCCAAATCAATATAACTGCACCCCCCAGCACTTACAATTGGAGGGGCACACTTTTTGCCTCAGACTATCAGCAGAACTTGGTAGTTTTGGCCATATATTTTGCCTCATCCGGTTTCATTTCCTTCTGAAGCAGTGCTAAAAGGCGAGAAGAACTAACAGACCTCTTGGTTAGAATTTCTCTGCTTAAGGAACCCCGAGCTGAGACAGATCTGCACCATGTGTCATTAGGTGCTCTTCACAGTAAGAGCTGCTTATCAGACAGCTGCTTCTGTCTGATGTATACACTGTATAGATCACTTAGGAACAGTGCTGTGACTGTCTAACTGTCCTACTCTCATGCTTAGGTTTCCCCTTCCACCACCACCCATGTTCTCCCACCACAAGCTCCACAGCTGGATCTCTGCTTGCCCACACTGTGGCTCCAGGATTGGAGCAAACAGATGTGCCAGGCAAGCAGATGTTCTAAAACCCTTGGCTGTAAATTGTAGTTCTTCCCTGTCCCCTGACCAAATACAGCCCCTGACTGTGTATAAATGGCCTTTCCCCAGCATATGCACCTAAAAATGGCAGAACCTCTCATTTTCAATTCATAGGGGGGTTTTTTGGTTGTTTTTATTAATCTAGTTGCCCCTATCAGTCACAACTCGTCTGAGCTATAAGCAGGGCTAAGAAACTGAAACCTTTCCATGAAATTATGGATTCAAAGACTAAAAAGAAGAGCTGAGTGCTCATATTCCACTTGAAGACAATATCTTATTCTAATGTCTTCATATTCTGAATAGAAAATCTGGTGCCTGCTCTGCTGCAACTATTTGGTATTTGGAAAAACCTTATTACTCATATGGCTGTTATGAAAATCTGCCAAGAATGCAATGAAGGTAAAGCTGATGGAGTACATACAGTGAGTCAGAATTGCAAACAATCCCAATTGTTTTAAAATAACATTAAATTTTGATCCAGAAGCCATATCAGTGTTACAGCATAGAGAAGCATAGTTCTTATTGCCAAAGGGACCTGGGGACCATTACAACAAATTTCAGGATGCTGGATTTTAAACTGGAGGCACTCCTATCACAAAACAATCATTCTATCCAGGGAGTTATAAAGACAGCCTAAGCAATGCAAGGCCATAAAATGTTTGACCTCTTCCCCATAAGCCGATAAATCAGGGTGCCAAAGAAGCACAACACCATCCAACTAATAAAACCATAAGGCTGGTGAGAAGGTGTCAAAATTCAACTGGGAAGCATTTCATTTCAGATTTCCAGGGGGAATTCTTGATACCAGATAGACTGAATTTCAACTCAATGTTCCTGTGTGTGTGTGGCCATCATTAGTTTTAATTATTTCTGACATTTTGTCTATCATACTGGATCCTTGGAGAAAAGTAATGAGTCTCCTCATGTGAAAGGTGAAAAGAATGAAGATCATATTAAGATCCTAGAAATAATTAAACCACATGATCTTAGAACTATAAACCCCATAAAGGATCCCATTAAACCACTTGGAACTACCAGTGTGACTACAGAAACCTCCTCATTAGCTATAAAAGCCAACTAGCAATATCTTAATTCCGGCATTTCAGTTTCATTAGTTGATCGTGTATGCTTGGTTCAGATTTAATATCAGCAATTGTCAATTGTCTGATAACAATGAGCATGTCAGGAACAGACAATTAATGAGGGCTATTTACCTGAGGAGCTGAGCCCCGTCATTTTTAACTGTTTCTTTTTGAGTGGTTGGGAAAGTAGTTTGTTAAAGTTATCTTTAACCTTTTCCTGAAGGTCATGTTTGTACTGCAATAAAACTTACTCAGCTTTTTGGAAAGAATATACCAATCAGTTCAAATCAAAAGCTCTGGAAAGTACAAATTACATTCTCTCTCTTCCCAGCTTACTGAGAGAAACACTGTGTGATAGTCTTGAGCAAAATTAAGCAGTCTAACAGTCTGTATTTTCTTATCTTAATAGAATTTTACAACAGAAATGAATGCTTCAGAAATACTACTAAGGAGAAAAGCTAATTGGCAGAAGATTATAAATTATATTTCCATATTCAACCAAATAAGGACAAGATAATTTATTATTATATTCAAAACTGTAACTCAATGGGTAGAGGCAGAATACTTCAAAAAATAATTTAAAATACTTTCCTCTGAACAATATTGTTTTATGAACTATTAACGTATCAATACATTCCATAAAAAAACACTTATACATTAAAATAGTCTATTTTCTCCCTATTTCTACACACAGTGCATTTACTAAGCAATGTTGTCGATATATGCACCCGTCTATATATGTAAAGTAGCATAGAATAAATAAATATGTTCTCAAATTTCTATTTTATGAAGTAAGTTGTCTGCCTTCTGCTGGAAATGATCATACAGTGCTTCTTTTCTAAGGTGCATAAACACACATCTAAATGTAACACCTTAAGCAGTTCCACTGACTGGCAGATAGAGTTGATTGTACAAGTCTTAACTGATGAGTCTGATTACTCCAATCTTGTCCCAGAAATGATAAAAGATGGGCAAGAAATAAAATGTTACAGTAAACACCATCATATTTCTAGATGACAAAAGTTTCAGAATCCAAAGAGTGCCGAGTTCCATTTTCCTTGATCTTTTACCACCTTTTACATTCCTAAGTTTCTTTAGCGGAGCTCCTGTGGCTCTTTGTGTCAGAAGAATATATTAAGCAAATTAATCGGTTACGTTTCTCCTGGGGCCACCAGTTACACCACACATTAAAAAGGGGTGATTGTGTTGCCACTTTGCTATTGCCAGACTTTGAATGAAGTGTTATTTGACATATGCTTTCATAACTGTTTGTTAAAACGAATTACAGTAACAGACAGTGAAATACAGGCAGTAGCACAGTGGTGACTTCATGGGCTATTTGTCACTGCAGCTCTCTTATTGGTGCTTAGAACTGCTGATATAATTTTTTGAGATAAATTTTACTACAGCTGTCAGACATAAAAGACAACTTGTCATCCAATTTGGATGAGCAATTAATGCAATACAGACAAACAGGAATTAAAACTCCAAGGTATTTTATATCTTCCTATCTTATTCCCTTCAGTTGTCAATGGACGCTTGACCTAAACATTTAGAAATAATTATTTAGCCAATACTGGAAGCAGTTTATAGTAACCTATACAGTCCATAACTATGGAAATCAATCCATCAATCAGAGGAGTTATTCTGCAAATTCTCATGTAAAGGGCCAGCAGGGAACTGTAGAGTAATTTTACTACAAAACTAGAAATGCACAAAAGGCTTGGACCAATATAAATAGTTCTGACTATGAAAAAAACACACCATATATTTTTGTCTAGACAAGTTCAGCAGAAGAGCCAAGAGTTCAGCAGTAAGTTCTGAGCACACAAGCACAAAAATCTGATGTTTATACTAAAATGCATCTGTTTCCTTCCAGTAGTCTTGGAGTATAACAAAAAAGACACATATATAAAAATGAAAGATCAGCAAACAGGAAGGAAATAAGCCATTGAGAATATATTTGAATTTAATATCATGTCTAGTAATTGCTACAGCGCTTATCAAATACTGTTAAAGTAGTACAGTCATGAGCCACAATTTTGCAAAATTTCCCTTTCAAGATCTTTATTGCAACTAAAGACAAAATCTTACTTACTTCACACTGACACAATCTCATCTTCTGGGATAGCAAGCACATTCTTTGTTGCATTAACCTCATACTTACACAGCTCCTAAATTTCACCCTGAAGAAAGAAGGAGCACCTATTTCAAGACTTATAGGTACTGCTGCCACTGAATGTGCTGGTGGTGGCATAGGATATTTATTACAATGTCTCTCATCATATATAAGTGCCAAACAATCAGTATTTTTATCATCTGCAGTTGTTTAACTTCATATTCACCATCACAGAAGCTAATGTTTAACTTTAAACTGGTTTTAAATGTTTCTTTAAAACCAAAGACCTTCTCTTAATTTTTTTTTCCTTTTTAAAGTTTCACACATTTGGGGACTGCATTTTACTTATTAAACTGCCCTTGGTGTTACTTCTGAAACAGGTATTCTGAGAAAATAAATGAAATAGATATCTTAGGCTTTCGTATATCAGTATACATGTATGAAAGCAAGAAGACTATTGTCTTCTCATCTTTGAGACTTATCATTAAGAAATACTTCAGAAGAAATCAAGAATAAAAACAAGACCATGTCCTAGTTATTACAAAGTATATCACTTTAAGATGTGGAATGGTAGTTAACAAGAACAGAAAGAAACCCTACAACATAGTTTTTTTAGTATGAATAAAAATCTAAGTGTTTGAATTGGAAAAATGATCAAGTATCTGCATTCTCTAGACTTTCTTCTTATAGAACAGACTTCCAGAAATAGCATTCTTATTGAGCTATATTTTAAGATAAGAAGGATCTTTATTCTTCTAATTGCGATTTAAGATAAAGAAAATACCAGAAATAACCCACTCACCTGTAAAGATACTGTGCACCACACGCTGTTTTATCCTGTCCCTGATATTTTATCATTTGTGCTCCAAACATAGAATATTGGAAGAGTTATAAATCATCAGAGTCAGAGATTTGCTGGAAGCCATCTAAAGTCCCTTAGACCTTAAAGGCCATCTAGTTCCAGCCCCCCTGCCATGGGCAGGGACACCTTACACTAGACCAGGTTGCTCAGAGCTCCACCCAATCTGGCCTCAAACACTTCCAGGGATGGGGTATCTGCAACTTCTCTTTGCAACCTGTTCCAGTTCCTTACCACCCCCACAGCAAACAATTTCTTCCTGATAGCCAATCTAAACCTACTCTCTTCCAGTTTAAAAGGAAGAATAATGGTGGCTTTTGAACACAAATACTCATTAAAGACTTAGACTTCCTGAAAATGAATCAGTGGTCAATGGGAACAGCCTGGCTTTAGCAACTCTTTCTTTCCATCAACTGGCAAAATGCAATTCTACCATTTTGTAGAAATAACATATAGTTGCTGCTGTAGTGATTAATGGAAAAGGGACTGCCTCTCTGTTCTGATGCTTTATCCTTCTAAATGAACTGAATACCACAAGGGTCTCACTTTGCTTACTAAGCTGAGAATTGCTGTCCTTTCACAGCACAGAAAATAAGATCACCATCTGTTTCTTTGCAAATACTTTATCTGAAGAGATTGTTGTAAAAGCAAAATAAGTTTTGAGAGTAAAATAGGGAAAATGTAATTTGAAGTCGTCACAATAAAAATAAATAGAAGATGAAGATGGATGATGGTGGGTGGTCTGGCAGCCTGTCTGAAAACATATGGCCTGATCTAAGACCCAAGATTTAAGTTAGGAGAGCTTTCTGTTTTCCTAAGGAGGCTTCAGTTATAGACAAGGACCTATGTAAGTCATTAAAACTGAAGAAACAGAATCATATTGTTACCGCTGCTTATGGGGTTTTTTTGTTATTTATGAGCATGGAAGTTTGTTATTTAAATATTGTGACATTTGCAAATACATTGTATGTTACCATAAACTCCAATTTATAGCAAAACAAACTGCTTCAAGCTGTGCTAGATGTGGCAAATGGAAGCTGCAGGTGTCTAAGGAGTAAATGGATGCCAGCTTGTTAGCTGAGGTAAGAGGCTGAGGCAATGAACACTGTGAACTTGCATAATGAAGAGCGGGTTTCAGGCAAGGCTAAAATTCAGCAGGCAGATGAGAAAAGGGGTTTGAGAGGGTCTGGATATATTAAGGTAAAACAGGAGCTTATGGTAAGAAGCTGGGTTTATGAAGGCACTGAAGGAGGATAACTAGAACTGTTGAGTAATCTGGCAGCAGCCAAACACCTTGGAAAGATTTGGAGGTGGTTTGGACAGCAGACAATAAGGATTCATGGGCAACCACCAGTACCAGATTGCCAGACGGCAGAACAAGCACATTTTCAGAGCCCTTTTTAAGAAAAGAGAGAAAAAAAAGGAGTGCTAACAATACACTAATTACTGTACTAACAACCATCTTAGTGTGATTGCTGAAACGGTGCTTCCCCAATTAACTCCTCAAAAGGAGTCGCTGTTTCTGTTTCTTCTTGCCCTCATAACACCACTTTGTATCGAAATGGGCACTTGTGTTGGTGCACACTGAATACCGGGGAACTAATTCAGCTGAAAAGCAACTCTGAATTCTGCTCACAGTCTCACCTTGAGTTAGACTGAGCATCTATGAGGTAAGTCGTTAATCAGGGCTTTAGTGCCTGAGGCAGCAATCACTTTCCATGGGACATGAATACAGTGAACGAGTAGGTGTGCAATGGCGTGGAAAAGAGCAAAAAAGTCTAAAGGAGTCGAGCCTTCTCTGCTATCCAATAAAGCTAGCAGAGACTGTACCTTCTTCAGGACTGAAGCAGAAGTCACCACAGAGATTCAGCGATTTCCATTTCTACTAAATATTATTCACAACACAGGCTTGCTGAAAATTGTCTATTAACTAGAAAATTACCATAATGAGATTCAAGGACCTATCCACAATCACCTCTAGAGGAAGCTCTCGAATTTTTTGTTCTATATTTCTCTGTGTATAATTCATGGACCAAAATTAAAGGGGAACTTCCATGCAGCAAGAGGCACCGGGTTTAGCAGGGGAAGTTACATTTCCCCCTTAAAATACTGTCCTTTTAAATACAATGCAGTCATAAATCTTTGTTTCAAACCTGTGTGATCTTATACGTCAGGAAATCTCCATTATAAAAAGTGTGAGCAATTTTCAGATACATGAGCCTGTTTTACTACCCTACCATTAACATTTTACCATTTACACAGTTCTATTCATAGGATCTTTGAAGCTGGCATTATGAACAGTAGGAAGAAACACATGCAAAACAAGCTCATTCTTTGGCTCTTGCCCAGCTAAGTCACAGAAATCCAGGAGCTCACAGTCCAGGTTTGTCAGATTTTTTCCTCAGGTGAAATGTGTTCTTTCCTCTCACTTCACTTTTTAGTTGTGAACACTATCACATGTGCAGTGCAAAACCACATCAGTAACAGGAGACAAAATGACCTTGGCAACATCTTTTAGAATTTCACTCTTCCATTCACGTGTTTTTTTCAATGAAAAATTTCATTGGTAGAAAGATATTGCTGGCACTCTAAAGCAGCCATAAGAAAAGGGGAGAAGACCTTAGTTTGCTCACAAAAGAAATCAGATCTTAGTTCAAATATATTAACTCTCCCTCACTTGAACTAAAAATATACCTGAGGTCTAAGCTGATGATATCTTTGAGAGAAATTAATGTCATCTTTACCATGTGGCCATTAACCACTCAGTCAACGGTGACTGGAACTTTCTTGAACTTTAGTTGTACGTAGTGTCAGCTATAAAACGAGTTCACATAATGAAAGTGCCCCCTTGTTCTACGAGAGCAGACAGTGATCAAAAGTTATATACATATATATATATATATATATTTAGACATCTCACTGTCCTTGCCACTTTTCACTGTCACCGAAAAGCATCACTGCATTTGGCATCAATACTCCAGTGAATTACATCATTGTGTTCTTATTTATAATTGACAAAAAAGTGGGGCAGATAAATACAAAATACAGGGCCCGAAGCTGAATTCCTAAATCCTTATGCTGTCAACTGCATATCAACAGACTGACCACCTGCAGCTCTGGTTTGTTGAAATGCACCCTGATTGGCACCTCAAATTCTCCTCTCCAGCCCCAACCCGAAAAGACCACAAACCATCTAAAATTATCAGGTTTCTAGTTACAATGACTAATTTCACTTACTTAAATTTTCAAGTGCTGACCAAAGCACTTTAAACATTATGAGGAGGCAGTGTGCATTATTAAATTAGTGGCATGACACAGCCCTTCTCGGAATGAAGGATCTGGAGGAATTAGTGGCTACATAATTAGACCACGAAAGGAAGATCAAGACAGAGGTCCCAGAATAGCAAGTCTATACAGGGCTGCTGGAAATTATTTGTCCTGCTCTGGAAGCAGTCTGGCCACATTAACATGCTGCTGTGTTATGCCAATAAACCTTTTGAGGTTAGAATGCCCTGAGTGAAACTGGATAAAATAAGTGACTCAGCTCAGGCTGGAAATCGACAGCTCTTAAATCTTGCATTTCTGAACACTCTGTTCCAGAACTGAAACAAGCAGCTTAATTCTGCTTCTGCCTGACATTAGTTCTAGCAAAGCTTTTCTGTGATCAAATCTGGCTGTGCTGCTATGCCTATATCCCAGACAGGATCCAGTTACTGCTAAGCTTCCTCAGTGTGAAAAGAGATCAGATGCAGTCTCTGACACTAGGTTTTCTAGAAAGCCTTCTTGGAAGAAATTGTCTTGGGAAAGGATTCCACAAAAAAATTGAGTTTTCAGTTTCTCACAGTATGGGGGGGGGAGGGAAAGGAATGGTAATAGTTATTCTGGACTCCCTGTATTTACTCACAAGTCCCAGCTACCTAAGCACCATAAATCAGAGCTCTAGGTTTGTAGCTAAATTTTTCTAAGCCTCTGCTGAAGCAAAAGAGAGTAATTTCTTAGAATTTATTTGAATTGCACTTAATGTAGCCCTACTATTCAGACCCGGTCAAACCATAGCACATCTCTAAGTGCTTCCTGGGTGTGACTCATTAGCCTTGATTGCAGTGCAGTGTGTGGTCAATATGGCTCAGCAGGCTCTCTCTCCTCACCCTGGTGCAGATCCTGGCTTCTCTTCTAACACAGGCATCTCTCTGTGCCTGTACTTGTGTCCAACATTCTGCCCTCCCCGAACTGTCCGTGTCCACTCCCTGTCAAATAACCTGGCCATCAGTTTTGTCAGAATGCCTTTTGTCAAAATGCTAGATGATCCCTCAGCTGCTCACCAGCCCATTTGGCAAAGCTGCTCTCTTGCCTGGCCAGCTTCTTTAGTATATCCACGATACCGCCCAAGTGGACCCATTAAATTGCCAATGAGTTTTTTAATCTTTCCACTGGCCTTAACCAGTTCCTACCTGTCATAAACAATGCCCATGGAAATAGTGAGTGCCACGGGTAAAACCTTTACCCTTGGAGGTCAGGTAAGAAGCAACACAACACGTGCATGCACCCACAAAATAACCAGGTAAACCAAATCACGATATTTCACAAAACTAATGCAAAAAAACCCAAACAAAACTCTTTTGGTATTGAGCCTTTGGTTATACACAAGGATAAAAATGACAAGAATCTGACACTGTTATTCTGTTGCAGAAAACCCAGAAGGCTTTCTGTGCCCTGGAATAAAGGAAGACATAAAACTTCCACATAAACTCCTGGGATACTATAAAAAAGCGAGTTTTCAAATTCTGACCCTGAACACTGTCAGTAAGTATGCCCTGCTTTTTCAGCCTATAAATTTTCAAGGTTATTTGGAAAGTGAAGGGAAAAAAAAAAAAGTGCTTCTCATGAGAAAAAACTCCTTCGTATCAACAAGGGAGGGATTTCTTTTTTTTTAACCCCTCCAGACACTATTACCTATACAACTTAAAAGTTAAATAGGGTAAGGCATGTTGTATTTTTTCATACATTTAAAATTCAGTTTGATTACAGTCCAGCATGCAATTTTTTAGGATATAGCCATAACTTCTCTTGTAGTTTTGAAAGATGCTGCTAGATATGAGCTATGGAACCAATTAGAGCACCAGTTCTGTCTAAGGAAAAATGAGTCTCCAGAAATAGAGTACTTGTAACACATAAAAGAAAAAGCAGGTAATAAACCCAAACCAGAATATCACAAAAATAAACCCCAAACTAGAACATTCACAAAAATTAAACTGAATTTTCTAGGAAATATGACATAGCCAAATGAAATACTTGCAAATATATTGTACAGAGGATTTTATGCCGAGCATTTCAATTATCCAACATAGGCATGCAAGTGGCTAGAAACATACAACTGAACGATTTGGTAGCAGTATAAAAATGAAATTAATATCTCTCTCAACTCCTTTTCCCTCCTTTAGGGACTCAAACCATTCAAATAATTGACCTATACAGACTTCTCTGCTTATATGCAACCCATTTTAAAGAAAAAATGACAGTAGAAAAGAGGGGCAAAAAGATTGAATCAAAATATGGGTTTTGTTGTTTCTGAAAATACAACAATGTGATGGTGCTACAGTGAACACAAGAAACAAAAATTAAAATGGTGATGGGAAACCATTCAGACTTGTGACTGAATGTCTGTTCCTAATTCAGTTGCCAGTTAGATCACTTCCCTCAGAGTTATGAAATGTTATGGTGCACCTTTTACTTTCATCAGTTGTAGCACTCCAGCATGCTACAAAGACAGAAGAGTCATTGATGTTCTAATCTCTACTTACTTTTTTGGTCAGCATTTTTAATCCTTTCCAGCTTCTTTTGAGGTACAACTTCCTTCCAGCTCACAAAGAGGGCTAATGACATCAACAGATTGCTCATGAGGGCACTTGCAAAGAAATATTTGCATAAGAATTCCAGTGCTTTTGTAATAATGCAGTATTTTTCAGATAAGACTGAACTAGTTTTATCCCTCACTCCCCCACTTCCAATGCAACAGAAGAAGAAATAGACACACACATACACCCCTTTTTGTTGTGCCTTTCTGAAACATTATAAAGCAAAATCTCTTGCTTGTCTTTGTGTTGATCAGTAAGAATGAAAAATACTTGCACCAAGTTGGAAACAAGTCAAAATGCCCTTTTTGACTTGTTAATGAAATCCTTCTGCTGTACAAAAGGCATTTATTCACCACCTTAATAGTCACACTGCAAGTAGATTTTATCTGGCAAGAGACTCATTTATTTCAATGAGAAACTAATCTCTTTTGTGGGATTCACATAAAGGATTTGAATTTAAAAATAAATAAAAGGAATTGTTTACCTGCAGTAGCTAATAATACCTTTGGAAATGCCATCTATGGGTATTGACTACTGAATCAGGAAGCATTAGTCTGGCACACTAAAAAAGTTCATACTATAAAATTATAATGAGCTGGTTCTAGACCAGCACATATCAAAATGAAGACAAAGTTAAAATATGATTCCGACCACACTCAGAAAAATTAATGGAAAATTGTGGAAAATATTTTCAGAGAACAGGTTTGAAAACGTATCTAAAAAGCTTCTGCTTGAAGCTCTGCAAATTGCATTTGAAGGGACTGACCTGACATAAGGTTGGCAATGGATGCAACTGGAGCTTTAATTGAATAAGCCCGGACATCTGTCTCAACTGTCAATCCTCCTAACAATAAGATTGATAGATGCAAGCTAATCGCCAATTAGAGGGAGCTCTTGCAGATACAGGCTGTGAGTCGAGAAGCTGCATGAACTCGCTCTGAGGTGGATGAAACGAGTGTGCAGAAATGAGAGAGAGAGTGAGTTGTGTCTGCTTCTTTCCAGACAGAGACCATGAGATCTTCTTAGGCTGAATCCACAGAGCAAAGAATCGCCGGCGCAATAATGAAGGTGAGGGAGAAACGCAGGCTCCACAACTGCGTGACCGACCTCTCTCTCGTCCTAAGGCATTTTTAAGCAATACTCAGTACAGTTTTACTTACACAGTCATTAGCATCCCTTTGCTTTTAGAATGCAAAAGATTTCAGCATTACATAATGTGACTGCATTAGCTGTCTGCTGTTCTTCCTCCCCCAAACACAAATACATTACCTAGTCCTCATATCTCTTCCACATCCTTCTTAACAGATTTTATTTGTAATAAAAATCATTAGGATTCCTTTTGCTCCTAATATATTTAAGCTCTTTCTGGACTGTCCTTGCTGGCTGCTGGTTAAAGATTATGTTCCCATTTTCTCTATCAATTTTCTGCCATTCCTAGCTTTGGATATATAGGAATAACCTTCTTTTTCTTCCTAGTATAGCAACTGATTTTTTTAATTTTCATTGGCCCAGACTTTTAAAAATCTTGTCTCTTCTCTCCCCTTTCCCTCTTTAAGGTTGTGGAATTTTGTCTTTGTGAACACAGTTTATGGTTTTCATAGTTTAGAGTTATCCATACTTGGGTTTCACATGTAATGCCACCATGATATACCATAAGTGCCCTATAAAAAAGTATAATTATTTTTGGGACACAAAAGTAGCGCAGTGAATTTATTCTTCTCTCTACAGTATTAAAAGTTTGTTCTTCTCAAGACACACTAATTTCTTTAAATACCACTTTTGTAAGTACATCTGCACAAGTATTTCAATTTGGACTGACGTGCTTGTAAAGCAAAATTGATAAGAAACGTGGTGGCTGTCGGGAGCAAATATTTGTTTCAGTTCTTGTTTCTCTCTCTATTAGGTCTCATACTAATGGGAAAGCTGAGGTTATACCAGCAGTTGCCAGGTTTAAGAAAGAACACTTGGCAGCACAAAACCTCCAGCACGGCATAGACAGAGCTACCACCTAATAGTTTAGTGGGTTTTTTTCCCAACAACCCACAAATGTTTTCTGGTGCAATTTAGCAGCTTGAAGTAGACATTTGCAGGTACACCACATTGAATTTTCCCTAATGAGCTGTTGAGATAATCTACTTCTAATTTGCCTATGACTTGGAAACATACAGTCATATTAACTACATCCAGAATAAAAAGACTTTCTGGATGGCTCACAGGGATGATGTTCCACTTTGACCACAGGAGTTATGCCTTTTCCTGTACCAAATGTTTCTTAGGTATCTCAACACAGCCAAGTTTCACTGTTCAGTGTAGTTCACAGAAAAATATCTGAATTCATTATGCAGTGCTTAATAGGAAACCAGTACCTTTGGCAAGGGGGGAGGAAGGAGGAAGCAAAAGAACTTAGGCTTGCATTTTTATATCTCAGCAGACAAAGAAGTTTTCACCTACCTAAAAAGCCCAAAAAGTGACTTCCAGATACTTATGCCTGCACCAAATAAATCCTATCTCTGCCACACAGATATTTTGCAGTGGAAACTGGTTGTGCTGCTGATTGCTGGTAATGGAAATGCCAGAGATACCTGAAGTCCCAAGGGTTAACTCATTTCTGTAACAATAACGATCAAGCCATTAAATGTACATGAATATTTAATTTCAGCTGCACTTAGTTCCAGTCTTAATTGTCAAAACCACTTTGCTAAAAATATGCAAATAAATTATCTATTCTCCTCGTTTATGCAACATCTTCACCAGATTTAGGACAAGGAGTTAAATCCATCAGGAAGCCATTTTAGTGGCTTGTTTTGCCAATTCCTTCACCACGCAGTAAGAACTAGGACTAAGCACAGCTGTGGCATCATCCATTCTCCTTCCCCAGCCTTTCTTTTTAGGCTTTTTTCACAGCTTTCTCACAATCTATTGAAAATAATTCCTGCACAATGAATTGGTTTTCTCACTAATGCTTTTTACTTGATCCAGAAAAAAAAAAAAACAAACAACAAACAAAACCCAAAATTCTGCTGTCCAACTTTAGGCTTTTAAAACATCCTTACATTCAAAGTGCAGGAATAACTCAGGGTTAAAATGTGATGTGTGGAGAGTAATTTGCTTTAAATATAAAATTCTTTTAATGGCACTATTGAAAGTGCCCTTAAGCATTCTCCAGAAGCTATTAAGACATTCAATGCATCCTGCAGTGTTAAAAACTCCACATACTCTGTCCCAATGACAACTCCATGTGGATCTTTTATCTAGAAGAGCTATATAGCTATGAGAAACAGCAGTGGCTGGCATATCACAATTTAAAAAAAAAAAAAATATGGTTTATTTTTAATCAGCTTTCTAAATGTCTGTTCTTCCGGTAGGTTTACTTCGTGGGGACGAAAGACATATAATGATATTACTGAAACAACTGGAAGATTAAAACCGAGCAAATAAAGCTGGACAATTAACAACTATTGGAAACAAAACTTAAAAAAAATAAAAAGCAAACTTGAAGTAGTACACTACAGCCATTACCAAAGGAAGGAGCAGAGGATTAAGTGACTGGTATAGCGCAGGTACCCTCAGAGGCAGGCAAAATGCATGCCTAATAGTTATGCCTTTAGGCAAAAAGTCTTAATTCATGGAGTTACAAATCCATTTTCCAGTGTCACATGCTAGAGGCCACACAGCCAAAGAATATTTTCACGTACTTTTTCATAAACTGGCAGTGCAGCTGACTGCTCCAATTAAGGGCATTTCAGTAGCGCGAATGAAATTGTTTTTCTGTCATTGGGAGAAGGTGAACTTTGCAAAGCCTAATTATTTAAGAAACAGTAACTATGTTTCATGCAGCATGTTCCAAAAGATGCTTAAATTTTAAAATAAAATGCTGGTGCAGATGATGTTACAGCAACCTTGCTGAACCCTTTGCATGGAAGATCGATTGTACACAATGTGATTTTATTATATTTGAAAGATGAATCAAGTTGAATCAGTACCAAAAAAATATTTTATTCAGCTAGCTTAGAACTGTGATCAACTCTGGACTAATATCTTTGAGGTACATTGTGTGTCCTAAAAGGAAGATGAGAAGATCAGCCTCTTTCACCCTCATCCCACACACCTACTAAAGGAAACAGCATGGGGGAGATGCTTCAAAAGGAACAATGTTGAAGGGAAAGATGGAAAAAAACACAGCCCTAGAACATATTTGTGAATATGGGAGTGTGAAAGTTGAGTCTAAGAAAATCTGTCTGTACATTAATTCAATGATAGACAGTACAAGAAGGATTTTTCAAAAATACTGAACTTTTCACAGTTTCCTTTATGTTAATATATATGTTTAACTGGTACCAGGGTACACTGTCACTATCTTTTTCTTTTCAATCTAGGACACAAAGTGAAATTAATCCAACAAAGAAACATACAATGCCATGAATTATTCCCTTATTTGTTGTCTAATCTTCCTCTAAAGTAAAGCAGGAACAGAAAAAGATATCCTCAGGTTATCCAACTAATGCATTATTCCAATGGAAATACTTCTCACCATTGTCATAAAGTGTATGCAGAATTACTCTGCCCTATTTGCCTAAAACTACCTGCAGCAGATTACATACATGTAATCAAGCTTTGAGACACTGTGGCACTGACTGTCCTCTTTTCAAAAACATATCAAAATGTAAGCATGAAAAATCAGTTCTGGACCAAGCCATTACATTTCAACATTTTACCTTCTCAAGTTGTAAAAGGATAGAACATTATTTATGACTCTCAGTGCGCACTCAGATTTTTTCAGGTGTTTAACATTCCTGGTGAAGAGGTTAACAAAAATGAAAGGTAGACTTGTCACAAGTTATTATGTAACTTCAGAGAAAAAGTCAAAGGAGCTGCTATAAGCCTTGGCCTGAACAATCAGATCTTTTTTTTCCCCTTTTGTTAAGAGTTTCTGAAGTTTTGCAACACACACTGTGTTAAGTAAATGCCATTAATACCAGAAATCAACATTTTCTAGAGAATGCAGTTTGTTGCCATATAATCACTGTTATTCAGAAGCCTCAGTATAAATACTCAGTTCATAACTCTTGGGATCTACGTATTGTTATGTGTTGTACAAGTAGTATTTTTGAAAAAAAAATAACATGTTTTCTAGAAAATGCTACTAATGAACACTTCCTATGAAATGCAGCTTACCTGCTGTAGTTCTAATAATGAAGGGAATGAATACCCAAAATTTTATAAAAATTTTGGGACTTATGTGAGAAGGAAGTGAAAGAATGGCAACATTTCTAATTTCCTCCACTGGCATCACACACACTTACATTTGGGAAAAATGAAATATTAAAAAAAAAAAGAAAAAAGAAAGAAGAAAAGGAGAGTGAGCAAAAAAATATTTAGGCATATGTTCCTTTCCTCCATTTTTGTTTTATATAGCAGGCAGTAAATGAGAATTAAAAAACTCTCAAAGTCAGTTACTTTAAAAAGGCAAAAACACCCTGATGACCAAACTAGAATCAAGTTCACTCATGTTGGATCTTACAAAGGGCTACTGTAGGTGAATCCCTTTTTTCATGTTAGCTAGAGCTTAAGGACCTGAAAGTTACACCACTTCATATTTCTTACTATGTAGATACATGACTCTGTTGCTCAGTGAGAAAAGGGTCCTAGGGTTGGATCCTGCTTGTCAAAGCTCTTAGGCACAAACAGCTCAGTGAAAAATAAACACATACATTCACTGAAGCAGGACTGGGAATCAGGATTCCTGTCACTCCTGACGCCGTAAAATCCACCTGTTTTTTTCTTATTTTCCTAGTTTTATAAGTTTTATAAGTAGTTAAGTAGTAAAAGTAGATTTTAGAAGCAGCAGCCCTTATTCCTCACCCTTTAGCACCCTTTAGTTTACACATTCCTCAACCCTCTCACCCCATTCCATGCTCCCCATATCAATTCTACCCCTGAATTCAGTAGAAAATGTTTAGTCTTTTGTCAAGGCAAGGCCTATGCTGTTTAGAGAACACTCATATCTTGGCCTAAATGACAGAACACAGTCAAGAACTGGGTGACCGTGTGCTCTGAAGATGGCGAAGGTGATGAAGAGGTGGTCCCAAAAAGCCCCCAGACCTAAATCCCAAGGGGAGGGCCAGGGGGTGGACCAGGGCAAAAGCTACGGGATGGACAAAACTTGGATTATAAATTGTAACACCTAAACACGGCCTGTGCGTGTCCTGTAACATCTATGCCTAGGCACAAATCAAACCCTTTCCTTATCTCACCCTCAATTAACTGCTCAGGAGTTTTTTTTTCCTCAGCATCATTAGGCATCACTCCCAAAGGAGCACAATTCACAGCAGGCCACAAAAGGAAATGGTCTCTGTTCTCCCTCTCACCCTGCAGAACTTTCTGCAGAGTGGTCTGGATTCAGTAGCTAAGAGTAGGTGAGTCTAACCCAAGGCTCACTTAGCTACCCTAGCCTGCAGGCTGAGGTTGGGCTCCTCTTGGGGCTGGGCTTGGAATAGATGACCTCCAGAGGTCCCTTCCAACGCTAACAATTCTGTGATTCTGCGATTTGAATTTACAACCTGCTTGCAAATATGTGTGTAATGAAATATTTAATGCAGAAATGTCCAACCACCCTCTGAAGTGAGAGGCAGGATTCAAAAGCAAGGAGGCAGAGGAGGAACAGAACTGCAGTACACATTGAGCAGTACACATAGAAGTACCAGTCATTTTGTAGCAGACTTTTCCTCCTCTCATCTTCTTGTCCCTCTGACCCCAGGGCAGCTCCCTCTTACCCTCTACACTCTGGGATTAGACTGCTGACTGCTCAACAGCTGACTCCAGCACCAGGGGTGTGAAATCCCACCTACTGCCCTAAAACACCTGAGAGGGGGAACTCTGCAGATGCCCCCAGGCAAGTTAAACTGTGCCCTAGCCCCACTCAGGAAAGGTTATTTACACTGATCCTGCCTTGCAAGGAAAGTCCACTCCTTGAGCACATTATCAAGATACCCGAAAAAAACAGTAATCTTTCACAACAAACTGTAAGTCTTCAAGTGGACACTTAGGCCAGCAAGGGAGAAAAACATCAGAATCTTCTTCATTTTCCTTTTTTCCTATTCCACTCACCTCTTTTTCATATTCTTCTCTTCAACACACAGAAATGTCAGTGTTATCCACCAACTTCCAGGTGTACTTCATTGCTCAGCATGTTGCTTCCCTGGATTTGACTCTGTATTGTCCAACTTCCCTGTTTAATTATGGAACTTAGAATATCTTTATGTGGCAAAGTACAAATGTATTTAATGCCAGAATTCTCTAAGGCTAGACATGCACTTTAGCCTTGATACGTTCTATTTTCTGATTTAAGATATCCTGACACAGAATATGAGTGACTATAAAGCTAGTCCAATGTTCAAAATGATCTCGTGCCATCCTTAGACCCTTCTCATCACCCATTCCAGTGATTTCCCTTACTTTATTCACAAAGAGCAAATGCACTGTGGAGCAGGAATAGTAAAGTAAAAAGTGAGGTCAAAGAAAGTGAGGCCTATGACTACATAAAAAGGAAAATCTATTTCTAAAAGACTAAGACTTTTCATATTCTAAATCTGTCCTTGTAACACATAACCCATACTCGAAAATACAGAAAGAATAAATACGAGTAGAGAGTCAATTCTGCACACACAGAATTCACAACTCCTTGTACAGTTATCAATTTTAAACCAGCGTGTAAGTCAATCCTGGTAATGAACAAGTAATGCAGATCACATCTGCTACGTTATCTGCAATTAATGGAACTCTACCACTGCACTAGGAAAAAACTACAATATAAACTGCCTAAGTACCTATTAATTTTAAACTATATCCTTCCTTCAGAGGAAGGCAGAAAGGGAGAAACAAACAAACCAGAACAAAAAAAAAAATCCCACAACCACAAAAAAAAACGCCAGAAAACTGGCCAACCCAACTCACAACAAGGTGAAGGAAAGGTTAAATTTATTTTTCCAACCACAGAGTCTCTTCTGCTGCTATCAAGGCACCAAGAAGAAATACCCAAATTGTTTCCTTGAATATCAGCAGACGATTCATACGAGTAAAAAATCCATAAAAATGAAAAAAAAAAAAAAGGCACAGACTCTAGATCACTTATGCAGCCACACTGACAGAAGACAACCCCTAATCATAAGCACTGAATCTGTGTATGTTGTGAATAAAGATCCTCCAGATTCACTGGAATAAACCACAGTTCAATGTTCAGTATTTCTAAGGTTTCTTATAGTTGCTTGTGAAGAGGGAAAAAAAATGACCCAGGTGATTCTGGACATATCATTCATTAAAGAAAAAAAGTATCCTAAAATTATGGGGGATGAATGTTACTGATATAAAATGTATAAGGGAAAAAAGGACTCTTCTTGTTTAGTATAATCTGTTATGTTTACATGTTCTACTCAAAATTTTACATCAAGATTCATTTCTAGGTGTCTTTTTGCACAAAAAGAAAAAAAGCACCTTGCTTTGAAAAGCAGACTATTCTGACAACTACAGGGAACATACAGATATGCAAACATGCAGCAAAGCAAGAAAGGAGATGCTTTGTAGAATGGTGGCCTCCTCCTATCTCTATAAATACATATATTTATAGCAAGAACATCAATCTCCCCCTCAGCAGATGATCACCATTGTCTTCTGCCTCCACACAGTAAGGTTAGAAAGCCTCTCCTTCTCACATGATGAGCATCAAGATGAAAGAAAAAGACTTTTTTTTGTTGGTTTTTTTTTGGCAGGATTTATGTTATACCCTACTCCCCTACTTCTCCATATATGTGGAAACTTTCCCGTGCAACAAGCAGTAATTGAGATTGGGGAATTAGAAAGTTAATACAAGCTGATTGCCAGGAACAGAAGCAAGCATGTTTCCAAAAGGAAAAAAAAAACAAACCAAAACAATAATGGTGGGATAAAGTGCATTAAAAAAAAAAGCAATGCCATGAAGAACAAATCCAGTTTTTATTTCAGTGTGAGCAGCTGAAGTTCTGCATACATTTGGATAGAATGCCAGATAATTTCTCTTGAAATCAAAAATCTTCATCAACATGAAGCTGTTCAATACATCTTTGATTTCTGTAGGCACTCAGTATAATTTCTAAGGTTATTAATTTCTGAGTGAGCAACTGCCTAACTCCTCACACTCCTCAGACTAATTTTTTTTAAGCACCGTATCCTTGCACTAAAGGCTAACACATTTCTGCAGCAACTGAGCTAAGGTTAGTTTACATGCTTCCCTGGATCCTACACACATTTCCTTCCCACAGTAGATGGAGGAATTTCCAAAGCTGAAAGCTATTTTGAGCAGCTTCCAGAGCCTCTCTTTGTAACACCTTCTTGACTGTGATTTGCTAATCACTATGCAGAAGATTTCACTGCCTAATTAAAGGACTGGTGCAGTGATGAAGATAAAGAATACAGAGCAGGGCTGCAAGCTAATCTACAAGCAAAACACAGGAGCTACTTGTCAAGAGTAAGGGCATATTTTATCGACAGCTGTGTCCAATAAGGATGAGTTATGTAGTGAAGGTTTAATATTAATGCATTTCAGTCTTTCCCATTACTTACTCCTTATACATACCTAGGGCATTTCCAATTCTCTCACTCTCCCTTCTTATTGTAATGTAATTAACATTTTAACCCCTCTGAAAATCCTTGTTTTTACATCATCTCAACCTTTTACAGACAGTGCTTGACAGAGCTGTAGGTCTCAGCAGTTACGTTTTTGGCCCATAAAATGCAGGTGGGGTGTGTAAGTCTTGGTGATTAGTGAATCTGGAGGCCAAATCCATTATTTGCACCTGTGAAACTTTCTGTTCCTTTATATGTCTCTGCCTATCTATGTATATAGGGTGAAGTATGCATGTCTACTTATATCCAAAAGGATATGAATAATGAAACAGTTACAGATCACTAATATTATACACCGAAGACATTACTTACTGTTATGTAAGACAACAGTTTTTAAATAATATGTGGTTATCAATTTAAATATTGTTCCTTTGTACAGTCATGGTTCAGCTCCCTTGTGAGCTGGACTATCTCTGTCCAAGTCATCCATTCCCTCCATGGAATCCTGCCCATTTATAGAAGAATTGTCACATGAGAAAGACTGTCCCTCTACCATGGATATAGAAGCTCATTGCTGTCCAGTGAGGAGGAAAGAAGCAAAAAACCATGGAAGAATAATCTTACAGCTGAAACCAGCAGTCTGTTCTACCTATACACTCTCATCAAAAAGTATGAAATCAAATTCCTCCTCGTGGCCTCTAATTGTCTGTTCCTTATGTGGAGGCAACTAATTTGAGACATGTGGGACATAATCTGCAGACACAAGCCTTCAGAACACCACAAACAAGGAGAGTGCTGCTATCAGCACATAAATGTCTCCACAACCATACCCGAGGCGTGCCAAACTGAAGACCCAACTGATGCTTTTAAATTTTTGGACATACATTGTCCAAGCCTGGGTTTACCCTATACAACTTAAGAATAACAGTAATATGGCTTGTAATCACAGAGGTGTTTTAAAATTGAATTTGTCATATGGAGATATATATATATATTACAATAAAATTCTGCTTCACCACAAGCTATGAGGTGCTCATGATCTCACCTCTCCCTCCTTCTGACACTTGTGGGAAGGGAGCTGTCAGGACCCCAAGCACATCTTGCCTCCTGGGGCTTTGGCTAGCTGGACTCAAGGCCGACTCAAAGCACAGCTGGCGACCTTGAAGACAGACATTGTAAAGAAAGTGAGAAGAAACCTCAGTTGGGACTGGCTGCTCCTCCTTCCCTTGGGAGCTGCTTTTGTGCAGAGCCTCTCATCCTAGATCCCTGTCTGAGCTGTGCTGCTGTTGTGCTGCAGTCCTGTCAGTGCTGAGCTGGACACCAACCTGACCCAGCCTTGACCCTCATGGTTCCTACAGCCACAGCAGATGATCAGGACCCCTGGCTGAATGTGCTTACCATCATCCCAGGCCTGCCTGGCTTGCTGCTGTGGGATGGGGCTGTTCCTGTTGAGAGCACTGCTCTGCCTCCTGTGCTGCCCCCAGCGGTTTTCCCCAACCCCAGCACCATCAGGCTTGACTCCAAGCCTCCCCCAGACCCCACTCCCAGTACACCCACAGCTCTGTTGCTGTTCCCTACTGTGGTATCTACCCCAGCTGAGGCTGCAAGTGACACCCAGCCCAGTCTGGGTTTAGCAGTGGTCTCTGGTGACCCCTGGCAGGAGGTGTTGGCAGGATTGCCACTTCAACATCACTTGGCCAGTAGTGACAACATTATTTCCAAAAGACTGTATTTGCAGATATGAAAGCTCACTCAAAAAAAAAAAAAAAGGTAAGAAGTAAACCTAGGTGTCCCACAGTTTGAGTATCTAACGGGGAGCCAGAATGTAAGGGGTGAGCAAGAGGACAAAGGTTTTACCACCACAACAGGAAAAAAGACAGAATCACTCTCCTTTCCTGCAGAAATAGAATCACAGAATGTTAAGGGTTGGAAGGGACCTTAAAGATCATCCTAATCCCAACCTCCACTGCCATGGCCAGAGACACCTATCACTGGGCTAGGCTGCCCAAGGCTGTATCCAACCTGGCACTGAACACTGCCAAGGTTGGGCTATCCACAGTCTCCCTGGGGAACCTGTCACATAAATAAAGAAAGACTTCATGTAATATGCCCTGGCTGTGTTTTCTCACAGTGGCAAAAGGCCCCTGTGTTCAGATCTGACACGTACAAGCACCCCTTAGACATACAAACATCCACAGTCAGCCTGTGCAGTGATGGATTTGCCTCCCGACTGCCAGAACGGGCACCAGAAGCTATAACTTAGGGTGGTAGACTAAGTCAGACACGTGCTGAAACACCTGCACTACTGCAAGCATTCATGTCACCTAAACCAAGCCCAAGGATTCCTTGTTCTGCAGAAAAGCCTGCAGCAGCAATACCCTGGGGCGCCCGCACACTGGAAAGGGAATTTCAGTCGGGATTGTAGGAGCTAAGCTGAGAGCCAGACACCTACAAATTAGGCATTGCAATGCTAAACAGCAAAATACCTGTGTCCCTTTGAGGATCTAGTCATAAGATAGAACAGCTGAAATACCTGGAAAAAAAGCACACAAGGAAATCAATAATTCTGTCTGTGTTCAGTGTGAAGACTGGACTGTGTGCGGTAAATATCACAGGCAGGATGGGAATGGTGAGGTTGGGAGGAAATACTGAAGAGCAGCTCACTCAGTACTCAGCAGAAATTTGTGTGGTAATACCAGTGTGTGAGCAGGTAATTAAAGACTGTACTAGTGCACCTGCCTGAAGGGGACAAATCAGTGTTGCACAGGCAATCTTCATCACAGCGTTTCCTTGGCTGCAAGAGCTTGCCTTGCCACCTTGAAGTAGCCTTGGCATATGTTAATTTTCATTCCTTTTAATGTCATATTATACAAACAATCCCTGTGTAAAGATTGACTTCAGATATTTGTACTAAAAAAAAAAAAAGGAATTATCCTCTTTGTTTTATTTGAAGGATACATTATAACACCTTCCCCACTCAAAGGACACACTCTAATTAAAGACTGAATTTTCTCAGGATTTTAACTAAATCTGTCACTTAGCTTATGAATTAAAAATAATTAAACATAAGGTCTCATAAGAATTGTAGTTCTGCACTTGCTCACTTCTCTCTGGTTCCTCTCACTAACAAATTGCTAGTTTTCCAGTGTTTGTACTCTCTGCGTAATTTGAAATAATGAACGCACATGGGAAAATTATAATTAAAAAATATTTTTCCCCATTATAGTTAGAACTTTGTCTTTCTTAGAAACAATAGTTATTCCGCTCCTGTCCGTGGTTGAGGAAGGCAATAGCTTCTCTACAGGCAATTTTGTCAGGGCCCAGCTGGTCCCTACCAGAAGATGACACCCTCTTCCTTTGTCCTAACACCTCAGAAGACACAGAGAGTTTTTGGGGAAGATGGCAGCTGTTTCACTGAAGCTTGGTTTGGTGTGTGTGCTACCTGTGAGCAGCAAGAGCTGATGTTCTCACTTCTGAGAGTGATGGTGGGCCACCATTTCATTAAAAAGTTTTATTGAACAGCTCATTTGTTAAACACTTCTTTCATTTCACACAATACACGAAACACAGAAGTTCTGAGTTTTACTATAAATACTGTAAATAATATAAAACAGATCAGTGCAATACCTGCCCTAGACATTTTCTTATTGTGTGAATGAAATCCATTGTTTCCACATCTATTCTACAGAAATTTCAGCATATTTAACCCAGATACTTGCTGTCCCAGTTACCTGCTACCAGCAGGATTAGCAAATGGCCTTATTTCACCAGCATGGACGATCCCATCCACGTCACAAGCCTCAGCTCCTCTTGGCTGATTTCCCTTTCAAATCTCAAATATCCCAAGCATTTTATGATTGATTGCTTTACTGACTAATAGCAAAAATGAAACTGTGACAAGAGAAGAAAAAAATTCCGATGTTTCATACAATTCCTTTGACCTCTGGAGGCCATCTGATCCAACTCCTTCCCTCAAGCAGTGCCACTTAGTGCTAGTTGCTCAGGATGGCTTTTTATAATCAAGATGGCTTTTGACTGTCCCCAACGTTTGAGACTCTACAAACTCACAAGGAATTTCAGCTTTGCTTATGAAAAAAGGAAAGAAAAAACAAAATAAAGGAGCATGCTGGCCACACATTAATTAAAACATTTAACCTGTGCATACAATGTCAATTCTGATGATTTTTCAGTGTCCATAAGGCTGAAATTCAGCCGCGTGTTGTTCTGCAAAAGAAGAAGTGCTAATGTCAGGAATATATGCGGGAGTACAACATAAATGCAGTCTCCACTTCTTCACAGATATTAATCTGAAAATTGCTTATTTATAAAGAGTAGTTAAAGATTCATAACCACTTGTGGCTCCATTTCTCCCCAGCTGACAGCAAAAATTAAATACGAAACATAATTCTTGCTCAATTTTAAAGATTAATCCATATGTCTGCCATCATCCAAAGTATGCAATTAGAAAAATATGGAATTCTGAATGTTTCAAAAGAGATACCGCTCTTCAAAAATGGAATTTATTTTTCTGTCAAGTGCTGCCTCAGTTTAGAAATGCAGTTCATAAAAAAGTCATCCTCTCTATATCTCAGCTCTTATCTCTCTCATAAGATGAGTCAATGATCTTTTATGGGAGCTGCACTAACTTTTTCCTTCCCTCTGCTAAAACAAAGAAATGCAGTGGAATGAAGGAAAAAAACCTAACAATAACAACAACAACAATGAAAAAAATCGAAAAATCCCCTCCCTTTCCTAAAACGTTACGGGTTTTGCTTGATTTTTATTTTAACTTTATCACATCAAGATTTTCCATTTTGCATATGCTTATACATTTCCCTCCTTTTCCCAATATAATTACTTCCCATTTCCTTAAAATTGCTCTCCCAAAACAAACATAAAAGTTCTTGAGGCCAATTTATGATAGTTCAAAGCTCATTCTTTTTTCTGACTGTCTTTATGAAGTTTAAAGAAACGTAATTACCTTGGAGACCTCGAGCCTTCTGTCAGATTTGACTGAAATCACCCAATAGCTTCAGATATTTCAGAGGAAGAGAGAGTCATACAAAGTCACAAACACTGAATAATTGTAGAACTCTTCTTTTAAAAAACAAACCAAACCACTAAAAAAACCCCAAACCAACCAAGCAAACAAAAACAGTGTTACCTTAACAAATAAAATGGAAGCTGTCTTGTCTCTGAGCTGTGCTTCAGAAGTATGAATTTCAAAAATTCTCCTTACTCCAGGAGACAGTCATTTAAATTCAGTCAATTTTAATGAGCACTATGAAAAGTCTATGAAGAAGATTCATTTTCATAAACCAGTCTGAACTTCCAACTTTTGCTCATGATGTTCTATTACTTTTTAATGCTATTTTAATATATGCCTCTAAAAAAAAAAAAAAAAGAAAGAAAGGAAAAAAAAGGAGAAAAAAAAAGAAAAAAACCCCACCACCACCATTTTGGTGGCTTTTAAAACCAACTCAGATGTAGTAATTTTTAAAGAACTTTTTGGGGTTTTTTGGTAAATTCAAAGTTTCTTATTTCAAAGTAAAAATAACTTGATTGAAACTCCTCCTAAGATTAGCTTTTGTTCAAATCCTGGTGCTCATAAATGACAGAAACGTCCCAAAATCTGCAAAGATAAATCCCATCTTTTAAATTACTGAAAGCCTTCATTAAGCCTTAATATATGCTGTCAGTTTTAAACTAAATAATAGATGAGATTTTAACATAATCAGAAAGAAACTGCTGGTACCTGCCTCTGTTACCGTCACAGTTAAATTGACATGGTAATTTTCAAAATAATGCCTTCTCTAAATCAGTTAAACACTGACAAGCACCCACCATCTAGAAAACTTTTCTTCACATAGAAGGAAGTCCCTAACCATGAATTTACTGGTATAAATGATCAAACATCTCTTCTGCTTGTACACTGTGGGAATAAAATTAGGTGGCTGGGTTAACCAAGTAAACATCTGAAAAAGTCATAGTAACAACTTTCTCTTGGAAAAAATATCCTTTTGTTACGGGACTACTTGGCAAGTCTTGTGTTATTTGATATTTTGCTATTCATGGGTGGAGGGAAAAATCCTGCTGGCATTGCCTAGAAAAGGAAACCAATGGCTGGCAACTTCTAATGAGGGCTGGGCTGCATCTCTGCTGGTCCAAACTCCTCCTAAACTTGTCTTATGCACCAGCAAAGCACCAGTGAAAAAAAGACTTCCTGCACGTGAACATAATGATAGTGAAATGAAACCTAGTTATAAATAGTGGCAGAGGAGGTATGCCACCAATAAAAGTTTGGTTTAGGAAATGTTGCATTTCTCTTCTGGAAGGTCACTGGTGATGGTTTCAAAGTCTGTTTTAAGACAGTCATGCTTTGTGCCTATCAGCTGTCACTGTTAGAGACACATTTCATTATTTTAGCTGCAAAAAGAATTCAAATGGGATGTAATCATTTCAAGTACTTCACAAGTAGCTCAGAGTTCTAGTTCCTGGATCACTTGATAAAACTAGAGAAAATATTTGAACACTCAAGGAAGGCAACAGCACTGTGGATAATAAAATGCCGTGACTCATAGCCCTTTTTCAGTGTTAGGATTTATTTTCTGGTTTTGTGAAACAAAACAAGAAATGTACAACTGAAAACACCTGCAAAGATTTCAATCCCTCTGGGCTGAGTCAAGCTCCCCTGGGCTTTGTCTGTGGAATTTGACCAGACCTTGGAAATCTGGAAATTCTTTCAGGTTGTGCAAATGTGCCTGGCATCTAGGCATGAACCTATATAAAAATAATTTAAATAAAAACAAACTCCACCATCCACCTATGAAATGAAATTTATTACTCCATCCTCCTGAGGATTTATGGGTGATGACAAAACACAACACAGACCCATTTATTTTTTCAGCTTCCAAGGAAAATAAGCAGGATGGACTAACTGAACAGGAAAAAGAGAGAGCTGTAATTCAAACAGTGGGATTAAGGTGTGAATATTCTTTTAAATCCAATTGCTCCATGAGCTTAAGCAGCTAAACTCACCATTAATAACCAAGATTCCTCCACGATTAGAGAGTAAAGTAAAAAACTACTTACTAGACACTCAATTCTTCATTGACTTGACTGATGGGGCAGACAGAAGAGAGAGCTCTGGTGTGCATGTGTGTAAGAAGGGAAGCCTTGCATACTTCATTAATAATCCATTTTTTTTTTTCCTAATACCATATGCTAAGGTGAAATGGAGGCTATTCTGCTTTTGTTTTGGCCTCCTTATACTGAAGTCTTGATTACTGTTGTTGCTTCATGTCACATCTATCCACGTGGCACGTACTGCATGTATCCAGCATGAATATTTCATGAATATTGGGGAAGCAATTGCCATGTGAGACACAATGCATATTTCAGATGACACATGACTGATGTGTTTGGAGATCTGGGTTTATTATGTACTTGCAACATTCATCTACTATGAGAAAGCTGGTCTTTCCCCCTATTGCACTGACTAAAGTCAAAGAAGGAAAACAAATGTGCATTTTGAATGTATCTGATCTTTTACTGAAACAATGAATTAATGTACTGTCATGTTTTGTTTTCTAGTTTCTTTCCCCAAAGACTGAGCACAGAGATAAAAACATCAAAACTGCTTTGTATTTGCTTCAAAACATAAAAGTTTCCTTTTAAAGAACTTTTCATGCCCCACATCATTATTAAGCTTGGATTAATAAAATTTGGTTTAATACTACACTTTTTAAGTAGGGCTTCTACTATAGAAATCATTCTATTTATATCTTTGATTTTCTAAAGAGTACCTCTATTTTACCATCTCCAAAGAAGCTCAAGTTTATAAGCAATGACCCACATCTATATGGGGGTCATTGTTTTTTTTATAAATAGCATTTAAGACAGGAACAGTATAATAATAAACAGTATTTAAGACAGGAACTTGGATGAGCATTTGTTGCGATCTCATTTCTGCTGTAAGAATATTCACTTCTAGATTTCTTTGGTTTCTCTCTCTTTCTTTATACCAAAACAAAACAAAAATAGAAATAGCATCCCCCACCCACAAACTGACATAGATGATTTTGAAGAGGCTTCATTTGATCCAGTGAGGAAAAAATATCTTTTTGGAAGCTCAACAAGTTTCACAGAGAAGAGTTTTCCTCCAACAGGTTATCTTTAAAAAACATCTAATACAACATCTTTGTTATAGCAACACAAATATACCTGCTTATTTCCTACAAATATTGCATATAGCCAGAGGAATAATAACTCTATGTATTCCCCAAACCAAGGCAGCTCTAATGATTACTTTTAAGCTGTTTGGAAAAATCAAAAAGACAAAAACTTTCAAGAGAGTGTAGAAAATAGAAATGACCCAGGGAAGACAGGGTTGGTCTTCAAAAGCCCGTCATCAAGTTTTTGCTGTAATGATTTTAAAATTAAGAGCCTGCTTTTCTATGCAAATATGTCTGGGCCATTTTTATGGCTTCTCTTGGCAACCTGTTGTATGGATGTCACGGATTAGATTGGAACAGGAAACCTGTGAAGAGGTGGACGCTCCTACGTTACTGACCCGCAGAGATTTGAAATATTTTTGTTTGTTTGTTTGTTTGAACACCTTCTCTTTCATAGCTCATGCAACCCATTCCTCCTTTGAGGCAAGCCCTGCAGGGATTTTCACCTGGGTCTCCAGAGGAAGGAGAAGGTGGGGGATGTGGACATGCACAGTGCACCGGCGGAGCTGAGCGCTTTGCAGCTCCTCGCCCACGAGCAGCATGAGGAGCTCCAACAGCCCCCTGAGTTCAGCCCACGTACAGAACCTGGCACACCTCACTCAGGAATGCACTGGAAACTGCGTGGGAAGTCTGAGCTAGCTCTGAGTTAATTTAAGAAGCTGATGAACAAATACGAAATCAGGTACCGATTCGAGCAGGTAGTGCAGCTGTTCTACGCTCCCTCCAAGTTTTCCCACTGCTATAAGAACATTTTACCACTTGGAGAGATGCTTACTCGGTAGAAAATTCTTTGGGTCGTAATAAATTTCTGGATGTCAAATGGAAATGTGCCAGCAACAACTCAAAATCAAACAAATGTATTGCTAAGTCAATTGGTCTAATCATGAAACTCCTGATTTACAGTTTCTCAAATCCACTTGTTTCCCATTCAGTGTCAGAACTGTGGACATTTCAGATTCTGTACCTCCATTTTTGGCCCTTATTTAAAGGGTACACAATGCAGGGTAGAAAAGGCTGCTTTCCTCTTTCCTCCTTTCTTCCTTATATAGATGTTGCAATAAGAAAAAATAGAAAGCCTATGGCCTGCTTATAGTTCATTATATTTATTTATTGTATTTTAAATGTAGTAACCCTCTGAAATGAAACAATTCTGTCATAAGTTCTAAT
Organism: Pseudopipra pipra; assembly: GCF_036250125.1. NCBI lineage: Eukaryota > Metazoa > Chordata > Aves > Passeriformes > Pipridae > Pseudopipra > Pseudopipra pipra. The sequence continues at coordinate 9,451,234 of NC_087550.1, forward strand.
GTTTCATGGTCTGAGAAAAGAAAGGATACAAACAAGCTAAAAATATAGGTGCATCTCAATTCATTATGCACAGATGTTACTGAAAAATCAAAGCCACGTTCAACATTCAGAGAAAAAAGTTTCTTAATCCTCCATAAGCAGATCTAGTAAATGAATAGTATGCATGGATAAACAAAAAAATATTTCAGAAAAATTACATGATATAATTATATGTCAGGAATCGCAGAAGAAAAAAGAAAGTAGATATCCCTTGGAATTGGTAAGTGCTCCTCAACAAAGCAGCTAATTGTAATTTTAAATGAGGCCACAGGTGTTGGTTACCTAAATGCCTTCCTATGTGGCAGCTGCTTGTTCATTGGTCTTGGTGGACAGTTCATCACATCAAGGAGCCCATCACAATTATTGCCTTTGTTGGCAGCCCTGGCATAAGCCAAGAACTGAAGGGCCATCTCTGCTCCCCCTGATGTGCAGCACGTTGATGAGGTTTGCTCCTGCTGTACTTGCTTGTTCAGTTCTTTGGTAGTTGATTTTAATTCCCATGCTTTACTGCCCAGCAAACCTACACTCCCTTGAAAATATATATTCTTATCTAATCTTGTCTGCCTCAATTAATCACCGTGGCTTAAGATAGCATCCCAGTCCTTGAAACTAAGAACGGGAGGTCAGCCTCCACAAACCTCTATTCTTACCTCAGAAGTCAGAATTTGTTACAAAAGACAATGTGGAATAGCCAGCACTGCTAAATAAGAGATGGGAAGATATTCTTCAAGAAAAGGCAGCAATGAATCATCCGTAAACAGAAGTGTCATGACCATACAGATCACAGAGTATTTTCCTAAATAGAGATGCTGTAACACACAATGCAAACACTCATAGATAAGTGAGGGAGAAGAGAAAATTAAAAAAACTGAAACCTTCCCATTGTCTTAGTTCAGCAACAGAACAGAAAGAATATGCAGCTCAGCCTAGAGACACAAATCTATATAAAGGCTGACTGATCCCTCTTGTGTGTTACTCTTAATATCACTTTAAAAATTACACTTTTGCTCTCCTGGCTGCTAGCATTTAATCCATTTCTGATACACATTAATAAAACAGTGCATACACACATCTTATGCATACATACACACACATATGCTTTAAAGCAGCATATGAAGTTTTGAGTTATTCCATGGTCCTGACCAATAGTTATTAATTTTCTTGCTTTCAACTGAAATTCATTCTACTTACACTGAAATCGCCAACAAAAATCTAATTTATGTGTAAATATAAGAGTGTTAAGTCACTGTGTTCTGTTTCATATGGGATTCTGAGCCATCACTTAAAGCATTTCTAATGTTCCCATCACTACATCTCCAATAGACTATGGCTATTTGAATTAAATACATGAAATATAAGAAAACATATTCTTCAGTGGTATTTCTCACATTTCTCTTTACAAGCAAACTGTCAGAATAAGAATAGCATATATATATTTTTTTAAAATAGGAAATACACATATTTGTGTATATGTATTAAAGCCCAGCATTATTGATCTCTAGACCTCACACCTAGTAAGTGGCAGTTGTAAAGATGTGGATTCCCTCCTAGTTTTCACGCTCCTGAGGTAGGGATAACAGCATCTACACACTCGGAAAAAATGTGGTGAAGACAATTTACTTGTCATATCTGAGTCCTTCAACTATAGGAAGAATAATATAAGTGGTTAGTATTACTCTGGTGAGTCTTGATTTTCCATACAGACAGCTCTGGGGTACACTTTCTAGTTAATGATACATTTTAATTTACTATGATGGTTTTGGCTGTTGCCTTGTGAGTTATTGTATTATGTTTAAAGATTTCCCACGATAAAAACATTTCAATGTATTTATAATCTTTTGACTTTCTCTGTGTTCATTTGGTCAGTTACCACTTCTGGTTATTGATCATCTGAGATGGTCACAATTCCAAGCAAGTGCCCTCAATGAAATTGCATTGCAATTAAAAATACAATGACGCTAACTAGGAAAGAAGGGACACTGTTATTGTCATTTCCTAATCTCAAATGCCCAACCACCACTACAAACAAAAGGAATGAATATGAAAAAAATCAGCCATGTTCAAACACAAATAAATTCAGTTTAAAATATTGCCTTGGGAAAACAAAATCGTCTGTTAATCACTTAAAACACTAATGAAATGGAAAATTACTAAAAAGATTAGTTTCTGTATTCAGTGTGTGGCATCCTATTTTAGTAACTCAGGAAAATACAAGGCTGATAAATCCCAAAGGGCAAAAAAGTGTTTTTTATGCAAATACAAACAGATCAGAGGTCAAGACTCGTATCCCTCCTTGACCACAGCCAGGCTCTCCTTTATGCTCACTGAATTCTTCCTCTTACCTCCCAGTTCCTTTGTCCTTCTCTGTTTTCATCTGTTCACCAAGCAACTTCTGCCTCTTTTTGCCTTTATCTTAGTCTTCTTTTAACATACTTCTTCAGTCATAATCCCAGGTTAAAAAGTGAACTTGTATTCTTGCTTACTCAGTGAAATTTTGTTGTACCCTTCCCACCTACAAGGAGCTGAGAGAACTTTAATGAGATCTTAACTTTCCTGACTAACTCTATGGTACTACTGCAACCAGGGAGAGAGGAAAGGTTTTGCAGATTTATCACTTCTACTTGCAAGTGGGGAACCTTCCCCATTTATTCATCTCTCTACTGGAAGTGATCATGAATTTTCCACCAGTTTCCCCAGCAGACCATGCAGGTCTGTCATAACTTGAGCTCAGGCACTCAATTGTCAAAATGAAATACAGTGTTAGGCCATTCCTGACAGTTATCCTCTCTGGTCCTTTGACATTATGTCTATCCAGCCCCTGAGGATTTTCAGTTCCCACAGTTCTAAAAATCCCCCATCTCTGCTGACAGCAAGAGTGGAAGTGGTCAGCCCCCAAGCTCTGAGCCTCATATTGCAGCTGCAGAAGTGAGCTCCCCAGGTGTCACCAGGGCAGTCAGGAGCAGGAATCACTTCATTTTTACAGATAGGTTTCCTTTCCCTTTCCTTTGCCTGCTCTAAACCACAGCAATCATTGGTTTGGTTTCTCCTTTAGAACGAAACCTGAAAACAGAAGCATTTGCTGGATGGTCCTGTGGTAACTCACCCATCACAAAGAACAGACAGGCCCAGATGGAGGAGAGGAAAACTTTCTGCATTGCACAACTTTGTATGACACCTATTTACAGCGAGAAAGAAAGTGGTATCTCCTTCCCTAATCCTCCCCCTTGCCCCTGCCTCCTTTCAGTAGCCAAGCCTTAAGTGCATGAAGTTGCTTTACTTCCACACATCTGTTGGCAAATCTGGATGGCTGTCACATAATTACTAGAGGTTAAAATAGCAGGGCTAGTAATAGAGATAGCAAACTAAATCTTGTTTGAGAAATCTCTGTATTCCTTCTGTCATGCAGAATCAACTCTATCAGTCATTAGCTTTGGAACCTAAGCTGCTTACCACACCTGTGGGCTTTCAAATGGAACCAAAGGAGTTAGTTTTGACCTTTAAATGGCTGGAAAAAGGGTACCTGAGAGACGTTTTCTCTGTTGTGTGATTGTAGTGCAGAGAAATTTGTGCTTGAGTTCTGTCAATTTACTAAAGTTGGAACTCCTAGAAGGGTGTTCATTGTCAAAGCCCCCTGACTCAGAAATGGAATGCCCCTTTAGCTTCCCAGGCTGGATTTATTGATTCTTCTGTGATGATATTAAACTGCCTTCTCTACTAGAAAACTGAAGGAAGCTTTTGAGCATTAAAACTGGTGTTGATATTTGAAGCAGCTTAATGAAGAATATTGCTTTGTGATTCTTACAGGCAGCTGAATCCATTTTAATAAAACTTTGTGATACCAAAAGAAAGCACAGTAACATTTAATCTTATTCTTTCATACCCATAAGCAGAAAATATTCATATACAATTAGAATAAAATTGTTTAGGGTGAAGAAAGCATTTCTTTGATTGTGAACACTGTATGATAGAGAAACAAGTGCAAAGCTATCTGTTTTAAAGGAACTGGAACAAGTCCTGCTGCAAGTTTGGATTTTGGGTCTAAGAAGAGATGAAGTGAGTCATTAGAGAAACAGCAGCAAAAGTTCCTGTTGATGAGGTAGTCTATTAAGTGATGTGTGAACTAGCAAACTACTCTCTAGATGCTGAGACGTGTATTAGTATCTGTCCCCCAGCTCCCTAAAAAGTAAATGCCAGAACAAAATTGCTTTAAGAGCCAATTTCACGTCACTCATTACTTGCAAGTAAATTCTGCATCTTCCCAGCACTGAGATGCAATATATATATTATACTATATATTATACCAATATATATATTGGTACTTATACCAATTCTCTTGGTATAAGTAGAAAGAATTACCTCAAATCAGATGAAACCAAAATGCCTGTCCTTCTAGCCAAGCTACTGGGAGTGAAGCTAAATGCACCCTCCCGAAAAGTCAGTGTTACGTTCTTCCTTTGTGCTTCCCAAAACAACCAGCCCTTAATCTGTCAACCAACTCGACAATAACTCTCATCTCGGGATGAGAAAGCATTTGATTCCTACAGGTTAAGTTTCAAATCTGAAATCTGAAAACACAAAATATAATTTAGGTTAAGAAGGCTCCTCTAACATTTGTCATTTTAAGCTTTACTGCTCCTTTCATGACAGTCGGCCTTTGTACATCCACACTGATGTTTCTCAAGTGATGTTTTTAGGGACATGGTTGAGAGGTGGATTTGGCAGTGTTTGATTTACTTGGACTTGATGATCTTAAAGGTCTTTTTCAACCTAAATAATTCTGGTTCTATTCTAAGTGATTTTAGATGTAGGTTACAATTTGACAGCTGAAAAATTTTCAGCTTATCAGCTTATGGGTCCTTCCTCTCTGGAAATCCAAACAATGGTACCTTATTTAAGGCCATGAGAAGTAAGCAGAATGATGTAACTGCTTAGTACTTCATGACAATATCCAAACTATATTTTGTCACCTTATAAATTATTAAATTGAAAAATAATTAAAATAACAAGCAAAATAATGGAATGATACCTTTAAGAAACTATTGCATCCTTAAATGTGTTTCTTGTTTCTGTGATACATTTATACCTCCCAGATTCTCTAAATTTAAAAATACCATTGAAATATTTTACACAACTCTCTGTATAACTGCCAGTACCAATAACTTCATTCTGTTAGGTAGCTGCTGTTACAATTTCGTATCTGCTTTCATAAATCAAAAAAATTCTGAGATAAGTTAATCACTTCAGTTACATTTAAAACTATCTGTCTTACTCAAATTGATGGAATAAAACCCACATAGAAATGTCCATATTCTAAATTATTAGAAGCATTTAAAAGATTTTTTTGACACTTCAATATCTGATACAAGTTTACTGTCAGAAAGGTCTGTCATGAAGTCTAATGAGCCCTTATGGATTATCCTGAAAAAAATCAAGGAACTGGAAAATTATGGTAATTTCCTTATAAATGGACAAATCAGAAGGTCTTTCTTTTTTCATAGTATTTACATTATCCAAGCATGTTTAAAATGAGACATTATAGTCTTCTTTCTGTTACTTTAGTTTCATATTGGCTGGAATGCAGGCAAAATGTAGCTTAAAAAAAATGCATTGCCTTTTTTATCTGTGGTCCCTGAAACTTCACCTAAACTATCAGTGATAATGCTTACCTTCACTACAGCTGGGTAGTCTGTGGAAAGACAGTCAGTGCTCGGCTGAAATTCAAGTGTTTCCAGTTGTACCTTAAATATTACTATTACAAAAACAAACAAACAAACCCCTTAAAATTATTTAGTAATTCGAAATACACTTTACTGCACGATTCTACAGCGTTTTCTCAGTGGTTCCAACTTCGGCTCATAAAAAACCAGACAGATAAAATTCATAAGGAGCAGTTAAATCTTGACTCAAAAGAAATTTTGAAGGCAGTTTCAAACTGTAGCTCTAAGAAGGTCTCTGTTAATACTGTTGCATCTGCAACTGAACCAAAAATTTTAATTATAATTTTTGACCAGATCAAACTTAGTTTTAAAAGTTCTAATTTCTTTCTTCTCATCCTAACCTTTGCAAAGCAAAGGCTTACCCCTTCCTACTATGTTCCAGTTGATATGAAATTAAATATGAAAAATTAAAGCAAGGGCAGCGAGAGTCGAGATTCACAAAGCTAGAGAAGATGATTTACAGTATCTCCAGGGTTGGGAAAATTAAACTGGAGAAAATTAGAATCAGAGATAGTTCTTGAACTTGGTAGTTAAAATATAATCTGCAAGTACCACCTCCTGCTATGACTTTTCTTCTCACCCCCCAAGAAGAAATACTACTTTTGCTCATGTTAACGTGCATCTCACATCTCTCCCTCTCAGAATGAGAAATCTATGGTTTTACTACTTGCTCTGCACCATATTCCTCATTCCAAAAGTGGACAGTGTGAGAACAACTCAGTGAGAAAGTTGTGTTGGTTGCCTAATTATAAAGGTCACAGTCTGTGAAATAATATATATATTATGAGATACCTTTTTAGTGAAAAACCACCTCCAGTTCCCCCTAAAATAAGGAGAAATAAAACAGAGCCACAGCTTCCAAAGTCTCAAGACAGTTTTAGCTTGTTTTATCACTAGTTTGTAGCAATCTCTTAGTTACTCTGCATTAAAATTCTTCATAAACTTCCCTGAAGGTACATCTATGTTGAATGTAAAACATGTCTAGAAGTGAAACTGAGCACTGAATCATCCCAGATCATTCACACTACCTGTTACTTTGGTCCCAGACTCTACTCTGGAATGAACAAACCAGCTCTTCACAAAGTAAAATATATGTCCATTTTTTGAGACAATTTATTCTCAGGTCTGCTCTCAAGACACAGGACAGGTGACATTACAGGAAACTGCCTCCCATCAACCCAAAAGAGTCTCTCAAAACCACCCTGGCATATTTTGCTTCCTCAGACATACTCCAGCCACAGCACAGAGCATCACATACATTCATGTATAGTACAAAATAAGAAGGTGGTCAGCACAAAAGGGCCCTGATATTTTATCCAGTGTGACCTTAAGCAAGAAAAAAAAAGTTCTGTCTGTGGACTCAGACACTGTGGAGGAGACTCAGAGCAGAGTGACTTGTAATGTGGACGAGACCAACTGCACTAGAGAGTCTGAACCATCACAATCTTAGCCCCCTGTGAAGTATTGGCCCCAGGGAGTGGGATTACTCCTTGGCCTTTTTTCAGCTGGAGTGCAGAGAATTACCAAAGAATAGAAACTAGCTGAAGCAAAATACTCAAACTAAACCACCCCATAAATATTGGCTTAACCCAAATATTTGCTTTCAGGGCACAACTGTTTGCCAGCTCTATTGACGTTTTCATCAGCTGAGGATTCATTTTCCACGGAGAGTCCTTAGCTGGTTAACAACTATGTTAACCACCCAAACAACTTGACTAGAGTGGAACATATCTTTATTCCCCTTACCTTCCCATGAAGGCTAGGACAAAAAAGCTAGGTCACATGCAGCCACTGGAGTCAAGGAAGGTGAAAAATTCTCCCAGATGTCACTAAATCAATTTTGTATATTATCTTGTCCCCATGGAGAACACCACAGAGCATGTACACATGCACATCCATGAGAACACTGCATTAGTATCAACCTGGGCCTAGCTATTTTTGCAGATAAATTGAATGAAAAAATCACTGACTTTTGCACTGAGTAGTTACCCTTCCAGCATTGTTTAAAGCAGTATAGAAATGCTCTCCCTTTTCTAGTTTCAGATGGTCATCTTGTCTTGCACTGAGACGTGATATTTCTAGAAGTGCCTACTGATGTTTATTTGTTCTTCATTTTAAAATTAAATATATCCCTAGCTAGCAATCTATAAACTACTCTAATGACTTCTTGTTAAATAAAAGTATAAATTTGTTTTTTTTCAGCTATTATTAAGTATTTTGTAATACAGGTGAAAAAACCTCCTTTAAAGAACTATTCTTTACATTGTCAACTTTATATGTTACCAGCCATTTGTGACTGATTATTACTCCTTACATTGGCTAACTAATTCTAATATCAAAAATCCATTGATAGGAAGTGGCCATAAAATCATCAATGACATGTGACCAGGCTATGACATGTGACCTCACGGAGGTACAGGAAGGGTAAACTTCAATTGATTTAATTTCAAACAATTTTTCTTGAGATTGCAGTAATAGTTTAATGATAGAGAGATGTTAGAAGGAAAAAGGTGTGGAAAATGAAATTAAGCTGTCCTTAGAGACTGAAAGCTCAACGAATTTTGAAGAAGAGTTCAGCAGTTGTCAATGCCAATAGAATTTAATGGAGCAGATACAAAGCAAAAGACAAAATCAATACCAAGGTGCTTGTGCTTCATTCCTTTGTAGTTGTCAAAACTTTGAAGTTGTTAAATAATGACTTATAGACTAAGAATGTCTACTTTGACATTTCCTTAATGCCATGTCAAGAATCCAGCTACTCACACTCAAAAAAAAAAAAAAAGTTTGTATTATATGGAAAAGAAACTCAACCTCAGAATGATACGATGTGAATTTAACACCACCTGAGCCTTCATACTGTTTTTGTACAATGCAAACAAAATAATAATAAATAAAAAACAAAGAAAAAAAACCACAAAACCCAGTCATAATTTCTAGACAAATCTTTCTTTCAGACTGACATATATACAGAACAAGAGGATCACTTTGCAGGCTCAAATCGTTCTGCAACAGACAGAAGATCATTCTTTAAGGATTCCCCAATGAATTGCTTCTCTGAAGCATCTCTCACTCAACTCTGTGAGTCAGTCAATAACAGAGTCAGGGTTGAAAATGGCCTAGTCACTGAGGAAATAGCCTCAAGTTGCACCAGGGGAGGTTCAGATTAGGCATTAGGAAACATATCTTCACTGAAAGGATGGTCAGGAATTGAAACAGAGTGCCCTGGGAAGTGGTGGAATCACCACCCCTGGAGGTATTTAACAGATGTTTAGATATGGTGCTTGGGGACATGTCCTAGTGGTGAACGTGGCAGTGCTGGATTATGGTTAGACACAGAAATCTCAGAGGTCTTTCTCAACCTACATGGTTCCGTGATTCATCTTTTACAAACCTCATACAAACCCAGGGTCCCTCCATGAGAACCCAGAACATTCAAAACCGTTCCCTTCCTGTGCCTGCTCCCCGTCCACTGAAGCTGGTACAAGTTGCTTCCCCATCTCCCAGACTGGGATGTGACATAGAAAAAAAGCTAACAAGTTTTACTTCATAAGGCAGCTACTGCTCTCTGAGCCAGCAATTTGGTGCTGTGGAGCTGGGGCAAGTCAGCCCAATGGTGGTGTAAAGCAGGAAGGCCAGGTGAATAAACCAGAATGCAAATTAACCCCACTTCACCAAGTCACAGGGGAGAAGCACTATGGCTTTGATTCATCACTCTTACCTGATTAAGTTGCAGCAGCTGAAGAGGTTACTGTCCCACCCCCCAGCCTAATTAGGCAGTTAAAATAAACCAACACTTTGCAGAACTAAATTTCTTAACTTGTTGCAGTTAAATCCTGCAGAGATTGTGAATCAGACCTCTCAGGTACCATGGCTCATCATCTCACCCATAAACTTAAATGTCCTTTGGTTTACCCTAATACTACCATGGCTCTGGAGCAGAAATGCCACTGTTCCATCCTCCCCACTCCTGGAACAGAGGCTGTCAGCTGAGGGAGACGGAGGACGGACACCAGCCAGATCTTCTTCAGTTGCCCAGCAGGAATCAGCAGAGCTCATGACTCAAAGTTCTTACTCTGACCCAGAAGCACCTTGTCTAGTTTAGGTTAATCTACTTTGTAAATGCAGCTTTTAGGTGTCAAACTTTAAATTCGCCTTCTAACTCATTCTGTATTCATCCCATTATGTAGAAATACCTGTGAAAGTAGCACTAATCATTTGAAATTTATGTCAGAGAAAAAACAATACTTAAATGTTATAAATACTACTATTAGCAATTAAAAAAAATATCCCTATAAAGGCATTGCACAAGAATATCAAATTAAAGGAACTGAAACATCACTAAGATTCAATTCTGAATCAGCCTGCAGAGAAGATCAAGGTTAAAACTAGTCCCTTCATTACCTCAAAAAGCCAAGGAGGAATAAGCAAAAGCAAAGCTGCAAAACATTCTTTCCAGCCTTCTATGTGCATTCAATACCTCTGGTAGAATCTTGTAACTCTGACAGCCATTTTATTCCTTCACATATTTATGGAATACCGAGGAGAACAGATTAGGCAGATTTATTTGTTTTCAAGGTCACTCCTTTAGTGATCTGAAGCTAAAGCGAAAGCTCAGACTTCCAGAAGTCTGTATTCTTGTATTCTGATAATTTGGATATTCAGTGGATTTTAATTTAGACAAAACAGGCAGGATATTGGAAGATGAATATCTTTTTGGGAAACCAATCACTTAATACTGGAATTGATAAGTGTAGGCTGTGTTTTGTGCTCTCAGTATTATATCTCCATGACCTGTTACGATGGGTCTTCATTACAAGTGCTCTGTAAAGGGTTTGAGCTGGGATTTCCTAAAATGCTGTTACAGGGTTCAGACAGAGGTACTGAAAACAGAATTGGCATAACTGAAATTCAGCATGGGGCTGATTTTGTGGTTTGGATGCCTGAATTTCATTAGGACTATTTGTTTTTTTCCATGACAACACATAATTAAAACAAACGTTTCCAGACATTGCTGCATTCAAGGTGCTTTTTTTTCTTTTCTTTTTTTTTTTTTTTCTGCTACTGAAGTCTCATTTTCCTTTTAGGAAATTTTGTAGAAATACAAATTGATGGGAAGGAGCCTCCAGAGAATATTTTGTCTGCCAGTAACATGTATGGATGAGATGACTTGCTGAGCAATACCTTGTTAACAACTTTCAGGTTTTAAAGAAAAGTAGGAAGGGGTTTAGTTTGCCTGCTGCTTGCTTTAAGAAGGTAGTGTATAATCAAAACAAGATCTCCCACAGGACAGATTCTTTAGCAGAAAAGGAAGGAAGGAAGGCATTACCCCAGACATTTGATATAGAGGGTATGACAAGAGGAAGAACAAAGGAACAATTCAATGCCTCTTATTCTTGCTGTAGCAAGTGCTACAAGGAATAATAGCAGGCAGGTTAGAGGACACTGCTGCTGAAGCATTTACTTAAGCAAAAGGACAGAGGTAGCTGGGGCAGATGACAGCTAGTTGCAAGGCATACGTATCCTCATTCCATGCCACCCACTGTTAGGCAAAGCCTGGAAATATTCCAGTTTCTCAGCTGGTAAGGGCAGGTCTCTATTGTGTCTCACAGTAAACCTAATTTTTGCTGCTATGAACACTTTGAAGCACTTCCATTTCATCCCTGTAGCTTCCAGAAAACAGCCCAATACAAATGGTAACATATATGCAATGATCTCCCGCTCCAGAGGCAAGACCAGACAGTTTGGGGTCACGTACAGATAATTGCATTTCCATATTTTCTAATTTTCATGCTTTATCACTGGGATCTCGTTGCCTTTGCCAGTTTTTTGGTGCCAGTCAACAGATATTATCAAGAGTGTGTGATGATTCACTTGACCATTTAACTAGTCCAGCTCTGATATTGCCAATTGGAGTCCTGTAAGAGATGACATGTTGAGGGAGTAAAGCAATACAATTATATAAAAACTGTTGCACACGAGACTTGAAAAGTTCCCCATTTTGGAAGTGCATGGAAAGAAGTGCCAGCAGAGCCATTACTTTCTTATGGAAAGGAAGCAAGCTTATGAATTTCTTGCTAGGCTGTGAAGCAGCACAAGTAAGGCAAAGATTTTGAGTCCTAAACCGCTGTATGAAATGCTTGTTTATCAAAGCTATTAACTGAAATAAAGTAAAATTGAAACAGCGTAAGCTATCTGATCTCTTGCTTTCATCACTGGCTAGTAGCCAGTTAATTACAGCAAGTTAATAATGTATTAAATTTTGTTTGCTCAAGTTATCGACAATTTTCGTTTGGTGCAAATATTCAAGTTTTGTAGAAGCTGAAGCAGCTGTGGTTTATCTTTGCTTTATAACATTTGCAAAGCCAGCAACTGTATAACGTAATATGACTGTACTATATGGAAAAACAGCACAAAAGCAACTCTGAATGTCAGGGACAAAGTTTAATCTGTGACAAAACTATATTTTAACTTATATTTTAACTCATACTTTTGTAATGACCCAAATAAAATTATTTCTATAATGATTATAAAAGACAGGCAAGTATAATAATAGGTAATTTGCCATTGCAGACAAAAATGTCTGGAATGGGCTAGAGGCTGAACATTATTTCAGATAACTATGCCTGACTGTGACTGAGAACACTGAATTGGAAACATTTTCCCATAACTGTCCTCGAGAAAAGGTTTTATACACCCCCCCAAAGTGAAGAAACTCGACAAATTACTGAATTACTGAAAACCCCAGTGGACTCTTTAGGAGAAAGTAGATCAGATTTCAAGAGAATGAGCTAAACAATAGATGAAAAGGGTTTTATCTGCTTTACTGACCAGGACTATAGACCTTTTCTATCCACTTTACTCTGGTTCAGAAACCTGTGCAAACACTAGACAAAACCACAATTATATGACACAATTTAGTTCCACAAACGAGCACTGTAATTTGATTCTGGAATGTTAATCATTTCACTTGTTATTATGAATATCCAAAGAAATAGTGTAAATGGAATATTTTTGAACTTCCAGTCACAGTAACCAGCTCTTCACTAGCTCTTTCTGCACAACCTTCTGGTGGGGCATGAATTTTATCATCGCATTTGCTTCTTCCTTCTCCAAACTCCTGATCTAGGATTCCCTGTTAGCCCCAGTCCATTCCTAGTTTTCTCCTCCTGCCTTGCAGTCGTTCCTGTGGCATGATGTTGAGACAAAACAGCCTGCCTGCTTGCCAGGATACTGGTCCAGTCCCCCAGTTCCCTCTTTTCTCCATCCACAAACTCCCCTTGGCTGTGAAGTCGACTGCTACATTCAGACAAATCATTCCCAAATGCACCTCACTGACTCCACACAATCTGATATCTCCAGCTGCCAAGCAGCAAATGTGCATTTGATGATGGCTTAAAATGTAACAATATTCTGCCTCTGAAGTAAAATAAGGAATGCTAACAGTCTTTCTGTTTTATTTTAATGCTGTGTCTGTATTCAAAAGTCTCATTAAGCAGTGCTGCACTTTTCCTTCTAGAAGGATGCCTGTGCAATGGTTTTTCCTAAGGGTTTAACAAAAACATACATGAATCACCTTTATTTGTGAGATTATCTCCAGGATGTTCCTTGCACAGTGAAGGTTTAGAAAATAATTTATATTTCATTTTCACAGATCTGTATTCCACCTGACAAAAAAGAGGAACTCAAAAAGACACTGTTTGTCTATATTATTATGTTGTTTTGTTTGGCTTTTTTTGTCACCTCCATATAGCATTGTAGACCTGTGATCCACTTGGGGCAAAACTTTTGGTGATGTATGAAGACATCTCTAAATATTAAGAGAGTGCTGGATATGATGGCAAGTTTGAAGAGTGAAACAGAAGCTCTCTGGTAAGATAAGGTGAAGAGCTGACAACTCTAAGGAGACAGAGCTTACTTCACTCAGTACAAGTATACAGTCACTGTAGCACCAAAATAAAGCTACTTGGAAGAGAGAAAGATATGTCCTGGGGGGAAAAAAGAAGTTTAATTTACCTTATTCTTCTTAGGATACTAATACTATAAACATTATTACTATTATTAAGTGGTTGAACCCCACGCTCGAGCATATTTGAGAAAATTTAAAGAGACTTAAATTCATTTGCTTTAGGAGTTTCAAGCTAACTGCAATCCACTCACTTGTCACTTCTATGTTAACTAGTCTCCTACCTGTTCAAACACAGCTCGAAAAGCTCATTTTACATTCCTACTACATGATAATTATCTGTTGAAATCTGTCTTTATGACCAGCAGGAGATAAAGTGCAATCACATTCATCCAGAAGCACTAAATTTCTTCCTTCCTTTCTCGGTACACTAGATAAAACTACAGTGAATTTTTACTTTCATTTTAGGGTAATTTTAATCTTTCGTGTTTCAGCTTCTTTATCACCTTAATGGCCCAGATGTGTTTTTGGAAGAAGACATCGACCTCTATCCACAGACTACGCCTCTGAGAAGTTCCCTAAAGGTACAGTTTCTGTATCAAAGTAATATAGTGCGTTTATTTCCAATTAACTGAACCGATTTTAAAAAGAGAAGAAAATAGATCAGCAAGGACACTGTGTCAAAATGTGGCTATTTTTGAATCATAAACTTAAAAAAAATTTCCCAAATTCTCTAAAACAACATGATGCATTATCTTGTCTGCAGTAGATATCACAGGGAAGCTTTTTCCAAAACCTATTAGATTTTCTTTTGTAATAATGCTTTTTTCCAATTAGGTTTTCCTAGAAGTCTGTATATGTTTGAAACAATGCATATGTCTCTGAGAGCTCTCAAGTCACAAAAAAAGATATTTTATTGGCCAAGACATTTTTTCATCTCCCTGTTTAGACCTCAGTCTCATGTAGAAGATGTGGAAGACACAGAATATGCTGGAGAAGAGGCAGACTAAACATTTGCTACAATATTTAGTTCTATATGTTCCAGTTACAATATTCTGAAATTAAAAGTATTAATTCAAAAAGAATTCTTTATGTTCCAGTTACAATATTTGGAAATTAAAAGTATGAATTCAAAATTTAGGGGTACTGCAGAAATTCTATGAGTTCATTACAAGACCAATTTCTCTACCAAAATACCAACAGTATCTTCCACAGTGTGTGATACTATTTACAATTTTGATGACAAAACCAGTGCATATGAGGAAGGCATTGCTGTATTTTGTTTCCCACTAGTAACAAATATTGGTGGAGAATACAGGCAGAAGGAATTAAAATAAACTCGCAAGTATTAAAACTTCTGGAAAACCAGAATGCCTGAAGAGGAAAGTGTTGTTTGTACTGACTATGCAGCGGGAAAAGTACTTATTTTACTAATTTTATCCAATTCTGAACCTCATGAATGAAAACTTGCATCATAGAGTTAGATTGCCAGAGAAAACATATCTAATCTCCAGTATTTTCACATCTTTAGATAAAGTAATCTGGAAATAATTTATTTCCATAATGGGGAAATGTGTTTGTTTAAATTTTGTGAATTTTAGTGTGCAGGGATTTTTCTGTGGCAGTTTTGAATGAAACTGTTTAATGTACAAAGTCACCAGAAAAGCATAGCTTGAAGATCATAATAGCTATAATTTGCATTTGCCTTACATAAAGGTGTGCTAAAATAGAAGGGAGAAAAACAGAGTTTGAATTTGCCAGTTCCTTCTCAATTCAAGTTCACATTAAAAGAAATACTATTAAAATAAAAAAATATATAAACTTCTTCTGTGTTCTCAAGTGTAAAAGGCAAAACACAGAGTGGCCTTTCACGTATGACTGAATTTCTTTGGTAGTCCAGAATTTCATATAACTCCTGAGCACCCAAAGGAGCGTGCAGCCAACCAAAACCCATTGTACCCAAAGATTCACAGCAGATTATAAATCCCCAGCCTACTGTAAAACAAAAACAGAGAATGAGACAGAATTAGAAAGACAGAAAAAACATGGAAGAATAAAAATGAGAAAAATGAGAGAAAGGTGGAAGCAAGGAAGGGAAGAAGGAAATGGAGGAATGGAAGAGAGAATGAAGGAAAGAGAAAAGCCAGAAGGAAAAGAAAAAGAAAAAAAAGGGGAAAAAAGGGAAGAAGAGAAGAGGATGAAGAGGAAAAGACTACAAAGTGAAGTGAAAAACAGCTTATGTATCCACAAGAATCTCATGACTACATTAGAACCAATGGAAGCTTGCCAAGGCTGGCACAAAATTAGTAATGTTATCTTTCTTCTCAATAGTGGTAGCCACCACAAGTAAAAGGTGATGAGAATTGGAAGCCTTCCCAGAATTTAATTTTCTCAGGAAAGCACTCGGTAGATAATTCTATTAAATTCTAAAATGTTGGATGTGAAAAATATAATCCCAAGTTTAAATGACACGCCTGTATAGACTGTACAAGGTGATTTATTTTCTTAAATAGGGCAAAACAGTAAAAGAAAAATGGCTTAAGCATCTGAGAACAGTCCTCAAGGGTCTCAGGAGACAGAGAGGGAAATGGAGCAAATTTAGGTTCAGCATTCTCTTCTGAAACTCGTAGTGCTTTTCCTATTTAGAGGTGGCTTGTTTAAGCACGGTGAGGGTAACATACAGTGAAAGGATGAAGACTCTTATTATAAACGTGTCAAATGGCTTATTAATGAATGAAATATAATAGAAAATTCCTTAATATGTGATACTAAAAAGGAAATCAATTGTTATTTGCAAGTTGTAACAAATATCATAGTTTTATTACATGATGTAATACTCTAGAAGGACTCTGCTGAATTTATTTTACCACTCGGTTCTAATTTTAACAGGTGGAAACCATAGATAAAGGAATTTAGCATTAATTAATTCCTCTATTTATCTATCTTTATATATTTATGCCTGTAAGGTGCTCAGGATCTCCTTAGTAAATAACACTGAATGGGAGTATAAAGTATAAACTACAAATAGCAAGTAAACAAGTCACATTTCCAGTGGTAGCAATCAGATCTGCTGGGAGGTTGGGCAGCAGACCTTATCCAGAAGGAGACATTGGCTACTTGAAAAGCTGTATTTATATAGAATCCATTGGAGGTTACATTTGGTGATAAAACAGAAGATGTTTTATCAGTAGTTTCCAAGTTCAAGACTGTTTTCTAAAGAACAGCCCAATGTCTGTGCTTGTCTTGTGTCCAGAGAAGTTATTTTTTCTACCTTAAGACATAGAAACATCTCTACAAACCAGTGCAAGATACTCAAACAATACTCAAAAAATTAGACTTCTGTAATACAGTTTAAAACAAAGGCACAATAAAAACCCCAAAGCTAAAAGCTTCTTCCTTAACAACATTCTAGGAAGAAAACATATATTAAAACATAATGTGCAAACTTACAGTAGAAGCTAGTGGTTTCCATTTTTCAAAGGAGACTTACTGTCTTTAAAACAAAAATCTATTTCCTCTTTTCTCCCACAAAAAGTGACTCATTTTCAGTTGAATGTCCTTTCATTCACTCCCAAGATTTTTTTTTTTTTTGGTTTATAAATCTTACAACCCTAATATAAAAAATAGTCCTGCAAATAACCAGGTCTTAAAGAAAGTATAAAAGAGATACAAAGCCTGATGAAGTTTTTTTTGTTATACCACTATAACTACACTAAAATATAGTATTTAGTTCTTAGGTAAGAGGTGCTATCTTTAGAAAAACTCATAAAGAAAGTGCAGAGTAAGAAACTATTAGTTGGGTTTGAATTTTACAAGTCCTCCTCTCAAAGCATAGCAAAATATTTAATGAATAATAATGAATTACCTCTAAAACCACCCTGTAGATTAATTTTGTGTAATGACTTACAAAAACAAGTACTTCTGCTTGAATTTAGAGTTTAAGGACACTAAATACTTCAATATTTTTGAAGTATAAAGTAACCTCACTGAACAAGGGAGAATAATAGGTAGGGAAAAGAAACAGTGAAGTAAAGCTGTATTTTCATGTGACAAAGCAACAGAAAAGAAAAAAAAATCAAAAAAAAAGGTCATATGGAGATTCATCATATGTTCAATATCATACACATATGCATAGACGTACCATAAATGATATGTATGAGGGAAAATTTGATTTGCTTTTATCATCACAAAAGGCTATCAAATTAAAGGCAAATAAACTGCTGCCACTAAACTGACAGCCATGCTTTTTAGTTTCCTAAATTCAAAACTCTGTCTAATTTTAAACCATTAGATTAAAAAGCAGGAGGATATTTAAATATTTACAGTTAATAAAATGTTCTGAAATATAATTAAACCAGAAAATTCTAAAAAAAAATGGCTTTAAGAAATAAAAAGGTAATACAATGATCACTACATATTTAGGCTAAATAGATGAAGACTGGTACATATCCATGGTTCAGAGAAGAAAGAAAAGGAAATCTGGAGAAAGGAGGGAATTAACCTTTTCAACATTAGTACACGACAAAATTTGCAGTAATTTTTCCACATAATATAACTACAATATCAGAGCAGTGCTGTGCACTGCAAGTTGAATTTTTAATAGCAACATATTTATAAAGAGACAAGCCAGTAAAACAGTATCTCGTTTTTAAGACCAATCTGTGACCAAAAGCACTAAAAGAGAAGCTGGTAAAACACTTATCTTTTTTTCTAAAGAATGCACATATCATTTTACACAGTGTTATATACAAAATGTTTCCTTGACCAAGTTTTGATAAAGCCATCTCTTCAAGTTCTGTTTAATTATATAAGAAAACTAATGAGGAAACAGGATCTTCAGTAATTAAAAGGTATAAGTTTTGAAAGCACATAAAGGTTTTTACAGCAACAGGCTTCTACATAGAAAGTATCCCTATAATCTAAAGTAAATAGGTTATTTTTTTCAAAGTAAGTATTCAGTTGAAAACTTGATTTTGTTTTTCAACCATGGTAAGAAAATTCCTCCCTTAAATCCTGTTCAAAAATTTGATTTAAATCTCACAAACGGAAATTTTCATTTCCAAAGTTCAGTAGGGGAGCAAATGTTTTGAGAACTCTTCTGAACAAAACAGTAACAATATGTTCGAGTGTAAAATAACAACAAATGTACATTATTAATTATGTACTTTTTGCCCATAGTGAATACCCCCCAAATGCATTAAGGGGAATACCACACAATTCTAGTATCCCTGGTTACAGAAAAAGATTATATTTGATAGCACAAACTATCAAATTCTTATGTAGCTTTTTATAGGTTCGTTATAGTTTTATGTTCTTGAAAATCTAAGACTGATAGGATTTCCTCTTCCAACACACTTCTTCCAAAAGTATTCCTTCCTTAATTTTATATTTTATTTTTTCAAAATGTGTCTTCAGGGCATGTGTGTGTGGTGGGTGTAAATAAAATCATTAATACAGGTATAGAGAGTACTCAGTTAAAAAATAGGCTGTATCAGTTATATCAAGACTGAACCTTAGAAGAGCTGATGTGGTTACTATTTGTGTACCTCAGCATACACTAAATCTAAATCCTAATACATGGAAGAGGTAAAAAATACCCTTCCTTCCTTCATGACCCATGAATGGAAACATGGCAAATAAGTGAAAACCAGTAATTTCTATAAAACTATCTTCCTAGAAAATAGAGAAATCAAAATATTGTAATTTGTAAAGGTGAAATTTGCACCGGAGTACAACCTTTAACATAAAGAATTCAAAAGGTCCCACTGGCATTAATGCAATACTTCTTAATAACCTTGTCATTCACTATGCAAGAACAGAAAAGTTTGAAAAAGTCAGTGTGTATCACTTGTGCCATTTACACCTAACAGAGGAAAACAAAATAGTGACATTTGCTAAAAAATTAAATGATTAAACTTCCTAGAGTTCTTCTACAAAATCATTAAGGAGGATCTGGGACCCTGGAATCTTGAAAGTCTGTCACATCAAGTACTTTCAGGTATATTTTCCAAGGACTGAAAAGAAAAAGTAGAGTAATGAGAAAGCCAGTGCTTCTGTTTTGCTGTATCCACTATCATACTTACTTCCCAAAATACTCATCAGAGCACTGACTTGTTGGATAACACAGAGCTCAGAAAAAAATATGTTTCATTATTCCTTGTATATCTAAATCCACTCCCTTAAAAGCTACAAGGGCTAGAGCAAGGCTTATTGCACGTATGAAATAAACACCTGGAAATTCTCAATATGTGCTTGAAGAACTATTTTTCCTACCTTAATAAAAAACAACAACTTTGAGAATCAAATAATATCCCTTGTGCATGTGGCATTTGGGGTTTATCACTGTGGGGGTGGGGGAGAGGAGGAAATCACTTAAGAGTGAAATGATAAATCCCTCTTATGCAATATAAGATGGTTTCAATGCTGACTTCTGCAAGGCAGAGAAAAGTTTTCCATTTAATTCTTTCTAATTGCCTGCCTTAGTTAATACTGTTTCCTGACCCTTTACCATCAGAAATTGGAAAAAACAAGCCATCTTGCTGCCAGGGAGTAAAAAAACCCCGTGCACAGCAGAATACCAATTCAGGCTGCAGAGCTGGTACCATTCCCGCTTGTTGTCTTTTTTCTTCTTCTGGTGAAGTACATCCCTAATGAAGACTGCAGAAAAGCACAGTAATTTGCTTTTCATATGAACCTCTCCAGCTCACTCCCATGCACAGCAAGGCCGACTGCAGCACTACTGGAACGCTGGCATCGAAATTACCCCCTTTTCCTTCATGTCTGCTCATTTTGACAAAATAATGATCCGCAGACAACCAATAAAGGGCATTTCCCCCCCCCCCCCCCAAATAATTGATGATTGAATCTACTCTTCTTACAGTTTACTGAGAGTTGATACAGGATTACAATTCAAAGAAAATGTATTCACCAAAAGCTTCCACACAGCTGGACTCTCTGTGTAGTATTGTAACAATCTAAAGCCTAGTGTTAGGCTACAAAGACTGACTCATTTGCTTTGTCAGAGACACAATTTTAAATTCACTGCATTCACTGACTTAAATTTACTTTTCCATAATGGCAAAAAATAATGGTTCTTAATTACCCAGGCAAAACTTATACATATTGCCTCAGTTTCGGAGTTGTTGATAAAGCCTTCCCCCTGTTTAACACTTAGCATTATGTTTACTTTTCAAATTACCTAATAAATACATTCTCCAAATTCCTTAAGTAGCAGCATAATTTCGAACTGCCTTTGAAAAGCAGAAGCTGAATTAGTGTTATCATTCCTTTCTATTTCTGAAATAATTGAGAGCATTCCTGGGAGCACTCTCAATAGTATTTATCTTTTTTTTTTTCTACTTATGTTGAAAAGTTGTTAAGGTTGATTTCTTCTCAAGCTGAGTTGTTTCAGGCTCTTCCATCAAGCAGTGGTGGCTTCTGGAGAACTTCAAAGCCTGAGCTTGGAACTGACCCTGCATCAAATGCATCAGCTTCTCCAAGACTTGCCTCCCTTGTAGCAGTTGACAGAGCAGTAGAAAAATATTTCCTTCCCATCCTCATGGCCTTTCTACAGGCTGAGGAAGCAGATGGACTTTACTGCTCTTGCCATCTGAGATGGTTTTTTATTTGAAAGTTGATCTGCTTCAGTGAGAGGATGGATTTTCTCATGCCAGCCTCGGGACTTGAGGGGCGTGCACGGGTGTGAGGGTAAAGACTGTAAGGCTGGTGGTGTGAAGAGGAGATATAAACTCTAAAAATCAGACCATGGAACTGCTATCAGGCTAACAACCCCTTTGGTCCAGAGGAAAAAAATGTAATCAATAGGAGCTTTATGAGAAACATCTTCCACCCTTTGCCAGACAGGTGGAACAGATGGGAGAGAAGCCTCTGCCCCTCATGCCCAAATAATATTTCTCCTTGTAATGATTCCCTCAGCTAGGAACACAATCTATTTCATAAACAACAATAAAGCTCAGGAAGATTTCCTTTGAGGATAATTCCTATGAAATCATGGCTATGGGTTTCTCCAAATAATTTTTCAGAGAACAGTTGTAACTACACCCTACAAGGACCTGAGGTGCTGAAGCCAGAAGAAAGTCATTCAGTTTGTGACTGCACATCCTTGGCACTGGTGCTTTTAAGGGCAAGGTGACAGAGGAAGTATTGATATGTATGGGTTTGATGATAAGGGTGTATTATTTTAAAATAACTTAAGAACCAAGAGCAAAGTATAAGTTTATGAAAATAAAATACAAGGCTAAGAAATGGTCCTCGTCATAAATCCAAAAGCCAGTAAGATCAGAAGCGAGCCACAGGCAGAAAGGTTTGTGTAGGTTTCTCTATTATTCCTCTAAAAAAGAAGCATTACTAGTTTTTATTAATGCTACAACATTAAAATCAAAGGCATTTTAAAGAAATGTGAAGAACCTTTTTCTCTACTTTGTGAAATGCATAAAGTCATATTATTAAGAAAAAAAAAAAGACACATTTTCCTAAGCATTTGTGTACAAATATAAAAGCCTTGCATGCTCATGTTCATGGGCTACTTGCACTAAATTTACTAAAGATGCCAAGCACAGACAGAATATTCATTTTTGAAATATAAATCATCAAGGGATGAATACTTTCTGACACTCCCTTGGGTTTATGCTCTTTGTTGGCTGTCTGTCTCAGTGGCTTCCTGAGACTGATGTTCATACAACCTGCTGCTCCTACATACTTCTCCAGAGTTGCATGTGAACCTTTGGAATTATATTTGAAGGTGCCAGAGACAATAGTTTATTCTCCCCACTTTTCCATTCTGCATGTGGAATCTATTATGCTTGCTACTAAAATAGTTCTCATTTCAATAAGCAGAATTGGTAATTTATCAGAGAATTTACTCTGATATAATCTGAAAATATTCCAGCATATGAAAGAAATAAAAACAAAACCAAGCCAATTCAATCCAAAATAATAATAAAAAAAAGATATCTGCAAGAGACACTTGAAAATTGAAGCTTCTGGACCTGGTACTATTCAGAGTAAAGGCTTTTGTAGGAAGAACTCTAGAGTGAAACATCTTCCTGGAATCTCCCAGTTCAGCCAGGAAAGAGATAGGGAGACAGTAACAGCTACACAAGGAAATCTGAAAGCATTTTCGGCAGAAACATTACACTTGTACTTAAAATAGAAAATAAAAACGTTTAGTAGTGGAACGGTAAGTGGCACAAAGCAGTAATTAAAGAATAAAAAAATATACCTTTCTACTTGATTGCTGTTCATTGTTATAATTACTCTCTACAGATAGTTGGTTAATTAACTTCCCTTGTTATTTGACTGCACATGATGAATGAAGAATCAACAAAACAGAGGATAACAGGACACAGAGAGGACCCAAAACTCCTGTTGCTGATGAACATACATGCTGTCCCTCACATGGAGGCAAATATAATAACACATGCATTTCTTCACACCCAATGAAGCAGTCGGTACTACCTGATTTATTTTTAAACAAAGTAGAAAATTTATGATGCATTTACAGAAAATCATTGCTTCAAACAAGACTTAAGTCTTACTTCTCACTTCTGAAAATAAAAGAAACACAAGGAAAAGAAACGGTAAGTTCTTATTTAACATGAAAACTTAAAATTATTGCAAGAAGAAATATCAGCCTTCCAGTGAATGCTATTCCATCAATATTTCAATATAATATAAAAGGAAAAGTTGAAGAATATTTAAATTTTACATGAGAAACAAATGACAGTTGTTAGAAGAAGTAGAATGATACCTCACAGAAAAATGCTTTTGGGGAAAAAAAGCACAAAGTTTCATATAAATTATGTTTTGTGGAACTGAAAAGCAGATTTAGTGTGATAAAGAATATATTACCTGTAAAGGGGGGTAGCATATTACAAAGCTTTCAGAAAAGAACAGCTGGATTGCAGTAGAATCTCTCTTCTAGGAGACAAACAGTACTTGGTATTTAAAATATGACTGCCTTCAAAATATTTGTCCAAACCCAATTACAGGTCATCAAGCAACTATAATTCATGTACCTCCCTTTTCAGTAGTCTGATTTTTATGTGTTGAGAAAGTGCTCTGACAGTCAGCTATCTACTTTCTGTTTATTGCTCCTGCTCCACTACAGTTAATTCAGGTGATGTATAACTCCTCATGTAAATAGACTCTTCTCACATGTCTTAACTGCCAAGTACCTTTATGATGTTTTCTGGGACATCAAAAGTATTAGTGATAGGAAAATATTACTCAGCCTACCTATCACTTGAAAAAAACAATAGTTTGGTTTTCACACTGTCATTTAATGGATGAACAACATCATTTAGGAGCGCGAAAATTGCCCACAAAACTCAAAATTTGTAAGGTGGAGTATGACTTTTTGAAAAGCTGTATCTTCACAGAGATATTGAGGAACTGCTGTCTGACAGCAGAAGAACAAATCTTTGGACTGATCCCTCTTTTGTGAATGAATAAGTCATCCCCATTACAGGGAGCAATATTATCAGCTCATTCAATTTTGATGGAGTGTTTGGTGTGCCTTTCTGTCCTGATACTACCATCTTCCATTGTGTGCTTGCCTTTATCCAAATAGCTTAGTCTATAGCCTTGTTTTCTGAGAAATGCAAACACATCAAAACCTCTTTTAAATTAATGCTAGGACTACATAAAAGTGAACCTTAGAATGACATGTTAAAAAGCAGCATCCATTAAAAATGCACAAAACATTATTTAATATTCTGGAAATTAAACTGCAGAGAATTAAAAGAAGGTTCTCTCCTCATTCAACGACTTACAACATTAAAAAGTTTATAATGAAAACCAATAATAATAATAATAATAATAATAACAACAATAAGGAACCAGGAGCTAATTAGTGAGTGATTCTGGGAGTGGTTCTATGGCTCAAACACAGGTGTCCTGTGCTGTATGAGAGACCTGGGGGCAATTTGTCCAGATAATTTAAGCAACTGAACTAAGTTTAAACAAATGCTGCCAAAAGAAAGTTCTGCAATCATTTTGTTTGTTTGTTTTGTTTTCTGGAGGACTATGTAAGCATTTACCATCTACTCCCCTTAAAAAGCAGATTATTTTGTATTTAAACATACTGTCTATAATTTTCCTTCCTGAACAGTAGAGGTTAGTTTATGTTTTGATTTTGACCCACAACATTATCCTTAATTGCCAATATATTTTGCAGTGTGGAAAATCTTTTTATAAGACTCTTAGACAATCAGGAATAATTTGATGTCAAGCAGGGTTTCTTGCTTGATCTGATTCTTTAGATGCTATTTCCTCTTTCCCAAATTGGAGGTTGGATGAGGATTTTTCTGCTTTCAAACAGTGGTGTAACAACAGACAACACTGTCTAGAAAACATTCATTCAAGTTAAATTTCATCGAGTAATACGTGCAGAGATTCTCTATAAAAATAAAAATTAAAAAAAAAAAAAAAGGATCAGAGGTGAAATGAAGCCTTGTTTGCCATACATAAAAAGAGAACCAAAGGACACTGGAAATCTAATAAATTCTTCAAAGTGGCAGATCTTATCCAAATCAAGAGAGGAGCAAAATTGGTCGCCTCTTCAGCAAGGATTCATTTCTCACTTGACTTGGTCGAAATACAGACGGGGAAGAGAACAAGATCCTGAACTGATACACATCCTTACAGCTCCACCAAAGTCAAAAGAACAAAGATTTCAGAGCATCTGAAAATTAGCCCTTAAGAGATCGAAACTTTGCAGGTTTTTTTCATCCCTGAAAAAACCCCCACAACTCAGTACCTTTAAAATCTGCTCTAATGGAGTTCTACTCCTAAGACAGATGGTCTGAACGTCAGGTCACATTAAGCACTAGTTGGAAAGAGTAACTTCTTCCTTGCAGCAAACTGATCTCTTGTCCAGGACTGAAACAGTTACTCTGAGACAAACCAATTAATCACAGAACCTCTTTTGCTTTTGGGGTGTCACCTCTCCAGTCACTGCTCTGCTCCCAGGAACTTTACAGCTGGCTGAGAAGACATGCAAATTTCCCAGGAAGATTGCACTGTAACATTTTTTAATCTTTTGTGCAGGGCCACGCAAACAAAATCACTGAATAAAGTGTTGCTTGTACTGGGATGAAATAATTTACAGCACAAAAACTAATCCTTTATTCACAGGGAAATTTGCAAGGAGTCTGAGGCTTAACAGCTGTATCATAAATTCCCAGTGAAGATAGGAGTTGTGCTGCTCTGGCACATAAACCTATTCATATTCACTACATTATTTCCAATGGGATATATCCATGAGCCACAAGATAACTCCATCCATTTTTAGCGTGGCTGTTGTATAAAATTATCATAGAATAAGTTCTGAAAATATATACCGAATTTTTATTGTTGTTGTTACTTGGTTTTTTTTAGTATTTCAGGTATCTTTCTTTTTCTTAATTATTTTCTTTTACTGTAGATTTCTTTTTCCTGGTGTCATTAACAAATTCTCAGGGAAGCACACTTTCACCTGACTGATCTGAACTGAGTCCAGCCTCACCAATTCAGTGGTGGTTGCAGACAGAGGCAGGGGCTGCTGAAGAAAGCCAAAGATAAACTAATGAGCACATTTTTTCCCCTTTTCCACATGATTATGGCTTGCTGAGGGTCTTGTTTTCACTGGACCCAAATGCAGAGAGATCAGTAAGTTAAGTGACTGGATAGCTCCAGGGGAGTGGTTGGTTTAGTTCCCTACTAAAAGTAAACTCAGGATAGTAGGTTGATGGTGGTGTAATGATGATTTTATTTGTTGGGGTTTTTTTGTTTCTTTGGTGGTTTTTTTTTTTCAATTTTTTTAAATTCATTGACAAATATTGATTTGAAATCAAGTTTTTAATCTTTCTCATTTATGCATTCTTTCCAATAACAAGAACTAGATAGAAATACAGTTGCCAACTGCTGTTCTTGCATAAGCTAGAAAATAAAGTGTTCAAATTCCCAAAATGAGAATGTATAAAGAAATAAGATTCTATCCTAGATTTTACAGAATTTTCCTTCCTAATATTTAACTAAAAACAAACCAACCAACCAAAAAAACCTAATGTAACACTAACTATTATCTAGTCCCGGTAATATATTATTATTGCTGTTCTTGACTCATAAACTTTACAATTTAAATAGAGGTTGTATTTATATTTTATAATCCCTCTGTCATCAGAAACTAAGAGAATTCAGAAAGAAGATTTATTTTTTTTTGCCTTCTGGTGTTTACACCGACTACAGAGAAATCAGTCATACCTTAAAAGCCACAAGAAAATTACATTTTGTCCTGAAGTTCCCAAATACGACAATGTTTTTCTGGTTGTGGGAGAGAAAGATACGATTTCCTTGTCATCACTTTACCATCTGTCTCTAAACAAATTCTAAAGGTGGAGAATTTATTTTCAAAGGTCAAAAAACACCCAAAAAACAACAACAACAAGAAAAACCACGACCCGCAAGCCCATACAACTAAAATGGTCAAAAGCCAAATTATTTTTGAATGGACCATGCACAGAATGCTACGCATTTCGTCTCTGCTGTTCAAACACATGCTGCCCCAGTGCCCTGCAAACACTTCACCTCAGCTCACTAAGATAAAGTATTCAAGGTGATTCCTCAGAAGAAAAATGTGAAAACATGCCCTGTCTACCATAATGGGACTACCTATGACTTCTTTTTTATTTTTTTCTTGCCCATTTTATTACTTTCTTCTAATAAGCATTTCATGTGAATGATATACCACAGACACCAAAGTGGATCTGTCTGTAGTCATCTTCCGTACAGATCTCGAAGTGTGTATGTTAAGGATTTCCACAGGCCAAAGCAGACACTCTGTTCTATTTTGTTCAATTGTGGACAACACAACCCTAAGCACTGCACTGTATCAATCTCTATATGGTGCTGCTGGACTCAGTAATTGGCTATAAATTTGCCCAGGACTGACAAAATACTTGACTCCGCTCCACGAGCAACTCTGCTGTTGTATTGCAGAAAAAATTCCTTTGCTGTGCTCCCATATCTTGTCTCCAGACACGAGGTCAGAGGATGACAAAACAGGCTGGTGGGATGGCAGTAGCAGTTAAAGCTCCTCAGTGGCACAGTGTTCAGTTTGTCACTTAAGGGTAGAAAAATCAAAGGAAAGGACTGTGCTGATTCAACTCAGCAGGCAGCTAAACACCACACAGAACCAGGACACAGCAATTCATTGAAACTGCTCATACAAAATACATAGGGGTGTCTGGGTGAAAATGTGAAAATAAGGGGAAAATTATAATCTTCTGCCAGCTGGACATATTAGAATCCAGGTAATCAAACTTGTGTTACTAGGATAAAAAAAGTAAAAATCAAATAAACAAACAAACAAGCACCCTGAAATTTAGATGAATATTTGATGTTTTAAATCAATTTCCACCTTGATATGACAGCATATTTATTAATTATCATTAACAGTTAAATAAAAGATAACTAAATGTTTGCTGGAATCAATAACCTGAAATAATGCACTGAAAGTCTTTAACTTAACTAAGACATAAAACTAAGAGATAAAACTAAATTTTCTTTCTAGACTTATTGGAAAAGAAAATGAGAAGAAGGACCAAAAAGTATCAAATAATCTAAAAAGTTCTACTCTACAAAGTTAAGATCAGCAGCAAGATTGTTTTGACAGCTATACTGCATTTTTTTTTCAGATAATGTTTTTAACTAACAGCTTAGCTGGTTAAGTGGTATTAGATGACTGTTACTGATTCACATAGATTATGACAGAACTGATCAGAAATAAGAGTGACTTAAATCTACTACATTATTCTTTAGAGACCTAATATAGCTTTAAAGAGTTGTTAAAATATTAAATACAATTTTTTTAAAATCAAGATGAAAATTTAATGTTATGATTTATATCAACACCCCCCTAAACTTTTAGTATCTCCATATTAAATAGACGAAAATTCTCTGCAAGTCTCAAGTTCAAGATCATTTCCTATTATCCTCAGCTGATCCACAACAAGAACAACACAGTTCACATATTGTTGACAAGACAGTTTCAACAGAAATAAGTAATAATAAATAAATAAAGTCACGTCTCCTGATAAAACTGAACAGGAAAATAATTTTGGGATATTTTATTGATTTTTATTTCAGTTTTTGCATTAAAGAGTGGGAAAGTGGAGAGTTTTGCCTCCTTTGATATTTTTTGAGAGTGTGGGGTTTTTTGGTTGTTTGGTTTTTTGGGTTTTTTTTTTTAGAGACTGGCATATAATAAAGAGTATAAGGGTACATATGGATCTTGAGGGTAAAGGACTGCTTTAATTTCATTCCAAGCACAGCATTAATAATAAATGCTTTCTAAAGGCTGTAGATGTTATCCACAAAATGAAACTGTAAAGATGAATCTTAACTCCACAGTAGGAAAAAAATGCATAAACCCCATGCTTGTACAGAGAGCAAACAGTCCGAAGAGAGGAAATAAAGTTATGTGCATTTAAAAATGAAATGAGCATCTGAATGCAATATATTTTTCTATCAGCATAAAAGCCAGATGATGTCAAAGCAAGAGGACTTCAAAGGTCCAAAGAAAATAGTATCCAATGCCATCAGCCTAGTCAGAAGTTACAATACACTAAAAGTTGTTCTTTTTCCAAGGAACAACTACATAAAAAAAGGATTCGTTTGACAATTAATTCCATCGGTTTTAATTTTCACTTTGGCATGAAAATAAAATTGTATTTTCTTCCTCAGCAACATTCCTAAATTATTTTCATTCCAATATCTGTAGCATTCTGGCTTTTTCCCATAGAACAAATATACACATAAGAAATTAGTTAAAAAAAATTCGTGGCTTTGAATTTCTTAAAGTGCACAACAAATTAAGAACTACTTTACCGGAGCTGTGATTTTTCCAGTGCTTCCTCTTAAAGCTGATAATATGTAAAACCAGTACCTATAAACAGGACAAGGATGCAGACTAAAGAAGGTATGAATAAAATGACCAGATCAATATGAAGTATCAAGTGAATCTACTAAGAACAAGGATACTCTACTAAACATGCAAGGCCACTTACACCAGCAGTCGTTATCTTAAAATATATAGTCTTTATCTGAAGTGATGAAGCGCTGAAACTACTCCTCCTAACACATCTTTCTCTTATGCAATGCATTTTTCAGCATGGATACATTTTACAGGGTGAACTCTTTGCCCTAGACAAACATCCATTTGAAACTCATTTACAAACCCCTTTACTGTTGGTGAAACAATTTCTTCAATAAAGATCACACTCTTGAGGGGTTCAGATCGATTGTTTCACAAAATAGATAGTGACAAAAAGATTTTTGATCAGCTACTCGAACAGGCAAAGGCACAGGGTGGTGTCACTTCAAAGACAGCGCACATTTTTTGACACCGTCTCCCACAGCATTCTCTTGGAAAAGCTGCAGCCCATGGTTTGGACAGGAACACTCTGTGCTGGGTTAAGAACTGGCTGATGGTCAGGCCCAGAGAGTGGTGGGGAATGGGGCTGCATCCAGTTGGGATTCGGTCACCAGTGGTGTCCCCCAGGGATCAGTGTTGGGCCCAGTCCTGTTTAATGTCTTTACTGATGGTCTGGATGAGGGGATCGAGTCCAACATTAGCAAATTTACAGATGACACCAAGTTGGGGGGGAGTGTTGATCTGCTGGAAGGCAGGAGGGTTCTGCAGAGGGACCTGGATAGGTTGGAGAGTTGGGCTGATTCCAAGGGGATGAGTTTCAACCAGGCCAAGTGCCGGGTCCTGCCCTTTGGCCACAACAACCCCCTGCAGCACTACAGGCTGGGAACAGAGTGGCTGGAGAGCAGCTAGACAGGAAGGGAGCTGGGAGTTGGGATTGACAGGAAGCTGAACAGGAGCCAGCAGTGTGCCCAGGTGGCCAAGAAGGCCAATGGATCCTGACCTGGATCAGGAACAGTGTGGCCAACAGGTCCAGGGAAGTGATTCTGCCCCTGTACTCAGCACTGGTGAGGCCACACGTGGAGTGCTGTGTCCAGTTTTGGGCCCCTCAGTTCAGGAAGGACATTGAGGTCCTGGAGCAGGTCCAGAGAAGAGCAACAAGGCTGGGGAAGGGACTGGAGCACAAGTGCTGTGAGGAGAGGCTGAGGGAGCTGGGGCTGTTCAGCCTGGAGAAGAGGAGGCTCAGGGGAGACCTCATCACTCTCTACAACTCCCTGACAGGAGGGGGGAGCCAGGTGGGGGTTGGTCTCTTCTCCCAGGCAACCAGCAGTAGGACAAGAGAGAACCTGCCAAGGGAGGTTTATGTTAGATATTAGGAAGAAATTTTTTACAGAGAGACTAATCAGACATTGGAATGGGCTGCCCAGGGAAGTGGTGGATTCACTGTCCCTGAACGTTTTTAAGATGAGATTGGATGTGACATCAGTGCTGTGGTCCGGTAACCACGGCACTGTTGGACCAAGGGTTGGACTTGATGATCTCAGAGGTCTTTTTGCAACCTGGCTGATTTTATGATTCTATGATTTTGAGATGAATTGGGCCATATCAATGACCCCTGGTGATGATACCAGGCTTCAAGTGTAAAGTCACAATTTGTTCTGACTTTGTTTCATTGCTATGGTCTGGCCCTTCATTTCATATATTTAATAAAATAGTCATTTTATATCAGAGTTCAGCATTTTTTTGAGAAAAATATGCTTCTGTGGCCAAATAAGCATGAAATATGGAGGTCAGCCTTGCACAGCACAACCATAAAGCCAAAATCCAAAACTAAAAGGTTTTACATTTTTTCCTCCCAAAACTGGGCAAGAAAAGTAACAGGGGTCAAATTATGACTTTTTGTACCTGAAAAAGCATATGAACTTTATGAAAATTTCATTTTATAATGAGGAAATTTGTAAAAATTACTTTGCTACAGGATTAGCTCAGAATTCTGCAATTTTATTTCTATGTCAAACCATCGCTTCCTTTTGAGAGAATTGTCGAAGGAACAGACGTAGAATGCTTCTTATGGGGAGTTCAGCTAGAAGTCAAGCAAATCAAACTCATATATACATTTTATATTTTTTTTTTATATAATGTAGAATTAGCTTACTTTTTTTGTGATCCTCATCTATAGTGGCTAAAGAAGTAATTCTTTCACTTCAGTCATTCCTCATCAGTCCTGGGCCAATATTTAATAATTCATTTATACTTCAGGAGACATGTTGAGACTGCTAATTAGCTGAGATGGATTTTATGCATAATAATTTGATGTGTGTCTGTGTCAGACAGATGAGTACACACTTATAAAATTCACACCCTTAAAACTGTCATATGCTCTAGTGGCTTCCACTTAAATAGAATTAAATTAAATAAACACAAACTAAAAGTATTTTCTTTTTCACAAGATTTCAAATCCATTTATTTGAGACTGCTTAGAAAGAAACTGAAGACAAATGGACATACTTAAAAGCATATTTTGACTGTCATAAGGAGGATTTGGCCTAAATATATTAATTATAAATTACATTTCTAGTAAAAATATAGAATTAAAATGAAGCTATACCAGTTACATTAAAAATAGTTCACTTAAAATACTTTATTATAAAAAAAAAGGGGATGATAGAACTTTAGGAACTTATTTCAAATAATAGATAAGAATAGGTTATGATTTGTCTTTGGACTGGTGTAGTCTCCCTTCTATAATTATTTTACTCCCAAGAGGGCATCATCACACTGCATTGAATTTGAATTACTTTCAGAGTGCACTTTTCAAATGCTCATAGCCTGCCTTTTTCCATAATCAAATTCTTTGGGGATTGAATGCTGCAAACACATTTTGTTTGCACACATGCCTGTTTTGAAAGAACCACCTTCTTTTCACTTTTAATTAATTTCATATGCTCGTGTTCTGGTATTTTGTGTTTTAACATAAGGCTTCTTCTCCTGTCGAATATCCACGCACCATTTCAAAAATGCATTTTCATGTGTAGCAGCTGTCTTAACAACTGCCAGATAGATGGATCAGAAGCAGTGTGACTGTCTTGCCTTTTAAAAATATTTTAGCTTTTCTCTGAGTATTTATATTATGATTATAATGCATTTTGCATGAACATAGCTTTTCAAACAATCTTTTCCCTTATCTTTAATTTGTTTTCTGCATTGATAGGCATAATCAATAATTCATCAATTTGTGAATTCAAAAGTATGCCTCTTGAAATGTATTCTTTTCAAAGTTTTATTTTTCTGACATAATGAAATGAATTCCTATCACACTAACTAGCATATGTGAAAGTTCTCCTGCTCTCAGTTTCAAAACACTACCTGTGTAATGTAATATAAGGGTCTCCTCAAATGAGCTGCTAGGACTAGACTTCCAAGAAAGACCAGAAGAGATTACCAGTTATAAGCAGAATTTTAAAGCTATTTTCTTAAAACTGGCATGTCAGAAGACATTTTGGTCAGCTAAGTGGAAGTTCTGAACAGCAGCATGAGAAATAGAAATATTTTTAAGAAATAATCAAATTCCATAAATGAAGCATTACCTTCCTTTGGCTTCTTGCTGGTTCAGCACAGCATGAAGAACAACCACCTCTAAGAGTCCTCAGATAAACCATTGTAACAGCAAATAAAGCAAAATCCATGACGAGTGCAACTGCTGCACAGAACTACACTTTTACCCTTGAAGAAAACAAAAAGCCCCATAAATTAATTATTTCCAAGAGACCCAGGCAAGGGGAGTGCCAAGACTGGCAGCATGGCACAAGTGCATGGCACTGTGGTGGTGCATCCTCCACGCCCAGGCTGCACTCTGATCTCAGAAATGCTCATTAGGCCTTGGCCTTGACAAACAGCACCTGGGCTCACCTCACTTGACCTTCTCAGAACCACTCTCTGCTTCCCGGAATTGCTGCTGTCTAATGAGCTCCTGATGTTCAACAAACAGCTTTGGAAATGCGTTTCTTTTGCCCGAATAATAACCTGAGTGAATTAATATTTTTCTTATCAAACTTTCAAAGAAAGTTACCAACCTGAATTGTGGCCAGGATGGAAAATTACTATGACTAAAGGCAATTCTCTTACGACCCTAGAAACAGCGGTCCAAGATAAGACCCTTTGAGCTCTCCTGGACCACAGCAGGTCCCAATTTCCTTCTGGGTGGGACACCTCTCAGAGCCAGCGAACTCCCATGTTTGCTATACGTGGAGGATCACCAACAAACACCATTGATGGAGCCTGGGATGACACCTCCACTCCTTAAGTCTCAACCCTTCTCTCAGCACTAGATTATTGCAACTTGTTCTACGTGTTGAATCCTTGCTCTTAACTGACTCCTTTAAATCTCCCAGTCAAGTCAGAGGTGGTTCCTGTCACAAAAGAATTCCAAATATTATAGCTCAGATTTTGACTATACCAAAGTCTGCACATTCTTCACAAATTGTAAGACTTTAAAAAGCCTTTCCTGCCTATTTTTTTAATCCTAATGGTTGTTACATTGTATTGTTACCATAGAAAACACTGGATGAATACACAGGTAATTAACGTAGAACAAAATTATTGCATTATTCCATAAAGAACAAATGAGATATATAAAAATCGATACCCATTTCTAAAATTGAACCCATGTATCTACAGGTCATTTGCAAGACACTGTGATTGTATAAACATGACAACCTCTTTTTTCTCTTTGAAAATTCGCACAACATCTGCTGTGTACATTTGTTACAACCGAGTAACTTGCTGAAATATTCTCTTTTTTCCTACACTGAATTAGGATGGGAGGGACTTTGTTGTGTTGTAACCATCAACATGGAAAAAAAAATAAAAAATGTTTACAGGAAATGTTCTTGAGATTAATTACTGACAAACAGTCTGAAGCAGGACTAGAGCTGGAATTCAGCTGCCTAAACTACAGGCATCACCCTTCCAACCCTTCCAGAGAAGCAGCTACAGGCCAGGTGCTACTGCAATGAAAACATTAGTTCAAGCAGCAAATACCCACCTAAGAAATATAACTAAGTTTTAGTAACAGTTGTTAAAAACAAGTATTGATATTATTATTGTCCTCTTCTCCAAATGGCATTGGTAAGTGTCTAGAAACTTCCCACCCATTGGAAGAAAAAGAAAAAAAAAGCTGTATTGCTCTTATTTTTGTTGAGTTCTTTTGACTGTTTTATATAGTTTTATGAAGATAAATCTCTAGACTTTAATTTTACTTCTGTGCTTTTACCAGAAATGTTAAAAGCATCTCCACTGATACTGAAAATAAGATTCTTGTAAGCTATATTATATAGAAAGATAATGGATATGGAAATTGTATGTAGTAGCATTATGAATACTGAAATTTAACTATTTTATGAATGTAGTCTGTGAAATAACTACGTGACTATGATGAGGTACCAACATTTTTGGTTTAAATACGTTATGCTAAAACTCTTGGGATGCTCACCATATGCCTATAATTCTTAAAATGAATGCAATTTGCTCAGGAAGACACTGCCACCTCTTTTCAGAAAACAGCTGACAAGCACAGATTTGAAAGACAACATCATTTTCCTAAGCTTTACGTTAAACTGATAACTGTTATGTGAGATTGAAAGCATAAGGATTGAGAAAGCTTCAAGCACACAAATCCCTGTGAAGGAAGAAGAGTTGCCTTTCAAGAACATTTTTGTGAGTTTTGAGAAAGGAGAGGAGTTGACCTACGAGAACATTAAAGAAAAGCTTTTAAAAAGTTAAGACGTGAGATAAAAAGTGTATTAATTCTAGTTATATTAGGTACCCAGCTACCCCTGTAGCCCTGTATTTCAATTTTTCTAGAATCTTTATGCAGAAGATGTAGTTATTTAGGCGTTATGTCTGTCCAAACAGGCAACTAATTTACTTTTCATTGTTTTTCAGATGCTGTTTTGTCTAGATATGTTTTCTCAAAAATAATTTTTCTTCCTAATACATGGTATTGTCTTTCAAACAGTTTTTTTCCACTTAATGCATTCCTTCTGAGAGAAGCAAACCCAAAATTAGACCTTCTCAACACTTTTTGCATAGTACATAAGGACTTATAGTCCAGGCACAGCTGGACAGGGAAAGGTAAACCATAGTTTTATTGTGAGAAATGGGTGGTTGATACAGATCTGAAACTGGGAGGACTGCAACAAGAACTGCAGCAGTTGGGGAGAAAAAGGTGAAGGATCAAAACAACTTGCTTCAGAAGTTACCACCAGTCACCTGGAGCTCTGCAACTGGCAGGGTACAAGATCTCACCCTGTTCCAAATATAAACTTATTCCATTCAACAGTTAGAGCAAGCAGAAACAAAAGCATAATCACTGCAATGGACATTCAGTACTTTGCAAAACAGTGGAAATCCTCATTTGCCAAGTGTTGCTGAAGCAGCATTTATCCCAGGAACAATGAGAGATGATACCACTCCTAAGGACAAGTAGATTTTCTTATAAATAACGTTTGTCAGCTTCAAGTTAATCACATTTTTTGCTGAGATC
Organism: Pseudopipra pipra; assembly: GCF_036250125.1. Classification (NCBI taxonomy): domain Eukaryota; kingdom Metazoa; phylum Chordata; class Aves; order Passeriformes; family Pipridae; genus Pseudopipra; species Pseudopipra pipra. The sequence continues at coordinate 9,487,368 of NC_087550.1, forward strand.
GCCACTGTCTAAAAACAATGCATAATAATATTAAACAAGACAAATTGCTTTTTTTCAAAAATAATCAAGCATACTTCCTTTACATTTAGCTTCATGTGATAAAGACCTTTCCACTTCAAAGCCTGGTAATGCTTAGCATAGCTTTTTAAATTTTTTTAAAATGTTTTTAATGCTGAACGTGGCAGAGTATATCATCTTCATTACTTAACGAGTAAATAAGCAATTCGCTATTGCTCGCAATGCAAAACTGGAAACCATGATAAGAAATCACTATATAATGAAGGGTGTGAGGGAGTCCTTTTCCTACACAATGCATGGTCAAACGCTGCAAGTCATTATCACAGACAGCTCTGGCTGACAAACAACAGACACAGATTCCATAAGAGAATTAACTTAAATTCATGGCAGAAAAATCTTTCCAAAACTATGGTGCATATAAGCATGTCCTCTAGTGCAAGAGGATCCTAAAATGCAGTATCCCAGGAAGCTGAGAATACAAACAGATGGAAATCTGTTTTCTCCTGGTATTTCCTAAGCATCTTCTACTATTGGCTAGAGATTTTACCATAATAAGTATATGTAGGATCCTGCACATTTGGGAGGTGAGAGAGAATGGTTTGCAGCCTTTTTGGTTTTTTTGATTGACAATATATAATACCTGCATGCACTTATGTGATCTTTCTTTTTCTCCTGAAGAGAATTCTTTTAAATATGAGACTCCCTTTGACAGTTATATTCAAATTCAGAAGGACTGTTAGTACTTAATTTTTTTTCGGTTTTAATAATTTTGGTTAGCCTTTAGACGTGCATTCTAGAAAATACACAGCAATAGGTACTAGAGGTGCATAAATATTATTCAATATCAAATGATCTGCATCTAATTGAGAAAAAATACCCACCGAAATGGAATACAGTATAGACAGCTAATTGATCATTGTGAAAAAATAGGACAGGGTTTAGGTTTCAAATGAATGAACTAATGTCAGAGAATTATAGCTGTTTGCTTCACCCAATATATATCATGAGCCTTTTATTAGGAGAGAAAAAAATGCAAGTCTGTCTTTGTTTCAATCTCCTCGCGCCCCAACAGCAAAAATCCAAATTATAGTTATATAAGACATGTCTTCTCCTTCGAATATTAAATCACAACCAAAGAAGTGTTGACAAACAATAAAATATGGGCAAAACCATTAAAAATTGTCACAAACAATTGAAGAAAAGACATTCTGTTTCTAATATTACAATGATAAACTCTCCACCACCACTTAGCAAATAAACAGCAGTTTCATTCATGAATTTTTAAGATTTTTTTTGACAGTTTAATCTCATTTAATTCTGCTTAGCATTTTTTTTCCACCAGGATTCCCATCATTCTCTGAAATATTTACTGTCTTTAAAATAACCATTTCTGACACATAAGATTATGTCCAGCATATACCAAAGTTTCCTAACATGGAAGAACCAACGTCTATAACCTCTAATGAGGCAGTAAAGCTCTAAGCTGTACCAATATAAAATAAGATTTATTGGAAGACATTACTGAGTGGTTTAAGGTTGTTTTTTTTTTTGTTGTTGTTTTTTGTGTTTTGTTTTTTTTTGTTTTGTTTTTGTTTTTTTTTGTTTGTTTGTTTTTGGTTTTTTGTTTGTTTTGTTTTGTTTTGTTTTGTTTTGTTTTGTTTTTTTTTGTCATCAAGAAACTAGTGGAACCAATTCCAAGATGTCATGCCATTAAGCAAATGAAAAATCTATGTCAATACAATTGTTCTCTATACAGTTTTACCAAATACTATAAGATTACAGTACAATATTGCCGTTCCATATAAACACATAACTGATAATAAACCAACTAAACCAAACAAAACCCCACAAACAAACAAACAAAATCAAACAAAAAACAAACCACCACATACAGCAGAAAGAAAAAAAAAAAACAAACAAAACCCACATGTCCTCAGAACTGAGTCCTGCATCCTTCACTGCTATATTAAATAGAAACACATCTGAGATTTTTAAAAGATGCCCAAGTTCTTGGGTTTATTTTCACAGGAGGAATTCCATCTGGAAGTAAGAAAAAAAAATTCCTTACGAGGACTGTTAGGCAGTGAAGCAGGCTACCTCTCTTCAGCCTGAGAGATTTTCAAGTGCAGACTGAAGAAAACCCTGGGCAACCTGGTCTGACCCCCTAGCCAACCCTTCTTGAGCAGGAGGTTGAAGTGGAGACTTCTTGAGGTCTCCCCCCTCCAACTGATATTATTCTATAATCCTACATTAATTTCATTGCTTGTGTAAAACATCGAATAAGATGTTGGTATCAGCTTTGGAAGAACTACGTGTTACTAAAGATTTGCTTCACTTTCAAAATACAAACTGAAGAGTCAGCTTTGGTTATGGATCTATTATAGGCATTCCCAAAATAGTCTCATGCCTAAAAAGAGTTATACCACACAAAGACCAGACCATTTCAGTCATCCAAAATTCAGTCATCTCACACCCAATTCTGCAGTCTCTTATCCTCAAGTGGTTCGTTTGGTTCTGAAAACTTTTTGCTTCTTAACATGACAAAGCCAAATACCCGATAAAACTAAATGAAATATGAGCATAGCCTGAGTTACTTAACCTTCGCTACTACAAAGCTTTCTCTAAATTGTAACTTTTAGCAAATTAAAAATTATTTGATTTTGAAACAAATTTCTTATAAACAAAAAATTGGCTTCTGCGAGTGGTTGCAGTTACTAATATCTGCCTTTTGAATAGATGACAGGAATAAAACCCAGAGAGCAGGTGTATTCTTTAATCACAATGCTGCTGACTGGCAGTTTTATACACCTGTTTTTAAATGAAAGGTATTTATATCAAAAAGGAGCTGTGTTTGAGCAATGACAGATTCAAAACAAGACAGAGAGAAAAAAAAAGATTTCCACTGAAGAACTCTTTCTATCTGGCATTCTGCCCATCCTGTGCACAAAGGAGAATGTTCAAAATACTTACTGGAAAAATAAACTTCATTATTGTTCCAAGAGTATCCAGGGGAGAATAAGAAGAAAAATGTAAGACACTGTTTCAATACTGAAGAAAGCTTCCTCTCAAAGAGAATATATCCTACCATAAACAGCAACAAACCAATAATTTTGTTCATTCATATATACAATGTATTTTTTTCACTAAGACATCATTTTCCTCTCCCACTTGCGTCTAAAAACTTTTTTAAAAAAGCTATTAGTATCTGAAAATTGATGATTCTTTTCCTTCTTCCTCCTCAATTCCACAAAATAAGTGCTAGAGTCAGCTGCCATGAAAACACGAGTAAAAAACCAAACCATGGCACAACTAACAAGAAATTTCCTTAGACTCCAGTCCCATGAATGGTTTGTATAAACCTCTCCCAGCCTCTCTATTTACTAGAGTCTTTTTGCTTTTTAGGCAGGAAATATCAATCCTAGCTCTTTGGGACAGAAGAGCTTTACCATCTACTCCACAGCAGGTCACTGATGTAGCCAAAAAAAAGAGGAAAGTGAGCACAAGCTCCTAGTATTTAAATAAAATGTAAGTATCATCTAAGAGCACTTACTCATCTTTCAAGAGTTTTTCTGATACCATTTAGAAGTTTCTCTTTGAACCATTATTTAAAAGCCTTATTGTATTAAAAATGGTTAAAAAAATGTATACCCAAAAAACTTATGGATCGACTCCCTCCCTTCTCCTTGCTGAATTTTAATTTGCTCGTATTTGTTTTGTTTTGTTTTTTTTTCTTTAAGATGTTCTCTACATATAAGTCACAAACAAATACAGCCTGCTGAAATATTAAGTAATGTTAAATTATTTTAGCCCAGACTTTTCTGCTGTGCACTGTTACTTGCACTGAACATAAAATAACAATCAATCTAATATTGGCGGTAAGTGACATTAAAATTTCATTTAACTCAGTGTTTTCCTCGTATGCATCATTTTCAGGCATAACTAATGTAGCATTAGCATTGACCTTAACAAATTCCTCTTACCATTAAGTTTGAAGTTACCTAGACTAATTGTTACCTAAGATTCCCCCAGCTACTATGTAAAGTCTATTGAACTAGATTAAGAGCTGAGGTAATTTATTCAAAAAAGCTTATATAATTAAAGACCTTAGATCCATATTACAACGATGGAATATAAAATATTTAAGAGTTAGAAACAAAAAGCAAATTACTAACTTTCTCCATAAACCCTTCAGTCATAAGACTGAGCAAAGATTAGAAGTGCTCTTCTGTGCTCCATCATTATATGTTTTTTTTTTATACTGCAGCAGAGAGAAAAAGATTTCTTTGTGTGGTGTGTGGATGTGAAATACAACACAGATTATGGAAAAGTTTTATTAAATAACTACTCTTCTTAATCTAGTTCATTGGCAGTGACGGAATCAAGTGTTTCCAGGTTAGAGTTGGGAGAAAAAAAAAAAGGGACCTGAGATCAATGCCCATTTCCATTTGCCTCTGCTCTGGATGGGAGTGCACCTGAAATCGTTGGTGGCAAAATGGGAGTGTGACAAATGGCTTCAAACCTTTTATCTTCAGCTCAATGAAAAATATTTGGGAGAAACTAATAAGACCACATTAATTTTTCTTGTGGATGGGTATTTTATATTAGTCATTAGATTTATCAGTTATTATTAGTTATATGAGTTACGCAGCAAATTTATTACATTTGTTTATCTTCAGTCACTTCAACCATTTTCTAAACTTGCAAACGCCAATAATTTATTTCCCAGTCAAAGCTCAATAAATAATCACAAGAGTCTTCTAATTCTTAGTCATTAGGAATCCTCAGCCCTCTTTGTATCAACAAAGAACAAAAAGTCCTACGTCAACACTGTTCTTTTCATGCAAGCTGAACAAAGTGGCCTCCATGATCCAAGGTTTTCTACCACCTGGAAAGAAATTACTTCTGCTGTAGGTCCTACATCCATGTCAGTACATGTCCACAAGTAGGGGCACTCAAAAAAGGATAACTGTAGCTTCCTGGGAACTTCCCCCTTACCTTCTGCCTAGAAGAAGACTCAGTGTGAAAAGCTTAACTGAAGAGCAGCATAGAACTTTCTTAATCTTAGTCTTTTGTACTTGGTTTATTAGACAGCATAAAATAACACCAGAAAGAGGTTAAAAGGAATGCAGAAGATAGCTTGACAAAATAAAAAAAATTGAAAATATCTCAGAAATAAAAAAAGAATCAAAATAAAGCACAAACTGGAATTTTCTACTGGCATAGCTGACTGAACCAATCTGTGAATAGCTCATTGTAAAAGCTTCTATTAGTAACATTTGGTTGCCTTGTATATAAAATTTAGACAATTTCATATTAACAACATGGTCATAAAGATAGGTTTTCCCTTTATATTCTGTTCCTCCTGCATCAAAGACAGACTAAAGCAAAGGTTCCCATCTGCAAACACTTTAAGAGCTTCTTTGCAATTTAGTCTGTCAGTTCTGGTGAGCTTGGTTTTACTTCTCCCCTAACAAAATGTTCATCTGGTAGTAACCTTTCGGGTAACATTCAAAGCTTGGAATATAAAGTTGGTGTTCTTTCTGATTGCCTTTGTAGTGATAAATTGCATACTATTACTGTAAGTGCACTCTTTGTTTTACGTGTATTTTATCAGCCATTGCAGGTTTTATCAAAATATTTAAGACAGTAAGTGTAATTCTCCTCTTTGCTATGACAGCTTTGTATACAGTCACAGGTTTACTGAGCTCTCTTCCTCAAAGAGAAAAAAACCCAGACAATATCCAGGTGATGGCATAACTCAGATATTGTAACTCAGTGGACAAGCTCCCACTTCACCACTGACTGCAACAAGAGAACAGGATGTGGCATTCTTGCTGCAAGTATACACTTGCTCCTTGCCCAAGCTGGCCTTACAAATAATGTAAAACTTGGAAGAATGCAAATCAAAGATGATTCAAAGATGTTTGACAGCAAAAGGAGGAAAGTGGAAAACTTTCCTCCTCCCCCCCCCCCCCACCCCCCCCAAATACAAGAATTCTGTGTCTAAGTAAAGATCAGATTATGTTTTACAGATGTCAAGCTGAAAAGCTTGTGTTGCTTCTACAGCTGGCCTGGGATGTAATGGAAGACAACACATAATAGATTTCTAACTCTTTAACACTTTAAAATTGAAGCAGTACTCTTTCATTCACAAAGACAAATGAATATAAAGCATCTGTAATAATATAGTATGTAAGCAAGCATATTGATGTGTGTATTTTACCTCATACTTCTCTTTTGCAATACTGTTTTGTTATACTGTGCCTAGTTAAAGTGAGCTGCTACAAGAATATGTAATATTCAGCCTTTAAACTTTGTCTTTCAATCAAATTCAGATTTTAGGAAACAATAGGAAGTCTTTCTTTTTTCCCAACTCTTATTAGAAATATTGTAATAATGCAAACTGTCAAGAAACATTACTATTAATCTTCATTCATATGTAGCTGCCACTTCACATATCACTAAATCCTCCACCCCATGCATCTCTTCCATTCCTTTTCACCTTGACCATCAAAGCAGCTACAAGCTAGCTAGAGACAAAAATTTTATAGAAGACTATACATTATTTATGTGGTTAAAAATTCATCTGTAATCTGTTTTAAATAATTAGGAAAAAGAACAGAGAACATATTCTGGATTATTATAATCACCAAACTATAAGCACTTGTAAATAATAAGCAATTGCTTCTAAAAAAAAAGAAAAAAAGGGTAACTATCATCAGAAAGAGATACTTTGTACAAAAAGAATGTCATACCTGGGCACTTTATTCTCTGAGCTGATAGAAAAGGTCTGTGTGCTTCGTACCAGTTTTGCACTGAGCTTTTGGCAAGGAGCTTGGTTTAGAATATTTCATTTGTTTAGTTTCAGATACGTCACCTTTTCTCTTTTTACATTACTACAGATCCAATAAAACCTCCAACTTTTACCACTACAAATGAGGATCACAGGTAAGTTAGCAGTCTGTACCTCCTTTGGACAGTAGTCATGACAGACTACCTCTTGAATTTTTCTCTCAAAATAGGCACCTTTTGAAACAGCTAAAGAATTTCTAAGAAGTCTAAATGTGTACAAATGTATAACTATTTTCGTTATTCAAGAGTTTTGGTTTTTTGTGACAAGTTTTACTTTTAAGATGATTCCATGAAATGTAGACAGCCAACTTACTTCACTTTGAAATGGAGCTTCAGAAGTAAAATACAAGACAACACAAATTTCAGCTTTTTCCACAAGTAGAATTGTATGATGAGCTTTTGGCACAGCAGTAGTGTCTATCATCTATTTTCCAGATATGCACAGTTAAATACTGGACAAGCTGAATGTTGAAACATTCTGTGTGGAGTTGGAATTTGAGGAGATGCAAGGTACACAAACCCACAAGTACAAAAGGAACTCTGAATATGAAGGTCCATAAGGCACATAATTTTACTTTCAAAATTAGAGTCCATTGCAACCCGTTGCTAAAATTCTTTTATTCTAAATTGTGGGTGTGAGATGAAGAGTTCAAGATTCTAAACTCAAAACAAGTGGAATAACAGTCATAAAATACTAACCTATATGCTTTTTGTACAAATTTTGAAAACATTAGCTTAATCAAAAAGAAAAGTAAATTAAGTGCTATTTTTTTCTTAGTATATTAATTCATAGTCTGTCCAGTCGTACAGTAACATGGTTTTAATTAATCTCCATCAACAAGATTAGTTTACCTGTGCACTTGTCTATGTGAAACGAATATAAATATTACAATATCACCTATGCATTTAAATCACAAAGCTCATCAACTTCTGTTGGCAAGGTGAAAGATAAAAGCTACAGAAGGTCCTTCCCAGCCTCTGTCACTAATGATAAACAGCATTAAATGCTTCTGCAGACACTAATGCTGCTATCTTGGGAACACAGGCAGCCACCATGAGAACTTTACAGCTTCACTAATCATACTCTTGTTTGTCACAGAACACCAAATAAAATCTCAATGAGAAAAGGCAATAAATATTAACAGCTATGAACAAAGGAAGGTCACATTAATATGTAGATCTTTAAATACAAGATGCTTTCTTCATTAACTAAATAACTTGTTCATTATTATAGAGTGTCAAGGGGGCGTAAGGGAGAAAACGCATTAAAAAAATTCCCTGATTGATAGGTTTAATATATTATCTACTCAACGTTTAATATTTACACAATAGGGATTTTTGCTCGCTCCGCTTTTATTTCAAGGTTGTAAGACGTTTGCATCATCTATTTTATAACCTATGTACGTTGTTCAGCTTTTGGTTTACCCAGAAACCTTTAGGTTTTTATTTTTTTTTCTCTAGTTAGAAAGAGTGTTGAGGGCATATCTGGATCCTCTCCTGTTTCTGATCACAGAGCCACAGTGATGGCTTCCAATTTTTCCCCCCCCTCAAGAACTGAATGCAATATCCCCACCACAAACTGCCAAATACTCCTTTAAAAACATAGCATTAGGTAGACCTGATCTCCCACCCGTGTCTCAGCATGTGGATGTATGCTTAGGTCTTGCAATTCATCTAAGGTAACAATACTTTTATTACACAAATGCTTGGCAAAGGATTAGCAAGAACAAAAGGACGTTTTGAAGAAGTACATTCACCCAAGAGCTTTCACAAGGCCCTCCCTGTACCAAACCCTGGGCCACAACTCCTTGTGATGCCACGCACTCTCTTGAGAAAGGGGAAAAATATTATCAGATTAACGTGACCAGACACTCCACCATTATTACTGCAGAAGAGGTGCACAGGCTGGTTCCAGAAGTGGTTGTGAAGTGTGTTAGCAAGGCCATGCATGTAAAGCCTCTTGGGAATGCAGAGAGAAAGTCGAAGTGAAACAATGAACTCTGCAAAAGCAGTGGGAGAGCCTCTCATATCAGCCCTCCTTACCCAGGAACCTTCCCCTCCCTTCTGCTGCAGTACCAACCCGGCCCCAAACACTCCTTTCCCAACAGCCATGACATCACTCAATAGCACCACATTTATGTGATCTTTCTTGTGCACAAGCACTGAAGATAAAATGAGATTATCAGAAGTTAGTGGCCTGTGAAGGGCACAATAGTCCTGTGGCAGCTCAACCTCAGATATACAACCCCCAACTCAAGCACACGTGAGAAACCTGAACATTAACAGTATTCAAGACGTGTGGTTAAAATGAAAAATTATATTTTAATAATCACTTTAATATCATACTAGGAAGTCAGAGTTCTTAAGATGCAAATACATTTAGCGATATATTCAAATTGATCTTCAGTTGGATGATTCTTTCATATGTATTACTTCACTCAGAATAAATTAAATCAATACCATTTTTACATATTGTAAATACTTACATTTTTGAATTATTTGTTGCTGATTTATTATTGGAAAGTAGGAAACACAAGCCAGCCTTTATAGTGGTATGAATTAGTCACACATCTAAAACTAATCATTGAAAATTTAGCATGACCAGACCTACCAACGTTACAGATCTTTAGTGGCATGCAGAATTTCAGGGACACACACCTGAAAATGGAAACAATATTTTTTGTGTGAATCAGAAATTAAAATTGTAAACCTGCAATGGGGTGTCTTGAGAGGTGTTAAGAAATAGCTGGAATTTATTATTGAGAACAGACTCACCTACAAAACAAGCTGAGAATATATTTCAGTACATGAGTTTCACATTTATTTTACCTGTCCTTGATCTAATTTCTTTCAGCCTTCAAGTTCTCCAAGAGGTTTCAAAAACAAATAAACGAAACATTTGCTTTTGTGGATTTTTTTTTTAATTAAAAGAAAAAAATGTTTTAATAAGCTATTAGTTATAGTATAATGGATGCAGTAATTAATAACACTCATACAGTATAGGTTTATTTAGATCTATTCTCCAGATTTTCACACTTATATAAAAAGAATGAGTATATTAATGTATCACTTTAATCAACACCGAAAAATGAGTTTGACCTTATTTTAATAAAAATATGGCATAAATATTTTGTTCTGCAGTGACCAAAAGAAATGAGGAGCATCCACAAAAGTCAGCAACATTATTTTTTTTTCACATAAAGGTGTAGAAAGTAGATCAAGTTCCAAAGCAAGATATCATGAGCAAATAGAAGTGAAGTGCTGGAGTCTGTATCTTTCAATCTAATTTTGCTTCGAACATCTTTCTTTATCTCTAACCCAGTTGTTTGCCTTTTTAGCTTACATAAACTTTTTGACATCTAAAACATCCTGTGGCAGGGAGTTTCTCAGCCCAGTGGTGTGTTGGTTTAAAGACAGATTTCTTCTGGAGGGTTGAAACTCAACTTCCCTTTTATAGCCCATGTTGAGGAGAGACTCCTCTGGAAAGTAGAGGGAAATACTTAAGGAGGAGCCTACCAGATAGTCCATTATCTTATGGCCATTTCCTCTTTCTTTTTACTGGCTATAGAGCCTATCAGGCTTCTACTTTCTGCAATAGATCTATACTTTCTAAACATGGAATTCCTAGATTGCAGGCATACTTTATAAACATATCACATATCACAAAGCTTCCCCCCCCCTAAAGTGATGGATATTATTGGTGAAAGGTTCAGAAGAAGAGAGTAAAGTCAGTCAGCCACTCACAGAGACAACCAATTCTTTCCTGAGTTCATTTAAAGCCAAATTCAAAGAGAACAGCAGGATCCCAAAATGGTATTTCAGACAAGACATTTTCAAACAAGACTGTTGTTTGACTTTCAAGCAAAAGACTTTTAGAACTCATTCATCAAAAGATAAACAAACATAAGAGACCTTATCACACAGGTGCAGCAGATGTAACAGAAAGAGGAGGGAAAAAAAAGTCACACCTTTGACAAAATGGGAGATAAAAGTAGATAACAAGAAGCAAACAGGGAGCCAGATTAAAGTCACTCTCTCAAGAACTTGTTACAACTCAGATCCATTCAGCAGAGACCTACTTCACAGCAAAACCTTCTCAGTCTTCAAGAAATCACAAAAAAGCTGTCATACCCAAACATATGTTCAGGTACTAATTGAATGCCCTACCCTATTACCCTGTTAGGACATAAGACTTTCAGAGAAGCAACAGCAAAGCAGTTTACTTTCACTACTTGGATCATGAACAAAGGAAGAGTAGGTATCACCATCAGAGGAAAAAGGAGAAGAGGAAATGTGAAAGCTTCCTAAAATAAAACCTTTGCCTGTTTTGAGCAAATTCAGATACTTTTGGTTGCAAATTACAGGCTTAGGAAGCACTTGTCTCTCAAGGAAGCAAGCTATTAAAAGTCATAATAATGAGTAAGACTGAAAGGGGAAACTGGATAAAAGCCATGTGCCTCAGACAGAGTCAGGTCATTAGCAATGGCTTCCTTGTGTGGAAATATCTTGGCCCGCTCCCTAGTCAGTAAAAAGAGACTGGTTGCTCCTCTAGGAACTGAGCTACAGAAATTAAGCACTGTTCCAATGATTTCTACGGAAGAAGGAAGCTTAGAAGTCAGCAACATTCAAAAATCAAGAAAAGTTTGGGAAACAAGCCCAGGAACATTAGCTTTTCACACAGAGAAAATTTGTTCAAGAATAGAGTGCGACAAATTTCTTGTCAATCTCTTGCATTAAAAACTAGAGTTGTTAGACAGTAGCCCAAAGGGATTATTCTAAAACAGAGAAATAGTTGAAAAAGTTGTAGATATCAAATGCAGTAAGTGAGGTCAACAGTTCAATCTGCATTGGTTTTAGACCTAAAATTCTGAGAATCAAGAATGCTCACAGTGGAAACTCTTACCCATATGATTATGAAGTATCAGATTTTAGGTGAGTTCCTGGAAGAAATTCTTTTAAAGTACCATAAATAATATTATGGTTCCATATGAAAGGCTTGTCTGAGGTCTTGAAGAATGATGGATTCATCTCTGTGACTAATACCAACCCACTGGGCATTATGATAGATATGGGCACTTATTTCACCACCCTTCCAAGGGACCATATCCTTCTCAGTCATCTCAGGATGCAATAAATCATATATATCCATTTCAAAGCTCTGTTTGGGACATAGTCTGTGGAAATGACCAGCACAAAAAATAGCAGCTAATTCCAACAATAAAAAAAACTTTTTATTTGGTTTTGCAGAGAAACGTACCAGTTGCTTTACTTCCCAATTGATTGGGAAGACCATCTTAGGAAAAAAAAAATATCAGGAAAATCATCCAATCATCATCTTTTGGGGTGAGTTTGGGGTGATTTTTCTTCTTTGATTCCTTCCCAGGGAGATCATGTGTACTCTTCCTCAAAACTCATTTACATTATTCACATTGTTTCAGTATTCCGTACTGAAAATTACTCTGGAAAACATATAAGCGGTCATTTATCTGACAGCAGGAGCTACAAATTACCTTTGTAATTATATCATACCCTAATGTTTAAACTGCCTATAACCTAGTTCAGGGACTACGATGATGTCAAGAGGCATCAGAGGGACTCAGCCAGAACAAAATACAGCTGGATGGAAGAAGCTGTCACAGCAGGAGGAACAACAAACAAAGTCAGAAGCAATTTTTCTGTGGTCAGCAGTTCCAGCAGCACTATGCCAGAAGGAGGGAAAGTTTACTGTTGGAACAAAGCAGGAATTTTCAACAGCTGCCTACAAGGCACCTTTGGAATCTGCAGCCAACAGAAAGTAGCAAAGCCATGGGAAGAAGTACATTAGAAAATTAACCTTATGAAGTTTTATCCAAGTGTTTAATTTCAGATATAGTTCCAGTGAAGTAAACCAGCTTACTCTTGTGTTTTAAATACCCACGTAAACATGTTCAGGTTTAAATATCAGAACCTGAATCTGTACATTCTGTTAGAATTGGACACATAATGTATCTGTATTTTCAGTGAAACCTATTTCAGAGGAACCTGTCATCCCTGCATAAGTAACTTAGGAATCCACTAGTCCAGAGAATAAGAACTCTACTTGCATGTATGGCAATGTGATAGGAAACAACACAGTCATGTTCTAGAACAACACTCACTCCCTGTCAAGGTGGCTAAAACGGAGCAATTTCTTTCCCAGAAAGTCTTCTGAAAATTATTTTATAAAGTTGCTCAAAAAATACATTCAGAAGTGATTCTTGATACAATAATTCACTCACACGGAGCAGTACATATACTGAAACAACAGAACAGAGCAGATTTTGTTTATGTATCTGAGAGCTGCTTATTCTTCAGCTTTTAGTAGTGTCATTTCTATAATATAAAAGTCCAATATTCTCATATGGTAAAACTGCTGATTATTTAGCAGGATAACAGAATATAGGTACCTTTCTATAAACAAGGTGTGACTAATCTATATTATTTCCAGTAGCATCTATGTATTAAGTAGATATTAATAGAGAATTGTAGTGCATTTTAATTTCATATATTTAAAATACACATTTTACGTGTCTCATAGCTACACTTAACTTTTTAATTACTTCATCTTGAAAACAGCATACAAATACAGGACTATTTCTTCCAAGTGAAAGGATTACTTGGAGGTCCCAGATATGTTTCCCCTCCAGTACTATTGTAAGTGATAAATTACAACAAATTGCAAGCCTAACAAAACAACACTTTTTACTGCATTGTCATATTTATTATAAAGTTCCTGGTTCATTGCATTTTGGCATTTTATACAACTGGTTCTGACAGTGATTAACATGGTTTGGGCTTCTGCTGTTTCGCCCAAGAGAAATAAAACACCAAAATCTCTGCAGGTGTGTAATGGGCCAGGGACTCACAATCTGTTCTGCAAAGTCAGACTTCAAAGACTTCAAAAACAAAAATCCTGAAGTTGGCATTGCCTCTGTAATAATTTAAAGCCTTTTGCATATTTCAAGGAATTCTAATTTCAGTGTTTTAATCAGCACCGTTATTCAACAGTTTTCTGCAACAATTTAACCAATTGCATGACAAATTCTCCATTAGCTTTGAGTTTCACAAACCAAATAAAACAAGGAGTAGATCTGAGACTAAATAACAGAGCAACCTCAATTATTAAGTGCTTACTTGAACTCAAAAAGGGTTTTCACTTATTTGAAGCACACTGCACAACTTATCTGATGCAGATGGGTGGTGAGAATCATACAGTAATTACAAAACAGCAATCAGACAGTTGCACCTGCAGTAAAGGAGTCTCAGGACAACATCCTAATTGTTTCTGTGATTACATGTCTAAAAGTAACACAGAACTTATTGAAGAAGAGTTGAAAGTTCAGGTTACAATTTCAAGTTCTTCACAACTTAAAAAAAAAAAAAGACCCAAAGAGAAACTCCAAAACAATACTTATTTCTGCAAACATTAATACAAAAAATCTCTTGTATATTATAGCAATTTCAGAAACATTTTATTACTAAATATCTCTACTAGGAAGCAGAGAAGATATTTCTTTGTGGTTTGTTTTCTTTGAAAGTGCATACGATACACTTGATTCTATAAGAACTTTGATAATTTCTTGCTCCTTACCCGAGTGGTATTTTTCTTGACTTTTGGCATTTAGCTTGAAATTCCAACTTCAAAAGCATAGTCTTTTAAGTATGACACCAAGTATTTTGGTCATAAAAGGAAACTGAAGCAGTACTGTGTACATTTGCACTTTCCCTTAGTTAGAAATTATAAACCTAATTTCAATGTTCACTTCTAAGCCTGATATTCATAGCTCCAAAATACTCATAAGAACAAAATGAGTAAGTGGGAAACAAGCAGTGGGAAATGCTTGCACGATTTTGCTGAAGACTCAGACAAAGCTACTGTTCTAACCCAAAAATTAAATAATCTTCTTATTCACAATAAAATAAGATTATCACGAAGATAACAACCACAAAGGTAAGCAAAGGTCTGGGAAGCTGCCATATGAGGACAGGCTGAGAGAACTGGGTCTTGAGAAAAGGTGGCTTGCAAGACACCTTGGCACCATGTTCCAGTGTTTAAAAGGTGGCTACGAAGAAGATGGAGACTCCACAAGGAGTCCTACGGACAAGATGAGGGGCAATGGGTGTGAGTTACTCCTGGGGAGGTTCCAATTAGACTCAAGAGGAGAATTGTTCACAAGGAGAACAATCAGCCATCGCAACAACCCCCCAGGGAAGTGCTGGATCCCCGAGTGCTGGACGCTTAAGTTCCATCTGGACAAGATGCTGGGCCATCCTGTCTAGACTGTGCCTTTGCCAAGAAAGATTGGACCAGACAGTGCTCGAGGTTCCTTCCAAACTGGTGTTCTGTGATTCTGTGATTAGTAGAAGGAATAAGCCAAACAAACTTACCACAAAAGGAAGGACAGAAATACTATACAACCTTCCCCATTGTCTTTACTAGATGAGGGCTGACTCAGAAAAAGGTCCATTATTTAATTCCATAGATGTCTGTGATTTAAGACAGTTGGGTCTGAGTGAGTCGTGCAGAGGAGCATCATCCTGTGCACTGTCCTGGTTCCTGACCTGGCTGACTGCAATGGATTGCTGCCATCCCAATGCCCCCGCTCCTCTTTTTATTTTCTATCAGCTTTAGGATCAGACCTTTGAAGTAGAGGGGAAGGTGAAACAAGCAGATTGTTACATACCAGCAGAAGCCAGAGCTCCTGAATTTTGAGTCCTATAAAATACTTTTTTCAGCATCATTCATGCCAATTGTTCTGGCTGGGTTTTTTTGTTTTGTTTTGTTTTGTTTTGTTTTGTTTGGAAGGTTGATTTTTTTTGTTGTTGTTGTTGCTCTTTTGTGCAGAACCACAAAATGAGAGAAAAACGTTGAACTGCATTTATTAAATCCTTATGCCTATGGTCAGCTTTTTCCTCCCCATTTGTACTTTACAGTGACAGAATTCTACAAGTCTGAGTATTATAAAAGTGTTTTGATTCTTTCTTTTAGCAACAAGACAGGACTAAACTTGGACTCATTGACTCTGTGCCAAGAATGAAATTTAGCTTAAGTAAAAACAAATAGAAAATTAATTAAAAATAATAAAAAAAAAAGCCACAGGTTATTCTTTATTAAGAATTCCATATTTCTTTAAAATTTTAGAACTTTGGTGCTCTGCATGAGTTATAATAATGTCAGTCTGAGGGAATTTAAGAGATAGACAAGTAACAAAAGCAATTGTATTTTCTACTTCTAAACCCACATACTTCACATAAAACTGTTGCAATTCCACTTCGCTCAAGCACTTAATTAATACTAAGGAAATAATGCAGTTAAAATACAGTACTAAACATGGCTGAAATAAAAGTACTACATCTATAGAGAGAAACCACAATATACAAAAAGCATAGTAAAATCATGGCATAGTAGGAAAAAAGGTAAAATTCATACTCTACACGAGAAAGGGCATTTAATAAGGAAAATCCACCTAGCAGGGAGCATTTCTCAAGTCTTTTGCAAACAAAAAGATTGCATAGATGCCTCACAATGGGAGTTTCTTAAGAAACCCAATATAGAAAATTCAATATCCATTCTTCCAAAGAAACTTCATCCATCCATTAGATAACAGCTGGAAAGGTAATATACATGAGTTTTCAAAAGTAGATTTTCCATATATCATCATATGCTGTCTTCATTTTGGTCACAGGTAATTCATAACCCTCATAGGAATGTTCTGATAGTCATTATTCACCACTATTTTTGATGCTGAGGAAACAACTTCAGTAAACAATATATAGCCATGACTGTATTGTGAGGCCTCTGGTGTGCCTGCATTTGAAAGCCCAGAGGCACAGTACACAAAATCAGAATGAGAAAAGTTGTGTGTGCCACCAAGGAGACCAAAATAATGATTCAATCCAACACACAGAGTAGAAACCTGGGTGGTGTCTGCCTTCAATATGTCCTGTAACTACATATAATCTACTTGGAGAAGTAATTAATGAATGGATAAAGTACTTCAAAAGTGAAATATTCAAAACTGAACAGCAGAAACGAACCACCAGAACTGATCAGAATATTCGTGTCACAGATTCAAATATCAGAGAATGCAAGTCATAAAAAAAATTTGCTGCTTTCCTCCCCATTAACTAACAAAAAGTAGTACTGCCATCAATACCAGCTAAGCATGCATGATGAAATATTAGTTTCCTTCCCTATTACACATAAAAACACGAGACATGTAGGAATTCAGTAAGGTACAAATCAGGTCATTCACAGAAGGTTTGGGTTTGGTGGTTGTTTTTTTTTTTTTTATTTTTAAGTCATCAGGCATCCAAACAAAGAACATAAGGTTAGTCTTCCTTCCACTACCTATAATCCACAATTGCCAGGTGAAAGGCAACCTCTAAAGTTGTTTGTGTATGTGTTTTTTCCAGTTATAGTCTCCTGCTTCTAGGTCTGTAACACCAGCAGTTTCTCTCTTCACTGTAATAAGCATAGCATAGAATAAGGATGTTAATTTTTCACATTAATTCAAATGTTGTAATAAAGTATTACTGTGTCTCCTTGATATGAAAGTTCTGTGATATTATTCCTATGATTATTAATTCCTTTGGCATACACACAGAAGTATTTATACTGTATATAAATTAATAAATTATGCAGCTAGCAGTTAGCCGAAGTCACTCATTCCAATTTCTGTTAATTAATAATGTGGCTGTCATGTTAAACCAAAGGCTTTGTGAAGGAAAAAAAAAAAAAAAAGAAAAAAAAAGTTAAACTGTTAGCTGTCAAACTTTAAAAATGCTAATCAATACCGTTAGCCTGAAGACACTTTTGGCCTTACCTGGCCTCACTTTTCTCAAACAATTATTTTATCTCAAAGGCCTTCTCTGCAATGCTTTGTTTTCAGAGAAAATGAGAAGCTGGGGAGAGCAAAGGATACACTTAGATAATTGTTTGGTATATATTAAATATTATATGTATGATGTTGGGTAATGCAGAATTAATACTGCAGATCCAAATGACTGCAAACTATCCAGAGGCAATAAACACTCCTGGCTGATAATGACTCACGTCCCTGAAAGTTTCATTTTGACAGATCTCTACAGGATTTTCCATTGATACAAGTCTGCTGAGAAAAGACAAGATGTGAATGTGCAGCTTCAGTAATCATTTTGATGCTTAACTATTATAAATACTTTTTATGTTAAATTTGGGAATGCAAACTAAATGTAGCTTAGCACTCTGGTAACTATTGTACCACATTTTGAGATGCAAGCAGTAAAATTCCTTTTCTACAAGTAACACAATCATCTCACATCAGACAGAAAAGGTAATCATCACTATGATTGTCAACCAGACAGTTGGCTTAATTACATCAACACTTGGGGGTTACTGAGTACCCCAGTTTTCTGACAGTTAAAATTTCCTTCCTATTCAAAACTGATTTAAGACTTCTCTCTAAGACATTTTATAAGTTGAAAAACCAGCCCCCACAAGAGAAAGGAACAACCCACCCCCCCTGCCCCACTCAAAAGAAAACCCAGCAAAGCCCCACAGAAAATTATTAATTGGGGTATGAAGTGTAGGGTAGGTGGGTGCAGTTTGAAACTAAAATGATTTAAGCACTGCATTTGTTTTTATGAAGATAGCTACTAAAAAGAGACTTTAATTTTTCCTTTAATGTAACTGTTCTCTCTGTATACCGTGCTAATTCTACAAAATGGCTATTCCTGACTAAAATTTCAGAGATTTTAGTTTAGAAATAACCTTTACATAGAAAATGTACATAGAAAATGTACATAGAAAACAATAGTGTTCTTACAGACAGCACTACTCATATAATTAGACATATTATCACATATCCTTCTGTTAGAGTTATCTCCTATTGCAGTTCATAGGCATTGACGTTAGTACACCACATGAAAATGCCTTCACAAAACCCAGAAACTACACACTGCCAGGGGAGGAGGAGGATGACCACTGATGTGGCATTCACAGCAGAAACCACACAACTTGTCATTGGCATTTTGCTCCTCTGCTACTTCTCAATTTTTAAAACATTTTAACTGAAAGAAAGGTTCTTGAAGCTCTGAAGCAGGTACCCAGTGAATTACTCTGATTGTGCAGGGACAGAGGGAGCTGTCAGCTGAAGCAAGAGAACATTCAATATTAAGCTGTTCCATCCTATTTTCCTAATGATCCCAGTGGCCAGCACCGCCTCTTCAGTGCTCTGCCAGTGCTGCCCAGAGCCTTGGTGAGCGTGGGAGGGAAACCCAGGGGTCAGCTGGATTGGGAATGTGCAGACAAAAACCAGCTGTGTGGCTCTGGCACACCCATGTTTGGATTCGGGCCGTGACACCGTGTCAGCAAAGCAGGTTTCATGAGAGTATGCAGCAAACTCAGAAGAACTATCCTATAAATCTCATCAGGAGGACCTGACCTGAGGCTGCTGCAGCCCCACCGAAACAACCTTTAATCTGACTCAACAAGCATTCAGGATTTTCTTGAGATCATTCTTAGCGAGCACTCTAATATACCTCGACCTGTAGGATATGGAGGAGGAAAAGAATAAAGACACACACAAAAAAATAAAACAGGCAGTAGAGAAAACAGATTAAAAAAAAAGAGGGTTTAAGAGTTCATATTTTAAAATTGCTCTGCATTCTTTTTGATAAGCAAACTGGAGGGACGGGAAGAATGGAGCTTGAACGTGGTATTTCTAAACTATCTAAAACCAGAAGAAAACATCCAAACTATTTCTTTGTTGAACAAAACAGCACCAAGACTTTAATTTTAGCAAGAGCCACAAATGTTCATGATTCATCTTCTGGAGATTAGAGCCATAATATTAAAACATTATTCTGAAATTCTTCTGCCATAGACAGGAAATGTTGAGATGGAACCTGGTTAGGGTTTATATGTCTTCTTCAACCTTGATCTTCCCGGAGTCTAGAGAGGCTGCTCTAGAACCCTTAACTTCTATGTGTCTTTCTAACACCTTCAATTGTTTTTTCCATCTCAGAAATATCCTTTCTATCTAGGCAAAATCCCAGAAAAAAAAATGACCAATGTACACATTGGTCACAGAGAAAATGGGAATTCATACAAAATGAGGTGATGGTAGAAAGAAAAAAAAATTCAGCCTCTGAATGATTCAACCATGTTCTGACTATTTATGTTGATAGATGTGTTACAGAAACACAGACTTTGTTTATACACGTATAATGCCAGAGTACTTAAAATGTTTATTTTTGCTCCAGTCCACTTATGCCTTCTCTGTGTGTCAGCTTAAGTCTCACCTTTTTTCCTCAGGCGACTTTTACACACCCCTTATGTTTATAAAGCAATGACATTCTGGACTTGGGAAGCTGAATAAATAAAATTGAGAATCAGGCAAAAATCCTCTCTTTCTTCACTTCACCTAAGATCTTCTTTTTGCCCCCACTCAAATCAACTGGCTTTCTAATTTTTTTTATAGCATCATTTCTTTGCCTAATTTTAATGCTGTACATGCATACTCTAATTGCTTAAGATCTCCCTACATCACACAGGGAAAGTTCAGGAGAGTGATTGCTCCGAGAAGAAACAATTGGATAGTTCTTCCCAGAACAAGGTTCAGTTCTTTGTAAGGAAGATAAATCTCCCTAAAACAGAAGATTTCCTGTGGCTCGTAATTTGCCAATCTAACGATGTGTGGTCTTTTATAATTCCTGACACCAAAAATTTAGTGCATTACATATTTGATGAGAGTGAAAAAAGAGCATGTCTGGTATAAAAACCATAAATATAAATATTTCACAGCCCATCATTCTCATTAAAAAGTAAAAATATTTCTCATTCATTTTTTATATGCATTTGGACATGTGACATGTATTTTTGAAAGCACTGTCTAAAAAATTAAAATAAAAAACTTCTTCCAAAATAGCTCGAGACATATTGTATAAAACCCAAAAGCACTCAAAAAATTTACTTATTCATATATTACATTTCAGATTTAAAGTTGAAGGGAATAAATAAAATTATTGTAATGGAAGAGAGAGATTACTTGGTAATTTAATGTCTCTTCACAGCTATAATAAATCCATACTGCTTTCTCTTTTAGTGGATAGAAGGTTACTCTTTGTTTTGCTTTTAAATGTTCATATCTTTTTTTTTAAAAACTGGGAGAAAAATGACTGATTTTTTTTTAAAAATAGAATTCCTTTTTGAAATATTCTTAAATTTATGTTTTAGAAGATAAGTATTCAAATTTCAATATTCAAATTTTAATTTAGGATGAATTTTTTTTCTATTTTTTCTATTTATTTTTTTGTTATTGTTAAGAAAAAAGTGATGGTTTTGGCTGAACCAAAATATCAAACTCACTCCAAGCCCTTTTAATTTTTTTTTCCCATTGCTGCTATAAGGTACTGAATGGAAAAGACGTTCTTCATTTTAGATCACATTTTATTTAAAAAAATAAATTAAAAATCAAAATCTAGTAAGAAGAAAAGAAATTGATACAGATTGAGATCATGACAGTGAATTAAGAGTAGGTAAAAATGTAAGCTGCATAGTAACAGTAACCAAATAATTTTATATTTTAAATTCTATAATAGACTCCAGTGTAGCGATTTCACTACAAAGATGCATTTTGTGTAGAAATGTTCATGTACTGATTAGCAGAAAATAGATTAAAATACTCTCATCAAATTATTCATAGATTTGCATGGATTAGGCTTCTGACTTCCCATGTGTATGTACACAGACACAGGCAAGGCTTAAAGCCAGTCTTCTACAGATGCTGAGTCACTCTGACTTTTCCTGAAGGCAAAGGAAAACCTTCAGATTTATCAAGTACTTCCTATGAATAAAACATTTTGATTCTACCCTAACTCTGTGTAATACTGAGTAATACTGCTGACAATCCATGTAGAAATAAATCCAGCAACCCCCTCACTTTTTTACCTGGAGCTGAAGGGAAATCTGGCACTAAAACAGAAAACCAGGCAATTTATATGGTAAGTCACTGATCATAAACTTACTTAGCAAGTGAATGCCTGTTGGTTAAGATGGTGGGATACTTCCACATGATGAAACAACATTGTTGGAACAATATCCACCCCCAGATAACTCTTACCCAAAGATGGGCCCTTTTAACTGATTAAAAACATTTTTAACATTACAGAAAATGCAGCCAGCTCTGTTTTTAAGCAACGAGAAACTTCTCACCGTGGAAATCCAGCAGTACCAAATTTAATAGAAGATATGAATTGAGTTTGCATCTAACTTCAAGCAGGAATAAATCTCTGTAGGGAAGTGCAGTTAATCCTGCTCACTCAGTTTGCCTAAGTAGCTTGTTAGCAAACGACAGTGACCCTGTGGTGTGTCTTGGTGCATGAACGTGTGAACTTCTAGAGAAGAGACTTTTTGGGCAGATGGTTAAGACTAACCTCATCACTGACTTTTTCACAAGTCTCCCAATTAGGGATGAACTAACGGTGGGGATGGGGAGGGTGGAGATAAGCTCATAAACCAAAGCTCGAGATCAAAATCCGAATATTGCTTCTAAGTAAAGTAAAAATACACAAATTTTCAGGCCTTGTTAAATAAAAACAAAGTGTATTTGGAAATGCCATCAGGCATCCCTGATGTATACTTTGTTACTCACGTGGGTTGAATGGATATCCCGAACATTTTCAGTTATTTCCACTTTTCAGAATACCATCCTTAACTTTTTGGAAAAATAATTTGATAAGAACGTGTCAAATCAATCAACATTTTTGTTGAATGGTGTTTGGGGCATTTTGAGGATACAGCATATTTTGTAACGTATTAGTATATAGGAATACAGTGGCATAAAAGCATGTAGTATATTTTACTAGTATACACTTAGTTATCGGGCCTTATTTCTGATCCAGAAGCAAAATTACTAAATTTATAGGTGATCTTTTCTCTGCAAATGAATTAACTTTCACCCGAATCAGACAATTTTACTTATTGCAACAGCAAATTACATTTTTATTTCTGGATAGGTTTTCCACTGAAGTTTTGACTGCATGGACAAGAAGGATTCAAATTGCTCAGCCTCAACTTCATTCTGTGAACTGGTTTTTACAGAAACTTTTTGAAGATGCTTGACATTTATCATATTAGTTAAGTCCATTACAATGGATTTAAAGGAAAGTTTAAAAGTCTCTTGAATGTGTGTGGGGTGGGGGGGAGGGGAAGAAGTTGTGAAAATCTAAATGGAAGAAAAAACAGAACTGTGAATGCTATAATTCTTGACCTGAGAGGCTTCACAAGTAGAATATGTAACCTATTGGTGAATAATAGGTTTTTCTTCTGCAGTTACTACCTCAATAACTCAGGAGAAAGCTGCCATGAGTCCAGACAATCTTTGTCCAGAAGAAAAGAAGTTAGTCTAAATTTATGCAAACAGTTTTTTGCTGCAGCTTTATTTATGGTAGGATAGACTAAGAATAACCTCTTCTTGAATTACACTTTTGCTTATTTTTCTCCAAGAGTCGAATCGAATAAATCTGTTGTTTTGAGCAAAAGGTTTTTTACTCCTGCTTTCAACTGCACTGTGGTTGCATTACTTAGTCACTCTCTTCCTTTGTTACTCCATGCATTACCCTCAACCCTTAGTTCGAAGAAAATTCCTCATTTTCTCCATCCCTCATACATCCAAACCTGGGGAGCCAAGCCTGTGATAGCTGCTCAGGAGTGCAAATCAAGCATTTCATGCCCAAAGCTATTACACAGAAATGACTGTCTGGGGTTGCATCATCAGCATTACTGCTGTAGCATGAAGGAGAAAAACAAAACAAATATTAATGGCAGAGATGGAAGGACAGCAGTGAACACAAAGACTTGCTAAATCACTGCTGCTGGTTTTCCATTGCCTTCCTGTTTAAGGGAGTTATGCAAATCCACCCAAGTATTGACATGCAGGTGTTTCACCTCCCATGTACTATCCTATTACCTCTGAGCTTTCAGGGGTTGGTCATACATGGGTGAGTCAGGTAATTAAACTATTTGTTGCAATTAAATAGCATGAACACTGTAGAATCTATTCCTTCTCCCCTTTTAACTTTCCAATAGAAATTTTAAACCGTTTTAAAAGTAAAGAATTCGACCGCCTTGCCCAACAGATGGCAAAATTTTCCAGGTTTTCATTTTAAAAAGGTCAAGCACAAGTCTCAACGAGGTAGAGTAGAATATATCTGACATGCATAGCATAAAACCTTCTATTGAGTTTTTGGTCAATGATTTCTTAAAAATATATATAATAGATTTATAGATCTAATACATACCTTAGACACAGAAGAGTTTCATGGCAGTACAGCTTTCTTTTTTTATTTCAGACTCGATTAATACATATTCCACAAACCCCAGCAAAGAGAATGCACAGATCTTGTGGAAAAAAAAGTATTTAAAGGAGTGGTTTCAGTGAGCACTTATGATTCCTCCCTTTTTTTTTTTATTAGGTTTGACATTTTTGACACTATACTGTATTAAAGGCTATTAGCCTAAAGCAGTGATTGGGTAGATTAGATTTTTACTGAAACACAGACTGAGAAATGTGTGAAAAATTGAAATTACAAGCCTATATTAACAAGTTCTTTTCTGAGGGCAGCTCCACCTTTGTTGTACAACGAAGTATAATAATTTAGACCCTGCAGCTTACATCAGTGCAAACTGAAAGCCATATCCAACGTGCCTTGACACTGAAGACATCCTCCAGGAAACAGCTCTATTTAAGAAAATGTCAACAAAACATAGATTTTCCTTTGGTTTTTTTTTTTCCACCCTAAGACTTTTGATACTGCTTGATTCTCACCTCCCTTTTTCCTTCCCCAACTGCTCCAGCAGCAGATTCCCAAGCAGAGCTGAACCAACTTCCCTGCCTGGATGGGACCTTGGCAGCTCAGCCAGAGGGGCAGGTGGGAAGTACATTCCCTACAACCTACCCACCCCTATCTAACCAGAGCCCCTCGATGGCAGGGGCACATTCCTGCCCTTTGTGCCCTTGAAAAATCTGCCCTTCAAAATATCCCAATGTATCGAGTTCACACGTTGCCTTGCGGCTCAGAAGGCTTTTTCACGTGGCTTATTCTCTGCAAAAAACCATAGCAAGTAAATTTTGCTGCATTTCATATTTATCATGTGCTAAAAAATTCAGATACACTATGTAATATATACTACACAATAAATTAGGATAACACAAAGCCAACATGTTCTGATTGCAAAAAGAGCACACTCGCAGTAGAAATATATAAAAGTATATAATTATTTTTTTTTTTTTATGTATCAGTGTCTTTTTTGCATACTGTGTGATTGTAATAAAGGAAAGTGAATCCATAGTTGATGGATGGATACTGCTTTCAGAAAGTTGATAAGATGGTAATGATACAGGCACTGAACCATGTGTCTACCATCTCATAATAATATTCATTATAAAAGCAGACTTTAACTTAGCAAGGGGCATAACTTTTACTCTTTCTGGCAGAGTAAAAAGAAACTCTCATATTTTTTAAGTTATGAACAGTCTACTTTAATTCACTGTATTTACTCTTTCAAATTTGCAATGTCACAATGTCAGCCTGCCTCCCTCTGCAGAACCACGATCCGTTACTTCCAGAGGGTGGCTGCAGAAGCTCCATGTTCCCCATCGCTCTGAGCTGCAAAGAAAATTGGTCAGCAAAGCTTAGGCCAATATTCTGGGCAGTAGAAGCAAAGTGAGGATGATGCCACGCTGGATTGGAGACAGCAGGTGGGAGTTGTGAAGCATGAGGCAGCACATTCGTATTTCCAAGCAGGGCAACGCTTAATTAATCTTCAATTTATGAAACTCCCCGTGTTCCCAGGAGCCCTCCCAAGGAACCTTTGCTGGGTGGCACCTGGGGAGGCAAAAAAGTGCCTCCCACAGTGCACTGTGCCTATGGCATGACACTGAAGACTCTTGATAGCACAGAGGGAAAAAAGCACATGAGGAAGCAATTAATACCTAAACCAAAATATCCAAACAGCACCGGGCTAAAAAGTGAGCACTAAATTTTAAAGCCACATCAGAACAAGGAGTCTGAACAAAAGCTGCATGAAAAGGGAGCAGATACACAACACTATAATTAGGCATTTAGCAAGAAAACTTATCCTCTACACTCAAAGGCAGCAGCTGGTATTTGCTTTTAACTAAAGAGCCTGCTTTCCTTAACACGATATTTAGTTCTAACCTTTGCCTGAGCTAGTTATAAGGTATTCCTAGAATTGGTGGTGTCATTTTAAACAACATCAAAAAGGAATGGGAAAGATTTTTAGCATTAAATAGTATTTTTCATATTCCTTTCAATTAATTTTAAATGCAGCTAGTCAAATATAAACATTATGCCTCACAGAGTGCTTTCCTTGAAGAAAATGATCCTCCAACACACAGAAGAATCACCATTATGCCAGATTAGATCACTGGATCACCCATGACAGTAAGTAAAGCCTCACACAATGTAGTCTTCTCAGTTTCTAATACATAAAAATGACTTCTATATCTCTATCATCACCTCAAGACTGACCTTCACTAGAAGTTCATCTTCCCTCTTTCCTCCTGTTTTTGCAAAACTTTTGTTCTCTCACTCTGCAATTTCAGCTACAACTGCTCTGCTGATTCATTCCTGAATTCCCCCATTGCCTGACTGAAGCACTGACCATTTTCAGTATCTTTCCCTGGGACCAGATTACAGCATGTAGAGAATACCACTACTCCTCTCCTTACAACAACAGATTGAGTCCTGAGCTATTTTCACTCGGATTCTCTTCACTAGTCTCATACTTGTTACTTATTTCTCTTTTCATATTATTTCCACCGTTGTCAATACACAAATGTTTCCCTCTGGATGTGTGCCATCTGGAACGGCCTCTTTGCATTGCTTTGCCTCATCAGCTCCAGCTTCTATTAAAATCTCCTTAAAACCAGAATTTTAAAATATAAGTATATTTAATATGAACATTACACTGTAATTAAAGCAATAAACTCTCTTCACTTCCTTTCCAAAAATTACGCACTGTTCGTTTCAAAACCACGGTCAACTTCAAAGTGCTATGCCTAACATTTCTGAGTTGGTAAAGAACATTTCTGTCTTTGGTAAACCTAAAGACAGAACCCAATTTGTAAACATTAAGTCTTACACGGTCTCTGTGTGTATACATACAAGTGTACCCACATATATATG
Source organism: Pseudopipra pipra (assembly GCF_036250125.1). Classification (NCBI taxonomy): domain Eukaryota; kingdom Metazoa; phylum Chordata; class Aves; order Passeriformes; family Pipridae; genus Pseudopipra; species Pseudopipra pipra. Next base: position 9,514,449 of record NC_087550.1, read on the forward strand.
TACGAGTCAAAGAGAAAAGCATTCTCCCATCTCTTAGGAGAAATGGGAACAAACAACCCAACCAGTTTCACTCCCTTTAAATGTTTCATTTGTCTCAAACCCGTGAAGAATGTCGTGCTAATAAATGCTGATAGCCTGTTTTTGCAGCAGGCAATCTCCTGGTTCCAAGTGAGTGACTGGAACAATGTTTTATCTCCCAACGGGAGACAGAAGACGTCACTTGGACTGCTGGAGTCGGTGTCGCTGTTAAGAACATCTTGACCAAGATTTACAGAGCAGAGTCCAGCCAAAGAAACAGTGAAAAATTTGGACCAATCCAAGGGGTTACATAAAAAGGACAGGATATTAAATATTTTACATGTTACTGATGAACTGCAGCCAGTAAGAAACTGGGTTCATTATGTATCTCTTAGCTTTTAGAATTTATGCTTTGTAGAGAGAACTATTAAGGTAACATCATACAATAGGATCATTTTTCTCCTCATCTGCATACTTCTCCATCAATCTATTTTCCACCAAATTGAAGTCCAAGTTTCATCTGCTCTCCCTAAATACTGAATGTATTCCTACTTGACACATGCAGAGCACTCTGCTCTCATACACATCTAAATAAGGGCACTGAAAGCAGTGTACAGATATTTGCATGCTTTGCTGGACCAGAAACAGAGATGGTGAGTTTTTGATCACAAATGTTTGTCATTGTTGTGGTGCATCATCAGTAACTTCTGATTGATGTTGTACTTCACACAGTGCTCTGCTATTTCAGCTGCTGTACGTTTCCAAGGAGAAAGAGGTTCCAAGACTAATGACTACCAGAAAAGTCATTAATAATTTTAGTTGTTTTGCACTAACCAAAATTACATTTTAAGGCATGCGGTATTTTCTTTATAAATTAATGACATGTAAGATGTCTAATGAGATTTGACTAAGGTTTTAATTAAAAAAAAAAGACACTAAAACAAAAACAAAACAAAAAAACCCCCACCAATAACAAACAACACACTGATTACATACCCATACGTAAATTTTACAATATGGCAAAACTTGGGGGGAAAAAAAAAAAAGAAAAAAGAAACCTGATACATAAAAACATTCAGAAGATGTAAATACCTACAATAAATGTAGACCATTCATTGCTATCACACCTTGAGAACACTCTTTGATTATCTTCTAATTTATTCAACAAAATACAGGGAGGGAAAAGGTGGTTCAGCACAGTAGGAGAGTGTCAGAGTGTCTGATACTTGACCAGTGTGAGAGATTACTCTGTAACAAGGCTTCACTTTCAGCTTCTCCATAACTAAGGTCAGCCCAGGCTCCCAAAACCACAGGAAATGCCCTTGAAAAATTGTAATGAAATACAAACTGTTTCAGTATGGCCTGCTGTTGGATCCACTGCATATTTAATTTATGTAACCCAACTTCCCATACTAAACATGCAGCTCAGACAGAAAAGATATGTATGGTTATAGATTGGCCTAAATACAAAGTACAACTCATCCTGACTGAAAATCAGATATATTGATACTGTACCGTATTATTAGACACAAAATTATGCCTGCAGAGATAGATCTTTCTGCAAGTTTTCTTTTCAGAAAATCACCCACTTAAATCAAAGATGACACGTTGATCCAGCCTACAGGATTTCTGTCTTGTTGAGAAAAATCCAGATATTTTGTGTACCATGCAAATAATGCAGTCTTATATGGTCCATAGAGTTCAGAGTAATGTTCCTGAAAGAGGTTTATAACAAAAACCATCTACTTAACAGAACAAGTGGAATTTTCTATTTTTTCTTATTTACATGTTCCTAATCAGGCATTTGCAACAAAATCTACATCTAACAAGCCACTACAGTTTGACCTGATATCATAAAAGCCCAGGTACAAAAAGAAATTACCCTTAAGAAAAAAAACCATTGAAAGAACTAGTTAGTTGTCAGCAACAATACAGACATTATTGTTAGGCTATTAAGGATTAACAGCCCCAAAAATTCATGTGAATACCAACTGAATTATACCCATGTTCACTATTCGTACCACTCCTCTCAGTGCAAGCAGAGAATAGAGGACAGGGAAATTTAAGCTCATCTTTATGGTATACATCACACAGATTAATATATATATGTGTATATATATATATATATATATAACAGTCACACAGAAGAGTGCCTGGTGGTGTCTGGTTTTTAATTTAGCACCATGCAAGCCATTGCAAACAAAAATAAATTATTTTAACCCATTAGGTCCCAGATATATCTATTTACTTGCACGTGATTTTTTTACCCTCTGTTTTGTAAGGCTTTATTTTTAATATTTATACTATTTATTCCACAACATGAATGCGGACAAGTTCATTTTTTACTTTCATTTATAGCTACAACAATGAACACGAAAAAAACAACCATCATCTGCTGAGCTATGGCATGCAATGGCATCATAATCTTCTCTTTTGTAAGGGATTCATAATGTTTATTGACATACTTTTATCCAAACCCTACACAGTTAGAAAATTTTATCTAAATCAAAAAAATTGTATCAGAGGATAGAAAGCAAAATTTTACAATTTTGCAGTTTCAGTGTTTTTGTTTTCTTTTTAACAGATTTGAGAATTTTTTTACTGGTCAATTGTGACAAATTCACCAAAACTGGATTTCCTTTGAGAGATGGGGAAAGGAAAATGGAGGACTTTTTACCTCTTTCAGAGCAACTGGGGCAAATTCTCACTGCAAGGAGGATCACACCTCACCAGTGTTAAGGAAGAACTTTGATTCCATATTATTTTCTCAGCTCAGTTACAAATGACTTGAATTTTAAAAAAAAGCTTTTCCTCCCCTCCTCCTCCCTCACTTCAAAAGCAAACACCATTAAAAAGTGCAAAGGTGGAGAAAGGCACAAATGATGCAACTCAATTTATCAGCCTAATCCACATCACTTGAAATCCAATGAATTGCATGTGGTAGTTCAACGGGGAACATCTCTTGTAATTACTTGCTCATGAGCTTCCCACCAGCCAATAACTATTTGTCTTAATTGACAGCGTGTAATCCTCAAATAGCTAAACCTTCCTGTTTGGATGAATGAATTCCCCTGATAAACTCTTTGTTAATGTCTTAAAAGGAAACCCAGAAATTACACATTAGTGGGATATGAAGACAAACAGCATTCTACCCCCAAAATAAAAAAAATTAACTGTCCAAAGCACACAACAGCAAGTTATGTGTATCTTTATTTAGAACCTTTGGATTTTAACACTAATTACCTTTTTTTTCAAGCTTTAATTTACAGACAGTAACATTTGATTACTTTCTCTTCGGGTTTTTATGGCATATATGCAGCCACAGAAATGAGCAGATCCTACATGGAGATGAGATAGAGGCAAAGAATACTTCTCATGAGGTCTTTATCTAAAAGAAATCCACTCAGCCTTTCATCCAAAAATACAAACAGAAAAAAAACTGCCCAACTCACAAGTCTGCTCTGACAGCAGCAGCCTTTGGCCACCCAGAAGAATACAGGAATTGTCAAGAACCCCAGAGCTAAAAGTTTCAGTACCAAGAAAACACAACAATTTTCAAAGAGTCTACTTTAGAAAATACTTTTTTTTTTTCCCTACTGTCTCTGGACCATCCCTCTAATCTCATCACCTTTTCAGAAATAAGAGCTTTCAAGCACTTTTCTTCTCAAGAGACAACTACGTAAAATACTGCTGAGCCATCATAAGAAAAGCTGTTCAGAGAGACAAACTTAGAAAAAAACCAATTTAAGCCCTGACTATAGATAAAATTTTATAAAATACTCAGCTATAGAAAAATCTCTATGTGTTTAAATATGAGTTATTTTAAAAGCTAACAGAAGTTACCCCCAGATTAATGACTGGCAAGATCATCCTATAGTATATCCGTGACTCAGTAAAATTAGCACTAGTAAATTTATTGAAAACATTTATAGAACGTGAGCTTTAAAGCAAGTTAATGTACCTATATCTTTTGTTTGAACTGCTTTTCTTTAAAAAAAAAAGAGATATTCAACTTCTGGTATACTTTTGATGGGCATCTTTAAAATACTTTCTTCACTGTAGAATTTTCAGTAGATCTATGAAAAGTCCATGAGAAACCCCCCTCTGACCAATGCCTTATCATGAAAGATTTCATGTATTTATGCTCTCTCATCTGTGAATTACACTGAATGTTTAAAATCAGAAAATGGGCTGCTTTCTTGACCTTAGCTGTTACCCATTTTTAGCTATGAAATCTTTCTGATATTGTCATTATCGCCTGTCTAACATTATCCCACCCATCCAGCTTTGCAATGCAGTATTGTCTACAGCTTTTGTGCCTTGGGGAAGGATTTTTCATTTCATATTGTTTGTTCAGACTTTAATGAGATTCTTAAAAGAGCAATCCCTTGGATTGTAATAGAATCCCACTGTAGATCAGTGACTGGCAGAAAGTGTTTTGACGTGACGAGTTTCGCAGAAAGGGAAATTTGTGTTCACAAAAGGAGACTCGATCATGAAAGGTAGAAGGAAGAGAAAAGAGAATGAAGCAGCAATGGGCACTCACATCTTATTAAATGTATAACATCAGAAGATATTAAAAAAAAATGAAAAAAACCCACCAAAAATACTACTAGAAGTCATATTTTAAAATTAAATTGCTTTTTTCCTCCCTCATTTTCAAAGGACTCTTTTTCAAAAATATGGATAATGACAACTAGAAGTTACAGGATCCACAAGAAAAAGACAGGTAAATTGGCTTGAAAATCTGCTAATGAGAATTGTACTGGAGTCTGTGATAATAAAATTTAATTTTTGTTTTAAAAGACAACTTTTTATACCACCTTCTCTAAAATAAATTATTTCTCTAGTAAGAATCCCACGGCTACATCCAGAAACAGAAAATACTTTGTGTAGAGCAAATCTACATATCAAAGTAAAATAATTACTTAGTTCCCCTCAAAATACTTTTTTGGCACTATTTTTAGGCGTGCTTTTGAAAATTTAAGTATCTTTTGAGAAAACAGAAAGAAAGTACAGTTAGGAGGATGTTAATATTAATTTACAAAGTAGATCTACTAACATTACTGTTATGCATTCTTTGGTATAACATATAATTTTACAAAAATTTAAAAACCGTCCAAACTTGCAGACCACCTGTGGATTCAGAAAGACTTGGCAGGACAACAGAAACCTCCAATATAAATGTTAACTGCTGTGATCAGCTCCACATTTAATCTCTCATGGTACCCTCAAAAGCACAGAAAACAGAGAAAAAAATAAGCAAATCACTCTTAAAGCTAATGTTCCCTGAAGGCAAGAGAATAATGGTATCTGGAAGAGAAGCTGGAGAGAGAGTAAAAACAGTTATTTGCACTTATTAACTTATTAACTAATAAGTTCCAGCTGATTTTCGTTGCGCTTTAAAAAGGAAACTATTTTTAAAAAATAACGATAAGCTTTTTTATTCTTCTCCAACATATCTTGGGTTTAGCAATTTTAATATGTACCCATAATAATAAATAATATTATTATTATATGCCTGTAATAATATATAGTATTATGACAGGAAAAGCTTAAATCATTGAAGGAATAAAAAAGACATTACTGAAGTAATGTAACAATGATATTTGTTCTTTGTTCACCTCTTATCATTTTGAGTTGACAGTTGGCCAGTTTATCAAAGTGACAAGCTAGATTATTCATTTAACTAAGCTAAATTTCTAAATCATAGGTTTACTGAAGTAATTAAATTACTAAAATGTATCAGAAAGATATGTGGATGCATTAATTCACACTCAGTAGCAAATTGCACATGAAGACACCTTTGCTTTATTGGCTTTCAAACAGTTCAGAGCAGACAGCTCATGAGAGGAATTTTAGACAGCCTCCAAAATGTGACTAAGCAACATGCAGTGCACAGAGCCAGAGACAGGCCCGGAGTAATTCTGAACTAACTGGTTAACTAGCTGCTGGCCAGCTCATGATTCCTCCCAGCTCAGCCTTCACTGCCCTCTCAGTCAACCCGGGAGCTGCAAACAGAGGGAAAGGGGAAGGTGCGAAAGAGTCGGGGACGGTTTAGTCGCAGGGTCACCCTCTAAAAACACGTTCAGCTCAGAACTATCCACGTGCACTTGATCTGGGCTGTAGATTAAGTGACCCACAGATGCTGAGATATCAGAGCTGGCAGTTTGCAGAGGCACCCTCCTTCCAGGAGGATGCTTTAGCAGAGCCATGGACAGATGTCTGAGCCAGGTCAGCGGAGCAGCTGCTCAGGGCAACGCTTCGGCCGACTCCGAGCTGCTCCGGGTTCCTATCGGCCTCCACTCAATCCCAGGCAAAACCTGGCCCTGCAAGGCGGTGCACCTGAGCTAATAAGCTGCTCATGGATCCAAAACACTGAGGAACAGGGGGCTGAGCCAGCAGGAGCCAGTCTGGATTCCTGTTGGCGTGGAAGGGAGCCAGCACTAATAAGCCGGGCCCATATGACAGCTTTCACGCTGGGCTGTGCTGCACATCCCAACAGTGTGGGTATTTTTAAGGGTCTTTTTCCATTATCCTCTGTCTTCTTGCTGACTGCCTGGCATGCCAGCAGGTTAGTCTGGCCCTAAAACAGCAAATTGTGGGCGGGGAAATATGGAAAGGTCTCCTACACGTATAATAAAGAAGTGTTGATTCTTCTTTTTTAATCTTTGATCGCATATTTCAGAATTTTAATTTTTTTCTGCCTGTAGCATGTGTTTAATAACATTGTAAGGAGAAAATGTGTAATACTTCAATGTTTGAAAACTATGAATGACATTTTCATTATAGGTTGTGCTTAAAGTAATCCCTATGAGAAATGAATTTATAAAAACTATGCTCTGGTGAATTAAAATTTATGCTGCAGCTACAGAACTCTGAGGAAAGACAGATTTTGTAGAAAATGTATCACAATCCTCTTATTTCTCCATTAAAAAATACTGTCAAAACCCTGCCACAACTTCTGTTTTGGTTTTATTTTGGGGGAAAAATAATGTGTTTCCTTCATTGGAATGCAAATCTTGAGGTAAGTACATAAGATATGCCAAGTCATCTTTTAAATCTTACAAGTCTATATCTAAGCTATAAACTTTTTTGTTTTATGGTGAAGTTTATCTAGTTAATGCCTAGAAACCCAATTATTCTTAGAACGCATTTTGGAACAGATATATTGCTTTCGTAAGTAGTGCACAGCTGAGTTCAAATTTACCCTTTTCCCCCCAATATGAAATTAATGTACTGCACTCTTCACTGCTCAACACTCATATCTTTCCTCATGGGGTGGTGCTCTGGCAACCAACAAGACCAAACGGCCTTAAGTTGTGCCAGAGGAGACTTAGATCTGACATTAGGAACAATTTCTTCACCAAAAAGGATTGTCAAGAATTGGAACATGCTGCCCAGGGAAGTGGTTGGGTTACTATCCCTGGAGATATTTGCAAGAGGTGTAGATGCAGCTTTCAAGGACATGGTTTAGGGTTGGACTTGGCAGTTCTGGGTTAATGGTTGGACTTAATGACCTTGAAGGTCTTTTCTCGCCCTAAATGATTCTATGGCTCTATGATTCCATATTTTAAGAGGAGACTAATGCAACCTAAAGACTAGGTAACCCCCTGCTGGGAAGTATTATAGAGTGTTATAGCACATGCAATATCCATTTTGATGGAAGACCTTTTGAAAGGTTTTCCTTTCATGAATCACGAACATGAATCACCTAAAAATGCAATAAAACTGAACTCTTAAGGGTTAAAAAAACTCAGCTATATTTTCTTTGCCTTGAGTGTTGCACTACAATGGATACTTTACCCAAAGATAAAAAAATTAATAGAAGTAATATCAACCTATACACTGCTGAAGAAAATATGTGAGAAAAAAAGAATTGTTATTAAAGGGTAAACGACACAGTTCTACAGAAGACAAGACAAGCAGATAAGGAAAGACAGAGCAAACCTTGCAGTCTCCAGCTCTCTATTAGCCTGTGATTTCTCCTGGAGTTATCATTCTGGACATTTTAAGTGTTGCCATAAATATACCATGTATATAGTTTCTTTCTGGTCTGTGTTACTCTTTCACATTTCATGGTTTTTTTCTTTTATTGATTTTATTTCTCTTATTGATTTCTTAAATATTCAAAATGGAACAGACTAAAAAAAAAAAAACCAGCAAATGGGCAATACACTTGTAACACTGTCTGTCCTGGGAAGAAATAACATCTGACTCCTCTGATTGTTCATTTTATATGAACATCAGTCAACATTAGTTCATTTTTTTATATAATTTATACTACATATTTGGAATGCTTTCTGACATGTTGCCTGCAAAGTAAGAACCATGCACATGTTTCTTAGTCCAAAGTTTTTCATTCACACAGTTATAAGCAATTCCTTTCAGCCTTCAATAGGCAATTTCCACACACAGGGAAAAGCTCACCTTAAAAGCCAAGAAACACTCCTAGGTGATTTTACACAAACTCTCCTTTCTGCCATGAGATCTTTTTGAGTGAAATAAAATCCAGAAAATCTAAATGCCAAGTGAGATGACTGCAGTCCACATGGACAGCACCACAGAAGACACAGAGCAATTGGTATAAAACAGATGTTAGATCTCCTCACTTGATAAACTCTCTGTATGGAGTTTTCCTGAGACTGCAGAATTCCATTCCTGAAGTGTCCTGTAACTCTGTTCTGTCATCTTTCCAGTTTCTTAAGGCTTTTTTTTTTTTTTAAAGAGTTGATACTGAAGTTAAGCATATTATGACAGTAACTGTTTTAGCAGTTACCTGCAAAATCAGTATTACTTTCCTAATTTCCATCTGCTATCCTTCACCTTGTACATCATATAATAAGAGCTGTGTCAGAGGTTCACAACTGGGTTATCCAGCAGAAAGCTAACAATCTGCTTCATCAGATGAGACTCTTGATGGAACTCTAAGGTGATGAGCAGCTCAGAAAGAAGTTTGTGTCCTTTACCATCATCTACACCATTTATTGATAAACCACAGTAAAATGCAAAATCTGGCCTTTTGTTCTTAGTAATTGTTATGTTAAAATACCAAGATCAAAACTTTGGATCCCTGCTTGGCTCTTCTGGGTCTCTTTTCTCCTAATCCCACTTCTTTCAGATGCCCTGGATTAGACTCGCACTAAAACAGCAATCGTGTCAACATTGCCCCTCTTAGCTGTTGTGAAAGCAAATTGCAAAGCCACATATGGCACCTCAGGGTTTGCCCAGAGCTGCAGAGCATCTGCTGAGCTCATTTTCCTGCAGGACAGTTATAACACATGTCCCTCAGACGTGCACACTGGTAGAGCACTGCAGCTTGTTAGGGATGGCTTCCCAGTGCTTGGGTCTCAGGTTTTTTGCCTCAGAGGTGTGTATATAGATTCCTTTGATGAAATTTCACAATATCCTGGGGTTTAAGCAGCAGGAAAAACCTGTTGTAGAAAATACTGATGACAAACCACAAGGGTCACATGGTCTATCAGTGATTCGATTTTCAGGATGTGTGTTATTAAAGTTGCAAGATTACTTTGCCTAGATAGACCAAGCCAAGACTTCAATCTTTGTGACCACTTCAATGTGTCACAGTTTCCAACCTCCACAATCTTTTCTAATAGGTTTAATTTTCATTTTTGTTTACCCAGTTTTGTAGATGCCTTTATTATCTGTGAATATATGTAATCCAGACTAACGAAGAAATACAATTATCAGATCAGTTGCTTTCAAATACCCATTTCTGCCACAAATAAATACATGATAAAAGATCTTGACTCATAGTTCACTAAAAAATTACCTATGTGATAGTCTCATTCTTTTTTATGTCAGCCAGCCTTTGGTTTTGATGCTATACCTGTCTGTAGTGGTTTGGACTTTGTTTTCCCCTAGAGGCTAAGAAAAGTGGTAGACCCCAAGGGGTGGAAACCCTTGGAAGTTTTGAAGTTCTGCCCAATGGGCGCTCCTGCAAAAATGTCAACATTCCACAAGCTCACCGGAAGAGATGAGTTGTAGTTTTTTTGTTGTTGAGGAGAGGTGGCCATGTTGTGAGCCACGAGGAAGGGGCTCTGTGCCCCTTGGGGCCTCTGGGCCCTCCCAGCCCCTGGCTGGGGGCTGCAAGGACCTGGAACAGCATAAAGCTGGGCTAGGTGCCTGTAGTTATGCCGGGAGATGTTTTTCTCCATGAGCACAGAGCAGCAGCCGGGACTGAACCAGAGAAACGGTGGCAGAGAGCCAGAGATAAGACCTGAACTGAAGGAGCAGCAGAAGTAACATGCAGCAGCGGAGAGAAGACTCCTGGAAAGGGAGAGAGAGAGAACCATCAGCTGAGAGACAGAGTTTGGGGTAAGACTGTACCAGACCCCCCAAAACTCCTTTGAGACCTCCTGGAAGGAGGAAGATGATGGACTCTTACTTGAAAGAGCCTTGGAGTGCTACAGCACTTACAGAGAGGAGCTGAGAAGCTCAAAGGTGTCCTGAAGCTGGACCAGGACAGCCAAAGGAATGTGGAGGAGGGCTTCGCCCCCCCCACTGCCTGGAGACAGAGCACGGAGCTCTGCAAACGGGAGTTTGAATCCCCTGAGGAAGGGACTTTCACGAAGATGCCCCTGCATTTCGTGATATGCCTGTGGTGATGCGAGTCTTGTCCCTGCTGGCAGTCCACAGGTGAGGCCTTCGCTTGGACCGAAGGAGAGCCGAGGGGCTTGGAGACCCCCTTGTGTATGTTGAACAGAGATCCAGCTACAACAACCCAGTTACTGCTGCATGGAGGACAGAAGAGGAGCTGCTGCTTAAGGACTGGAAGGGATCTGTCCTTCTTTCCCTCCTGGACTTTTATTTGGAGGGGAGAAGAGATCTGATCATCGTAAATACATATGTCATGGTAGAGATAGTTGTGATCGTGTGTATAATGTGATATGGTATTTATTTGTACAGTCATTGTAATATATTCCCTTTCCCCCACTTTGAGTCTGGTGTGTTTTGTCTGGAAAAACCCATCTCACATTGGGTTGAGATGTGGGAGGGGGATGGAGCTAGGGAATTGGATTTTGGGACTATCTCAAACCATGACACTGTCTCTGACTAAGCCAGAATGCCATTTAACAACAGGAAACAGTCCAGTGGTATGAAACACATGCCTAAGAAATTACAAAACGTTCTTGGCCTCGAAGAAAAGGAACAGATGAAAAAAAGTCACCTTCACTTTCTGATTTGCTAGAAGGAGATATACACAACATAAAAAATATGTGTTTTACATGACACATAAGACAATATTATTGTGTAATTAGGAGGAAAAAAACTGTCTGTCAATTATGGCACATTATATGTGGGAGAATACTGACAACGTGAATCCCTGCAGGGAGGGATTTGTAAGAAATTCCCATTACAGCCCATTGTGTACTGCTGTTCACACAGAGAGGGATTTCCTAGAGCTGACATAAAATTACACTCACCTTTGGCTGTCACCAGGGTAAGTGCTAATTCAACAGAAGTGATAGTTTTATTTGTTTCAGTTGTCAGAGAGGAACAGGCATACTAGTTACACTGTGAAATGTAGGAATTCTGCTTCACTTTTACATGCAACTGAAGGGGACCTTAATGATCATCCAGTTCCAGTGTAACATAAAGACATAAATAACAGTTTTAGTGCTCACTGTGAGTGGGAAGCTTCAGAACCAGTTCAGATGACAGTGCAGACCTGGTCACTGATTTCTGTTCTGAAAGATCTTATTAATATGGTAATTTGCAGCACACAAAATGATTTTTGATGCATCAAACAAGGATGAGTACATAACATTGAAATCACAACTTAAGTTCGCTATCACCTGGTTATGTATTTTCCTGTTGCCAGTCACAGGACATTTGAATATGACCCAAACACAAAAAGCCAACAAAATATTTTAATATTTCATGCTTGCATTAGTTCAATGCCTGGAAAACAGGCTACTCTGGCAATTTGACTGTTGACATTCAGGTGACAGAGGTGAAGGCAATATAAGAACCTCTGCAGACTATAACGACAGAGACGGCGCATGAAATATATCTGGCAAAACAGAAAAACTGACCCATCAAGGGAACAGAGACTCTTCCACAAGTCAACATGCTTATAAAGTAGTTGAGAAAGCTCAGAGCAAGTTTAAGCTCTGCCCGTGTTGGAAATTAGCACACTGACCTTCTAAGATGGGATCGCCAACGCAAAAGTAGAGTGTCACCAAGGTCAACAATTAAACATACGGGCAGCAGCTGCAATATCATTCATGATATTTGTTTCCAAGAACAGGAAAAATTAAACTACACAGTAATATGAGAGCTGTAGAACTGTAAGAGGTTAAAAGTGCAAAAAGGTCTGTTGCTTTCAAAGCCTAAAACAATCAAACAGTTGTTGCATTTTAAGTGTATGGCAATAAACTGGTGATTAAATTTATTCTATATATATGTTTTAAAGGAGCTTGATATTAAAAATAATGAATAATTAACATAAATGAAGTAGCAATTATTTTTCTGCTTTTCACATTTGCCATAATAATTATGAGACTCGTCAGTGAAAAGCAATAAATATAATCTCATTTCATTTTGCTGATCAACAGCAATCAGTTAATGTGCTATCATATGAGATACAATCGATATAACAGGAAATTTATATAGAGATGTTTATTGCTACTTCGTGGGTACTTCGACTGATATTTTAAATTTATAATTAGAATAACAGCTCATTTGCCTTTCATCATAAAAGCAGAAAGCTTCAGTCTTTGGGTTTAGACATCCAGATGTAAGAGCCATAATTTTGCTCTGACAGAATTTGTAGGAAGACCAGTTTCCCCACCCACTTTACAGCAATAAAATGCTCAACAAATACTAGCCTTTAAAAAATGTTCAAATTAAACAGCATAAAGAGATATTTCAACCTCATTAAACAAGGGAATAAAATGCCAAGCACTAAAAAAAACCATATACTTATATAGTCCACGATGGAAGTATTTCAATAATATGCATTTTTACATTACTCTTCATACCATGGACTTCATTCAGGAAGATATTTATGCATATTTTTAATCTTATTAAAGGCTTACTCACTGATGAGCTCATTGTATTTCAAGATGTGTTTTTTTTTTCTCCTGCCATGATTCCTTTAGAGTTGCACTTCATAGATAAAATATAAAAATTACAGCATAAGCAGTTTAATAGGATGCTCCATCTGTGACATTGACAGGATAAGGTGTTTCAGAACACATAAGAAAATCTCAAGGGAAAATTTCCTCCCAAATCCAGGCAGCTAGCAGATGTCATTCTTCTCTTCAAAGAAATTAAAGTCAAATTATCTCATTTTTGAAATATTTAACGTGTTCTTAGCTGTTTCATTTTCCCTTCAAAACCATCCTTTTTGAATATTTCTATAAAGTCAATCAAGTTTAAATTCTATTAGTTAGAACTAATTTAAAATTAAATTTAAATCCATTTAAAATGGATTTAAAATTAAAAAAAAAAAAACCAAACAAAAAACCCCACAAAAAAACCACGTACCACAAACCAAACAAACACACACACAACCCCCAAAAGAATCCACAAGATCAAGATTTAAGAACAGCAGAAGGGCAAAGAAAGAATCTGCATTTGTGTGTTCCTTCTGGAAGGGACAGGTCTTGGCCTCTCTGTGGAGCATAAATAGTTATCTCAAATAAAATTGGGAAAGCACTGTAGTAATTGTGTCATCTATTGGAATGGCACTACATAAGTAGCAATTAGCAAATAACAACCTTAATAGTTATAATAAATAAATAATACTCAGAAACTGAAATCTAAACTAAAGCTTAAAAACATACTCAATTCTTTCATCCTACTTTTTAGACAACATCATGGAAATCTCTGTTGTTTACAAAAAGTTTGCATCTTCTGTACTCTTTCACTTCTTACAAACAGGTGATTGAAATTCAAACTTTTCTGTACGACTGGACCGCCGGAAAACAAACACTTTGAGGACCATCATAAATTCTATAGCAACCTTGGCATTACACAGTTCAAATTGTACTGTTCAATATCATTCACTGAATGCATCGAGAAGTTTTCCCAAAAAATGTACATAGCCCACAAACCATGGAAGCATATTCCTTGTCTCATTTACTATCACATAGGTTTATATAATATTTTATACTTGCTCTGAATTTTGGCTTCCCATACCAGTTCCAGTCTGGCTAGATTTTTGGGAGGTATTTAGGAATGGCCTATAGAATTACCAGTGCCACATTAAAAGGAAGTGTGAATTAGAGGACCTGAGGAGGAATTATCAATCACACAAAAATTAGATGAGCCCTAGTGATAGGAAACACACGGTGTAGAAGAGCTGTGGTGAAATGAGCCGGGGCACATAAAACATCTGCCTCTGGAAGCTGTGATCTCTCCCAAGCCTTGTTCGTGAGCCCACTCAAAGAATGTGAGCAAAGACAAGCAAGAGAAGTTATTCATTCTCATTTGACCTACCTCATCTTCTAATTAGCATTTGGTAATTGGCTGGAAAAAGTCCAGTTTCTTGCCCAGTAGATGCTCTTCAGGTGTGCTGACTGCTTTGGGTTAACACCTGGGAATATGGCAATCTGTACTAAGTGATTTAGGAATCCAAATCTCACTGTAATTAAGTAGAATCCAAGTACCTAACAACTAGGGATTTTTGAAAAGATGACATGAAAAAGCTGCCAAAGAAGGATAAGTAAACAAAGAAGAGAAATCTTGCTCTTCCTTTCTGCTTTTCAGATCATCAAACCTGAAAGATTCAGTAAAAGCTTTATAGAGAGGGGGAAAAAAGAGAATGTAACAACAAGGTTGTGTGGGTTGGATCCCTGTATAGGCTTAAGATCTGGACTCAATCCCTGTGAGTTCTTTCCAACTCAGACTATTCAGTGATACGTTCATTTAAAACTAATTGTAAACTAAGTTATTTTTAAGAATAAGTTTTAGCTTCAGGCAAAACGGCAAGAATATTCTGGAAAAACAAACAAGCAAACAAACAAATCAAACATGGTTAATGGATAGGGAAAATCTAGATAACAAATACTACAAAACTACTTGACTGGCAACTCAGTCAAGCTATTGGAAGGAACAATGTTAAAGTAATCATTTGCCAAAGTGTTAAATGAACTCCAACTGTCTGCTCTGCAAATCTCAATCTGAAGTCGTATCTGGAGGCATGTTATCAAATCTGAAAAATCTCCAGTCGAAAAAAGTCTTGTCTGACCCTGGAGAATCAGTTCAGTCGACGAAATAACAATACAAAAAACACGCAGAAATCTATTTTGACACATTTTTCTGAGGGTGGATTATTTATTGGTTTGATCCCAAGTCTCGGTCAGGATGAACCACAAGAACCTTTATAGCGATGTATCAGTCTCAACAAGAAACTAATGACTAACAGTAGTGTGGAGGCTGCATGCCATTAACTCAATCAAGGTAGGCAGCATTAACTGGCAAACAAGTAATTATATATTTACACTGAGAAAATGTAAGAAGTCTGCAAAGTCAAATAACAAGTGGACTGTAATTTTGATGGTACTGGTCACGAAGTTAAAAAATTTCAGTGAAGGTTGACTTGATAATAGAAGGGTAGCTGCATCCTTCCAGTTTCATTAAAGAATGTAAAGAAAGCCTTTCCTAGAGATAGAGAAGTGTTTTCTACTGAATCTTATCTACTGCAAAGTTCTTATTAAGGATGAGGATTTGAGGTCAATCCTCTAGTTTCAGAAAGTTAATGGAGTGATTAAGCTTTGACTAGAAACTTTGGGGATAAAGTTCTTCCAACTGAGTTTAACCTCAGCATGTGTGATGGAATTAAAATTTACTAAATCCTCACTTCCCCAGAAGTCTTGTGTTTGAAACAAAACTGATGAGTTGTTGTTAGCATCCCAACTTTACGCCATATATAATTGTTACAATGACAGGTTAATCATATTCAATTGCTTCTCCTGTTCTCAGTGGCTGTTATATAATATTTGAGAAAATAAAGGTAAATTAGGAACCTGCTCCTGCAAGTACAAATGTAAATAGCTCAGCTCAGTTCCGTTTTGCTCTGTAGAGATTAATACTTGTGTATTGATCCAGCCACATGCATCCACTTGAAACCAAGGCCACTAATTAGATGCTAAATGTGCCAGGAAATTTGAGTTTCAGTTATGGGTTCTTTCACAAATGTGTGATGCACTTTAAAGCCTTTACCTGAAAGATATTGAGTGAGCAGAAAAATTAGTGAGTTCCATTTTCACATCAGCTAATCAAAACTTCTGACAAAAAGAAAAAAATAAAAATAAAACAAAAAAAGCCACTGAACTTTTTTTTAATCTTTGCTAAATTCTTCCAAAACATCTTAGTTATATATCCCTCAGACATTTTTTTGTGGTTTTCTCACAAAAATATTCAGTATACTCAAACACTTATTTCTGACTTGGTTGTAATCACTCTACACACAATGAAAGTTTTAACATTAGGTTTTCACACCATGACCCGTAGTGATCAGTGTTAGTGTGGTTTTCAAAGCAGAGAGTGGAGAGAAGTGGTTCTGTCCACAGCCCAGGCCACAAGCCAGGCTGTTCAAAGTGAGCCATCTCTCACACATCTCAAATTTTGATGTTGGAGCAGATTTTAGAAAAACTTCCAGAGTACACAGACTTTGAAAGATTGCTAACAAATCCTTTTGCTTTTGGAAAAAAACAAACAAAACCACCAAAAAACCCAAAACCAACCAACCAAACAAGAAAACCAACAAAACTGTTAAAGCAAACTCCCAGTGTGACCATTCACAGGACTCTCTGGCAGTCACGCTCTCATCATCACAGACTTTCACTGCTGGGACCAAGGCCCCTTCACAGCAACGGCTCCACTAACCAAACAGGTCCCCCCTTGACTCCCTGCACATCCCACTCACACAGACCAGTTTTCCTCACCAGTTCAATCCCCCAAGTTCCCCATAGCAGAGTCTCAGATGTCTCATTGCACAAATCAATTTATTTATGGTGCAGTACCACAGACACAGCCCGACCTGGTGCCTCCAAGACCCTTAACAAAGGACTCCCCAGGCTTTTATCCCCTCACAGCCCAAGCATGCCACAGTCTCACTCTTCCTTCTGAGTCCCCCGTTCCTGCTCTGCCTCCCAGTGCCCACCCACCTGGCTGGTGCCACCCATCTTAGTGCCCTTTGTTATCACAGCCTTGGGCTCCCACCCAGAGCTCGGTCTGCAGTTTGCAAACCGAGCTACCTGCACCAAATGTATTCCTCAACAAAAACATGTTTAAATACCCCTTGATCACAAATAAAGTTTTTGTAGAGCTTGCTGAGGACACAGTTCAACTGCACTGTTGCTGCCATGTTTGCCTGAACCTGTACAAGCTGGAAGTACTGAGCAAAACCAAATAAGGCTTTTTTGTTTTTTTCTTTTTTTTTTCCTTTTTTCCTTATGTCTTTTAACAGAAAGAGCAGATGGATGGACTGTTACTGTGCAATGCTCACACTTACTGTGCACAGACTTAATGCACGTAGTTGCTGAAGGTTGTGTGGACTGCAGGCATTGACTTTGTGCCTCACTGCTGAATTTGAGTTCAGCTCCCACACAAGCTCTGCAAGAAGGGCCAGACCACAATGAGATACCATCTTCCAATGCACTGAGAAGTCAGTAAGCCTTGCTGCCAGCAAGGCTACTTAGTTCAGGTTGTACACTGATAATTTATTCTGAAGCTATTATGTCTGAAGCTATAATGCCTCCAGCTCCAAAACTGTTTTGCAGAGTGCAAGATTACTATATTAAACTGCTCCTGTGTTCAACCCCTGAGTCTCCTGGCATATTTCCTGGCTGTGACATCTGCCTATTACTATTTGACAGGAAAGCAGTCCAAAAGCCAGACTGTTCTAGGCCTCTAAGACCAGTGTTGACCTTATTTCTAACAACACAAAAGAATTTATGTTCCACATGTACTTCAGGTTCGGTGTGAAACACAACACATGTAGAACACAGTACAGCTTTACCTAGTAGCATGAGGGAATACATGGACCTAGGAAAAAACCAACCAAACAAAACAAAACCACACACAGACAAAAAATGCCCCCCTTACCCCTGAAAGAGAAAGAAGAAAAAAATTATTATTGCATCGATTTCCTCACTGTTCTGGATAGTTTTCCTACAAATCAATGGATCTCAAACTTCTCCCAGAGCTTGTAACTTTTCTTAGCATCCTTCAGTCTTGGGATGAGTTCTTCCACTCCCTGCTTTCCTCTTGCTGACAGTTTCCTGTGGCTGTCAGGAGGCTTTCCCACATTCCTGTGCTCTCCCTCTGTCTTTGCACGTTCTTTCTCTGCTCTGCTAAACACCAGAGAAGACGTATGGAAGACCAGACTCATCTTGAAAGGTGTGGTTCCAAGTGCATTCCCTTTAACACCAGCATGGCTTGAGCAATCTCTGCTCTCCCTCTTTACTCCTCTGACTATTAATCATTTATTCCCTCCTTACTTACACTGGCAAAAATATTTTTGAGGTTTTATGTTACTTTATGCATGAGATTCTTCTAATGGATCATTATTGTTGTCAAGTGTCTTAGAAAAACAGATTTATATGTGACCAGTTTGTGGCCATGAAACTTTATTCAGGCTACCAGGAAACCACACCTTGAAGAAAAACAAGGGATTTAAGCACAGGTTCCCCAAAAGCACAAACACTATATGACAGCAAAGGCCTTGACAGAGGGAATACAGGACGATGGCAATGGCAAAGCTGCCAGAGCTATGAACACAAATCAGAAACAGTCCAGCACAAGCCACTAAGAAAGTGCAAGCTTGTGAGCTGGGGGAGAGGGGGGGAAATATTTTCCCAGTCAATAAAGTTATTAGACTGGGTTAGCCAAACAATAAAAATGAACCAAAGCAGACCCCAGCTGAGGAGGAAGAAACACTCTAGGACAACATCACACTCTTCCCACCAAAGAAAAGACAAAAACATTAACATCGATGTAGAATTTGAGGTTCTGACCACTCACCGTAACTCCATTCTACTTTTCTACTGAATAAGACCACCACCATCAGTCTTAGCCCTAAGAGGCTTTGAGAAAGGTAAGGGTAACACCAGAGAAAGGGGTACACACAGAAAGTTTGTTTATATCAGTTCTAATTGTCCAGTTATGAGGAACAACTTGTAATAGTTGCATAATTTGGTCTATAAGTACTCATATCATTGTAACGAGGCTAATAGTTCTTTGAGTAGACTTAAGACTTTAATGAGATTAGGAACAAATGCTTTTGCATACACAGTGTGTTTCTTTAGGCCAAAAGAAATAGCTTGATAGGTACCCTATTTAAGAGCTGACTGCTAAAATTAAGATGCAAAGGTGAGGCCTGGGATGAGATAAACTGGTCCATATGCCTAATTTTCATCTTTACCCTTTGGGCTCTACAAGTTAGTGATTAGGAAGAAAAAAAGCTGCTGGCTGTTCTCCAGAACACCTTCCTTATGAGGTGGACATTACTAACAGCGACCAAGAATTACATCTCTTTCCTGATGGGATCAGTAATTAAAAAATGAACAGTACTGAGTAAAATAATCCTTAAACAATCATTTACACTGCAGAAGCATAGGCCATACATCTGCAAACTACTGTTTTACACAATGTTAAAAACAGTTCAAAGCTGCTTTAGCTTTCACTGTATTCTCAAATTAAATTGTAAAAAGGTACAAATTACTGAAAGTTTAGTAACAGTTGTAAGCAGCTGTGATGGATATCAGACCATAAAGATTTCTGCAGTTTTACCTGGTCTCAATACCATATGAAGAAGGGGTGAGCAATGCTGACAGGGGGGATGTTGATAATTTATATTGCATGGCAAATATCACTGCTGGATTGTTTCCCCTGTCTCCTCAGATAAAGTCCTGCTTAAGACTCCATTTATGCTTTGAAGTTTGTACATTAACTTACCAACCAGATTAAAATGGTTCAAATCAGATTATACTGGACCAAACTGGTTTTCAACCAATTCAAACTGAATTCAACTGGACCAAACCAGACTAAGCTATTTTAAACCCATCAAAATGGTTCCAACCAGACCAAAGTGGTTTAAACTTAATCAAACTGGTTCCAATTGGTGCAACCCAAACTAAATCAGATCCAATCAGTTTCAACTGGATCAAAAACCATCCTCTTTGGTTTGGTTGGAACCAGTTTGATCTAATTTAAACCAGTTGGAACCAGATAAAGCCAGATTGATCTGCTTTGAATTGATTGGAACTAGTTGGAACTATTTTGATCTGGTTGAAACAGGTCTGAATCGCTTTGTTATGCTTTGAAGAAGAACAAAATAATGAATTACGCCAGTAGTTAGGTTTTAATGAAAATCCTTGGAGGTTCAGATCTCCTTCTTCTGCATCATGCTGTTCTGTCACTGTATCATGTGGACTCCAAAAAAGAGCAGCAGCAGCAGAAGTAAGGTAAGGTAAGTCGTGGGCAGAAAGGTCAGTCAACCCCGTTATTGTCACCATCTTGGCAACCACGCATTTTTCTTCACTGTACGTGGAAAAGCTACCAGAGTTTAATGGATGTAACACAAGTTGAAGTAAAATAAAATTGCTGGGACAGCAGTTTCAGAGAAGATAATAAATTACAGCCGCATCTAAAAATGGGAAGCTAATTTGTATTCATTTTGTGGCATTATTGACAGCTACACAGGAAAATCAATCAATAATTAACCTGTCTTATTTTTCTTTAAGGGATGAAGCCCTGTATCAAATGGTTTTATATTTTACAAAGGTAGGGTTATTAGATTATAAAAAAAGCAAAGCTTCTGTGCTTATCTGCACAGAAGCTTTGTTTCTTTTGTAATCTAATAACTTTTTAACATCTTTGTCATTATAAAAATACTAATGTTGATATTTATTACAACATTATGGGTAATGTTTCCATGGGAGGCTGAAACTTAAGCCCATTAAAGGCTCCAAGCTGAAATGAGAAATGGCTTCTATGAACTGCCATTGATAATGCAACACATGAAAATATTACACACAAAAATATTTACTAAAATATTTACCAAAATTTTTCAACAATGTATCCAAAACGTGCAATAATTTCTCTGAAGAGTGCACAGAATAAAATCAGGATACATACTTATCCCCAGTTTTGAGACAGAACACTTGTAGCAGTTTCTACTTATTAGCTCGAAAGACTTACACTAAGAATTAAATATACCTAGTAAAGAATTATTTAATGAGTGAATATACCTAGAATGCTGGTAAAAAAATTACAGGCTACACCTAAAATGTACTAAATAAAAAATTGATAAAATGATACAGTGAGGCTACATCAGACAAACAAGGCAGCAAAGATAAGATCAGAATATTTCCAGCTACCTGAGTGCCACAGAAACAGGGGAGAACTTCTCTTGAGTCATTTTAGTGACATCCCATTTTGTATAAGCACTATCTATGTCTGCACAGACACTGAGGGCATGTATCCAGTTAACCATGTTTGGGAAAATGAAAGGGGGGGGGGGGGGGGGTTGGAAAAGATTGATATGGAACACCCTGAGAAAAAATATGAAAGGACTCAGATTTTGCTGTTATGTGGTCTAAGCTCATGAGGACCATACAAAATGTAAATGCTGGTGACCTGAAAACAAGGTGCCACACAGCTCTGCAGGGTGTGAGAATGACAGAGAGCACGAGTTTCTGAACACAGCACATGCCCCACTATCGCTATATAAACCCTTTTTCACGTGGTATATGGCCTGACACAAATGCTGTTGTAGCCTGTGGTCATGTGTGGAGGGAGAGAGGGGGGCACTGCAGTGGGAGTTTGTGGGGGTCTTGCTCTATTCTTGTTACTGTTGTGGAAAAACTTACATCAAAGTGTAAAAATCTTAGCGTTTATGACCAAAATTTAGATGCACAGAACGTACCTGATATACTGAAAAACAATAAAACTGAAATATAAGGACCATCAAACAAAAAGAAGAAAAATAATAGCAGATAATTGTAAAAAAGAGCCAAGAATGCAATGGTGATGAATTTAAAGAAGAGACTGTGAATGGTTCCCCAACACCAAACGAAGGCTGAAAGCCATAATACTTTCAGAATTATTTTAAGAAAGTGAACAAATATTGTTAAATTGTTCATTTACTTTTTGGTCATCACCTCTTCAAGACTCATCTCTGTTCCAATTTGCTGGAGTAGCAAGCCATAAGAAACAAGAGAAAAAAGAATGTAAAAGACAAATAATACTGAATAAAGAATCAACTTTCTTTTTATGTCTTTAGGTAGCTGAGAAGGAAACACAAGTAGAACTCCAAAACATTTTTTAAAGGTCAACAAAATACAAGGGTAAAAAAAATATTATTGTGATAATTAAAGAAAAAATTGTAACAGAGAGGAAGTAGATAAAAAAATTGTGTATGTTCTAGGACTTTAGTACTTTTAAATTTCAACCTTTATTTTAAGTCTTAACAATGCATACATGGCCTGATACAAGACAAATCTGCTAATTCACTGTATGAGATTCCTTTCAGTATATGAAATTATGGCTGTCCTTGGAAGGTTGCAAAGTTTAACTAGTTTATATTTTATTTAGTACTTATGATCCTGACAGCAGGCTGCCTTAGGCCTCATTTCCACTTAATTCAGAAAAACAACATTTCTTATTCATGTACTGTCTGATCAAAGGCTTACATTTAGCACAACACACACTAAAAAAAAAAAAGAAAAAAAAGGCACATTTTGAGTCGATTTCTTACAGCTAAATGAGAAACTGATGGAACTCGTGGAAAATGTATTAGTTCAGGTCATACTGGTTTTGCAGTTTGTGCATGAAGTTGTCTTCCAAAATTTAAAGCACTCAAAATCAAAAAGAATAAATGTATGGTATGATACGGACACATAATGGCATAAATGCAAGCATAATAATCACTGAACAAAAAAAGTCCGAGGTGAGGCTTCTTACTTTTCTTGAGTGGTTCACGTTTGCATTATTTACATTATTTGCATGCTGATTAAAAGCACTTGGGGCATGAAGGATTCCAGGCATTCACATAATTGAGTTAGTGCTGATGGATCTTTGGGCCCAGCAGTCACAAGACTGCTCAGACAGAATAAAATGCCAGTTTCTTTGCCTTGAGTATTATGGGCAGATTGCTTGTGTTTAGACAAGTCTGTGTGTACAGTCAGTCACCACCTGTCAAGGAACATAACAAAGTTCTACTTAAACCACCAGAGTAGAATAAGGTCAAGTCAATCACATCCCACTTCTAGGATGCTCTAAATATCTGATATGCCTCCTACAGCCACTGACAAAACAAATAAATTGTCTGTACGGTTACACCAATTATTATCTCTTAAATTACAATTTTCTTGAAATCTGATGCGATGGTCTGCCTGACCTTTGATACGTCCTCAGGAGTTTTGCCATCAAGATGCCTCAGCTCCCAGCAGCACCCATGGCATGGGTAAGGCAGAATGCAGTTAAAGTATCTCACAGCTAACCACCAAAACCAAATTCTGCCTGAGCTTTGATTCATTTTACTGTGCTGAAACTAATAAGCAGATGCAGTTTGATCTAGTCAAAGACACAACCGTAGGGAAGTGAACGGGTTGTTTTAAGAACCTGTGAACTGACAATGTTTCTGGACTAGAA
Source organism: Pseudopipra pipra (assembly GCF_036250125.1). Classification (NCBI taxonomy): domain Eukaryota; kingdom Metazoa; phylum Chordata; class Aves; order Passeriformes; family Pipridae; genus Pseudopipra; species Pseudopipra pipra. The sequence goes on from NC_087550.1 coordinate 9,538,098, forward strand.
TTAATGTCATGGAGCTCAAGACAACACCATCCTGGCTTATAGTGTTCTAGTGCCAGCTTTGTTTTGCTTGAAATACAAGTTTGTTATGCTTGACAAACTGAGTGTGACTAGAAACACTTCATTTGTTTTAACTTCAGCTGCTGCAGAGGAGACAGGCAAAATAGTGTTCAATACAGTATTGAATGAGCTTTGTTTGCTTAATTTCTTCTGTTAAATATCTACTTGTGCAAAAGGACAGGAAAATGGCAAAATTTGTGAAGTTTCAGGTGCGTGAGAAACATGAACATAAAAAAATAAAGATTCTTGCAACAATCTACATTTTAGATTTCATTGATGACAAAAGCAGTAATTTTCTCCATTTTACAATGTCTCTAACTTTCTGCTTAAAGTTAATATTAATTAAATAACTATCTCTCCTGACAGTCTGTTGTCCACTCAAGGGCAGACATTTCCTTAGATATAAGTGTAAAACCTCACTTAAAGCTATAATTTTTTAATAGAGCTTTTTTACTCTGGAAATTTCTCTTTAATCATCATGAAAGAGATCCTAGCTAACTTAAATGAACTATTTTCAAGCACCTTTCAAGTGAGAAATCTGAAGGAGAAACAGTTTGGATAAAAATTATCATTTGGTTCTTAGAGCTGGCCTTACAGGCCTCGCAAAACAGATTTGCCTGCAGACCCCCAACAGCAGGAGCTGGAACAATGTGTCCTGTTCTTCAGTCGAAAGAATGGATCCCTCTGTCCAGATCCATTTAGTCTCTGAAGTACTTTGCACGCTCATCGATTTTTTGACAGACTCTCATTGGTTTTGACTGAGATTCCCTCCTTTTTTTTAAATGTTCAGTATAGGTTACAGTATCAATTCTGTTAGTTCAGAAAGTCCATTTCGCTCCTGCACGTTGTTAACTACCCCTTTCTTTCACTTTGTCCTAGAAACCACACGAGACAACAAAAATCCTAAGATTGACAAAGCTGGAATTTTTCCGCTGTGAAATAGAGGATTCTTTAAATCCCAGTATGAGGTCTTATAGAGAAAAAGAAGAGGCTTTCTGAGCAATGGAGCTGATGCCCAATTTTTGAAATAACATTTATCCACGGTGGTTGTCTCCAAATCAGCATTTCAGGCACTGCCTCTGGACAAGCCAATTTCTTTTTCAGGCTTTGGTCCTTAACTTGTCATGATCACAGCCCTGGACTGTGAACTGCTGCTTCAGCATCCCCTGCCCAGCACACAGGGGGCTCAGCAGCCACACAGGTGGGCTGGGCTGCTGTCGGTGCTTGACAGGCAGTACTGCAACCCCAACACTACGGTGCAGTGGGTTTCTGTAGCTGGGTTTTGGTAGTGGGGGGGAGCTACAGAGGTGGCTTCTGTTAGAAGCTGCTGGAAGCTTCCCCTGTCCCATGGAGCCAATGCCAGCCGGCTCCAGGACGGGCTTCCTGCCGCTGGCCAAGGCCGAGCCAACTAGGAATAATAGTAACGCCTCTGGGATAACATATTTAAGAACAGAAGGTTGTGGAGCAGAAAGAATTCCAGCCAGGGAAGAGTGGAGTGGGAACATGGAAACAACAACATAGAGCCCAAGGTCAGTGCAGAAGGAGGGGCAGGAGGTGCTCCAGGCACCGGAGCTGTGGTCCCTGCAGCCCATGGTGCAGCCCATGGTGGGGCAGCTGTGCCCCTGCAGCCCATGGAGGAGCCCATGCTGGAGCAGGTGGGTGCATGAGGGGCTGTGATCCCGTGGGAGGCCCTAAATGGAACAGGATCCTGCCAGAGACCTGCAGGCTGTGGAGAGGGAAGCCCACGCTGGAGCAGGTTTTTCCTGGGTAGGACTTGTGGCCCTTGTGGGGGACCCACGCCAGTACAGATCATTCCTGAAGGACTGCACCCCATGGAGAAGCGACCCACAGGACAGCAGTTTGGGAGGAGCTGCTGCCCAAGGGATGGACTGACGCTGGAGAGGTCCATCAAGGACTGTGTCCCATGGGAGGGACCCCGTGGGAGCAGGGGAAGGACTCCAACTCCTCTCTCTGAGCAGAGGCAGAAACAACAACTGACCATAACCAACAACTGACCATAACCCCCATTCCTCATCCCCTGCACTGCTGGGGGGATGTTTTGTTTCTCACTCTTTGGCTCTTACCCTGTTAGTAATAAATTTAAGTGCTCTCCCCACTTTGAGTCTGTTTTGCCCATGAAGGTAATCAGTAAGTGACCTCTCCCAGCTGTTATCCCAACTCATGAATCCTTAGCTGATTTTTTTTTCCTCTCTCCTCTGTCCAGTTGCAGAGGAAGAGTGAGAGAGTGGCTTCAGTGGGTACCTGGCATCTGCCCAGGGTCAACCCACTACATATGAGCATCCAATGACTCATACAAGATCCTCTCATTTTTTATTTTCCTCCATTATATGCCACGCATTTTATTCGATATACACTTTCCCAAGTTGTGTGAACCCAAGGTTGTGCTCCCTCAGGTATTTTCTCCAGTCTTGAATCAAGTTTTTATATTTCTTCCTCCTTCCTATGCTTTATTATTCCGCTGTTTTTACATGCTAACCAAAAACCGAATTAACTTTCTGGTTTGCTTTCTCAGTAAGGCAAATGGAATTTGTTACCTCCACAACAAATTAATACAATATAGCTAGGAAAAAATAAAAGTATATATACTTGGAAAACTTGTAACACACTTCATGTCACCAGTTGGCACATGAATAATTCAATTTCAATTACTCAGCGACAGAGTCACCATGCAAAGTGTAAAAAAATTAATCAGTTATTTCTTAGAGTGAAGGATGGTAGTCCCCCGATATTCGGTATCCAAAATAGATACAGGACTAGAATGTTTTAGGGACAACATGAGGACAACCAAAGGACATTGTTTTCTTTCATAGTTCTGGATTCCTGGTGTTACACTTCAACAAAATTTAAGCACTAGATGGACTGATGATTTTACCTGCAGAGTAGCAATTTAATTTGACCCTCACCCACAGAAAAGACAAATCTTAAAAGATGAGACATCTACTGAAATAACTGTGACAAAGCAAACAAATTGACAGTCAAATTTGCAATTGAGTGTATCTTTGTTAAGGGGAAAGTCTGCCAACTTCTCAGAAGAGCTGGAGACCTCAAACAGATATTACTTTCATTAAAACTCTGCTAAAAAAAATCCCACAATCCAATCCAATCCAAAACACAAAACAAAACAAACAAACAAACAAACAAAAAACAAACCCACACAAAACAGCTTGAATCTAAGCACCTACAATTCAGTCTTCACCAAAGGAAAAGTTTGGATTTCCCCTTCAAAGGGAAAAGAAAGTTGATCCACCAGCCAGTTTGGAGCAAAGTTGTTAAATCCATTAAGTACTTTACGAATAGACTCAAAACCTCATGATTTTATATTAAATTTGATTTTCACTTGCATACTGAAAACATGCAAGCTTAAAACATCTGAACATTAGATATTAAGGAGGAAAGAAGAAAGGTCAGAACTTCTTTGAAGTCCAAAAAGTAACTTGGATTATTGTCTAATTTAATTTTTAAGAGAGAGATAAGATTTACCACAGGTACAGGAGAAAGATAAGACAGTGACACCCTTACCTCTACGTAACAATAAGCTGACCTATGCTATCAACCTGCAGATATGATAATTATTTGCTACCACAAGGCAAGTAAGCTTGCACTTACCCCCAAGGCAATCATTTATCTGTTTGGAAAGACTTGAATTTCAATTTGGGGAGTTTTATTTATTTTTTTTTAACCAAACAAATATATATGTAGTCTTTGCCTCATTCCAATAAAGGTTTGAAGTTCCCTTGCTATGGGAACAGAAAGAATTTAACTACATACTTGAAATTCCTAATAGGACAGAAGAGAGTGCCGACTTGTACACATATCAAAAAAACCCTAAACAAAAAACAATTTCTGCCCCTCTCAGCAGAAACAGTTTTTGCATGCTTGGACTGAAGCCCCTGTTAGTTCTTCTGATACAGTTTGCCAAGGGAAATGCACAGATAACATTGGCTTTGATGATTAAATGCTACAAAACAATATTAATAGATTTATTTTTAAATTACAAATGGTAATGCAGCATATTTTGCTTTTAGTGGTGAGTTCTTCAGTGAAAACTGAACATTTTTGTATTAGGGAATTGTCTTTCACATTTAAATTCAGTTCTTTCTAAACTTTATTAACTTTGAGACTAAAAGCAAAAGCCTTGATTAAGATGTTCAGTAATTAGATCTGAAAACAGCATTTGTTATACAGTGAAAACCCTAATAAAATGAAAGGACCAATTTCACTTTTGGAAAAGGAAAATGCCACAGAAGTGGTCTGTGTGACTATCCTAAAATATGTAATAAAGTGATTCAAATTACAGTTAATTTTTTACAGCCAGAAGTATGTTTTCATGGGTGGCATGGAACCCTGTAGGGGTTTCACTTTTAACATACTACAAATTAACTGCTTCCAAATATCCTAAAAACAACTGTTCTAAGAAAACAGGGTTTATTGTGAGCCGGTGATTGATTCTATAGGCTGCTGGAATAAATAGAAAGCATTTGCAACTGAAAAAAAAAATTCTTGAATAAATACTTTTTAAAAAATTGAAAAGTTAGATGTGGTAACAAAACTAAACAAAACAAAACAAAACCACGAACAAAAGCAATGCTTGCGCCATTGCTGAGATTATTCAGAATTAGTCAGGCTTTGCTTTCTAAGAGGTGATTTTGGTAGTGGTGATAAATTCAACTGAAATGTGATGTATGCAAACTAGAATTAAATGAACTGGATTACCTGAAAATTGGAATACATCTTATTTGTTATTTCCTCGCATGCAAAAGCAAAGATAACGTTTTAAAAGGCGTGGACAACATTACAATTTATTACTGCAGCACAATCCTGACCTGCTGAATAAAGCAATTAGGCAGCTGCAAAAAATGCCTGCTTAATTATCCTTTCTAGTTTAGGTTCCTTCATAACTCGACTCCAGAATCTTAGTTTCATCAACCCCAAATTCTCCAGCCCGTACACCAGAGACAGTAACATTCACAAGGTTTGGTCTGGTTTATGATGGTACCTGGGGAGGGCTGCAGACAGGCTGACACAGCTATTCTGAGGTGTGGACTGATCCTATTTGTCAAAACAGGTGCTAATGGAAATGCAAAATGACAACAATTTAAAAGTCGGTGTTAATTGTTCCACTGCCAAACATCAGGGAAGGAAAAAGGGCACTGTGGACTCTCTTGCTGTTAAATGCAGCAGCAAGGAGTGACATAGTGGATGGAGAAGGCAACATGATACTACTCTCAAAAGGCTGCTAGAGGTGGGAAGGAGCAATGGATAATTTCTCATCTAGGATTTAGAGTACTATCTGTCCTGTTCCAAGACATACATGAGAGGAACAGATGTAAATTTATGGAACTGCCTCTTAGCTGTGGCACGATAGGACCAAAGGAATCAATGAAACAAAGTCCTGAAGAAAAAAAAATAGCTTTTCTTATTTACAGTACACTGCTTATAAAATGATGCCTGTAATAACCCCTGAGGGTTAGAATCCAGCCATTATCCACACAGGACACAAACCACAGAATGGTTAAGGTTGGAACAGACCTTGAAGATCATCCCTGCCATGGGTAGGGACACCTTTCATTAAACCAGGTTGCTCAAAGCCCCATCCAACCTGGCCTTGAACACTTGCAGGAATGAGGCATCCACAGCTTCCCTGGGTAACCTGTTCTACTACCTCACCACCAGCACAGTAAAGAATTTCTTCCTAATATCTAAACATGCCCTCTTTCCATTTAAAGCCATTCTCCCTTGTTCTATAGCTAAATACTCTCATGAAAAGACTACATACCTTGTAAAGTGCATGAAGCACAACAACATGCTGGGCTTGCCCTGGTTCTCCACCAAATCCTGTTCTATTCCATTATTTCAAGTGTGGGATTGTTTAACATGTTTTGTTCCCCTTCTGCTTTTCTCCTGCTGTTTTGCTCATCCCTGGGAGTATCCACTTCTGGCAAAGCACAGCTCTCTCCTCCAGAACCCGGAGGAATGGTGAGGGAGGCCTGGTGCCCCTTGGTCCCCACTTGGCAGCATCCAGGAGGTGACAGACACAAACTACAGGTTGGAGACTATCAAAGAAAGTTTCCAGTCCTCTCCCTGTAAACCAGTGCCTGAGCAGCCTATGGATAATATGGTTATCCACATGCTATACATACATACATATATTCTTTTGAAAATGTAGACATTATTTTTTAGGTCAGTATCTTAATTGTTACTTTGAAATATTGCTCTTATACTTTCAAGTTCTCAACTACTCTCCATAATAAAATTCACCCTTGGTGCTATTAACATTCAAAGATCCTGCTTATTGAAATAAGGCACTGTTTTCCTCATTATGTTAAAGTGAGCACAACACCAAGCAACTGCACAAAATTTGTTGTAGATATTTAAAACTGATTACATCTTTTTTTTGTCTGAGAAAGCAATTTGTGCAGGAGCTCATCCTATAAGCAATATCCTTAGCTGAGATTACACAGTGCCTTTCAAACAATGCATGTTAAATTGCTATTACAGTCAATTAAACGACACAATATGAAGTGGTTTTACCCTATGCAGTTCTTTCAACCATGCGAAATGACTGGCAAATGTTATCAAACAACCAAACCTACGAAAACATTTTATAACTAACAACATACCTTGCACACAATAGATAGGTCATAGAGATTCCCTAAACCCAAAACCATTCTGGCACCTCTGTACCTGCAGTACAAATCTTCACATTACTTTATATTACAGAAATGATGAAGGCAGTACACTATTACTCGTTTCAGCTAAAACAATTTCTTTTTCCTGTTCCCTTTTTGAGGCTTGATGTTATCTGATGTTCTAAAAAAAAAAAAAAAAAAAAAAAAAAAAAAGAAATATTTTCACATATATAGAACTTAAAAAAAAAAATCCAACCCACAACTATAGTGTTCCTACTCCTTTGTAGGGCAAAAAGAAAACAGATGGCATCTTTTCTAGTGATAAATTAAGTAATCTGTATTCCCTTCTAGAGATGCTAGTCTTGATCTTCCTATATATGGCATTCTAGCTGCAATATCATCCTGTTTTTACCACCAGTTCTCCAGACAACCACTAATGCTTGGCATATTTCTTGGTGAATCAAATGCAAAATTAGATGGTTTAACCTGTTTTGTGCAACTCTGTACTGTGTCACTGATGGCAGCTTTCTGAAGAGATTCTGCACAGTGTATTTTATTAGTAAAAGTGAAAGTTTTAAACTAAGTCTTCGGAAGATTTTACCCCCGTAAGCAGAAACAAAGGAGAACGGGATAATCAACCAAGTTCAGTAAATAACTGATAGAAAAACAAACAGCAACAACCATGAATCAAACGAACGTCTACTTTAATTGATTCTGCCAAGTGCCTTTTCATTAATAACAGGTTACACTTCTACATTGTGTCAATAGGTGTGTGCCACACAAAGCCTTCAGGAAAGAGCAATCCCTGCTGCTAACAAGCAGAAAGCTCCAACGATCGCTTCTTTGCTTAAACATTTGGATAAAACACCCCTCCACACTCCATTTCACTGGCTCTCTCTGATTTCCTCTGGCTGACATTAAGCTGGGATGAGACTTCAGGGCAGAACAGCCCCTGGTGCTCTCTGGAGCATGTTCCATGGTCATTGCCATCCTCTAGCCTGGCTGATTCCCGTGAAAACCACAGCGTGCCAAAGTGGAAGAAGGAAGTGCAGGACTGAAGTGTGCCTAGGTCCAAGACCAACTTGGAGTCAGGGCACACGCTTCATTCCAGAGCCAGGGAAGTTTCTGGATGCCATGGCAGAGCCTAACACTGCTGCCTGGAGCTGAGCGGTGTGGCTGTGCTCGCTGCTTTTCTCACCGAGCTTTTGAAAGGATTAGATAGCTAATATTTTAAAACCTTTAAAAGATTAAAAACTTGCAAAAGACTTTCAAAGTGACCTTGCAAGTTTTAAAGTTGTTTACAAACCTCACTTTATGAGCTCGATTTGTTTGTATTTACAGGGGCGACAAAGATATACTTCAGTCTTCTAGAAATTAAGATGCATATTATATTTGTCCCCTCAAATATTGTAAATCTATAATACTACTGCACACATAAAGAATATATAAACAGAACTCCATTTTCTGATCAAAATCTAATTTCATGCCCAGTTTTTTATTTGCTTATACCGGCACTACAGTGGAATAAATATGCCCATAGACCAAGTAGCCTCACAGTTTGAAGTTAAATGGAAAAAAAAAAATATGCAGATTTGCATCTATTTAATCACAAGTAAAACCCAGTGTATTTTCTTGCAGTCTGGAACTGTACCACGTTACCTTAATCATCAACAGAAGGCAAAAATCTATTTTACAAATGTTTCAAAAAAGCACTCAAAATGTAGATTTCAATGTGCTGACTAAAGCTGGAGCAAACAGCTAAACAAATAAAACAACTGAACCTTTGTTATTGATAGAGAGCACTCAGACAGAGCCAGGTTTCAGTGGCATACTAAACAGATTACTGGAACCACAATTGACATCACTCACCACTGGTGTCGATTTAATTTTCAGAGTTTTATAGAAGATGGAAATTTCTATTATTTTTCAAAGAGTTGTAGCTGACAAATGAGTTATCAGGAAGGCTTTTTGTCCCCCAGCATTTTCTTCTCTAGGTTAGACGTTTCATAGGAATGTACATATAACAAAGGGTCCTTACAGTTACATCCCCATACCCCAAAAAGCCTCAATAGATCTACAGGTATAGATCCCACCAGAGGTGACAGACAGACTTTAAGCTCCTTCTCAATTAAGCAATAGAGCTACAACAGGAGATGCTCTCTTTTTGAGGCTACATCTCACACATAATGTTGCTACATAAACTGCTTTAAAATAAAATAATGGTTACTGTTCAGCCAGATCAATTTTCCAATATAATTCACCTTTAGTTTCACAAACAATTAATGCAGTAAATGTTGCCCAGCCTATCACTGCTGCTTCAAACATGTTCCCTGGATGCAGAGCTTCAAAATCAATGCAAATGCTTTTCCAACAATGTGAGCTGTTTGGTTGTGTCCAGTGTGGGCCAACCAGAAGCTGAAACGTAACAGCTGGCAAGGAAGATCTGCTGCCCACTTTTCACACATTTCCACAACAAATCTTCCCTCTCATCAGCTCTTAGATCTGAAGAACCACACTAAGCATTAGAGAAATTCACGGACTCTTATTGCTGCCACCCTGTTTAAATTTCAACTGGTTACAAGGATTCTTTTCAACAGAAAGGAGGAAATGAGTGGTTTCTGAAATATTTATGTGATAAGATTCCTAACACAAACCCACTGATTTTTTGATTAAAAAAAAAAAAAAAAAGAGGTTACAAGTAAGGAGGATCCAGAATCCTTAAACTTTCGTGGAGTTCTGGGAGAGAAAGCAGCCAGTCTGAAAAACATCCTTCAAACAAAAACAAAACAACAACCAGCAAGAAGCACCTGGTTCCATCAAGAAAATAATGTTGTCAATGCAGTTATAATAATTTATGTCCTTATACAATATTTCAGCCTCCAAAACCTTAGGTTATTTTCCCCATTTTAAAAAGTTTAAGGAGATATAGTAAAACAGAACAAAAGCTATCTCTTCACACTAATACCACTGAAGTGGGGGAAGGTAATGCTTTAAATACAACTTTAAATGCTTGTATGTTTGTAAACTGCAAAGGAAGATTTCCAGAAGCAGTTGTTGAAGTGGTTTGAATAGCATTTTAAGAACACCAGTCTATTTCTTTATGAATTTAGTACTAAGTATACTACACAACCACGACTCAAGTCAGCATTTCTTATTCTGATAGAAAAAGTGTTTATATTTCACTTATAGGAATACCAGATTTATTGTTCAGTTGCTACTCTATGTGGACTAAATTGGTTTCACTTGCAGAGGTACTCAATACTATTGTACTTTCCATTATTTATTTGTGATTTGATTCATTGCTTAAGATTCTGCCAGGTATTTGCCATTGGTACTTCAGGAGTAATAATTTAGTAACATCACTTTTCAATAACAGCTTAACTGGTCCTAATTAATCACAGCGACAACCAGGGGATGTGGCCTTTACAACATCACGTCAGACCCAAAGAAATTAGGAAGGAAACACACAAGCAACTAATCTGTCATTTTATGGCTATTCCCCTCTGCAGCATTTACCAGATGCATGCCTAACAAACTTAAAAACTTCAGCTCAGCTGCTGAGAGCTCAACCCACAGCCCCAGGGGCTCGTGGGCTGCTCCAGCTGCACTCGCCCTCCTTCGCCACCCTCTTCTTACATGGCTTATACACATTTGGTTTGCTGTTGATTATCACTCTTGCTTTCAGCTTTTTTTTTTTTCTTTTCTACCTAATTGCTTCCAAGTTTCCTTAACTATGTTATCCATCTTCCAAATGCCCCTCGTGAGATCTAATTGGACTGCATTTTCTTGAAGCTGAAGCTCACTGTGGTACTTCTGCCAGTGTTTCTAATATCTCTGTAGGCCTTGCATATTTTTATTTTTTTTTTAACTTTCAAGTATTTCTATTCCCTCACAATTTAGTATTACATGTTAATTTTATTAGCACATCGTTAACACTCTCTCCCAGATCATTAATAAAGACATTAAAAATGACTGGTTCTAGCAGTGATCCCCGTGGTACCCTCAAGACACCCTTTGTTTGTAGTCTTTCAGCCAAGCTTTTAATCCACATGACAGTACTCTTATCCAAGCCAATTTGAATTAATTTTGCAAGTCAGGCTTAGCAAAGCAACAGCCAACCTTCTGCAAAAATCCAAAATTACTACATTGATTTCTTCCTCATTCCCCTGCCCCAAGTTTTGTAGGTTTTTTTGAATCAACTCATATAATAAGATTTATTTACCAAATTAATTGGCAATTATAGGCTATGTATTTGTTATATCTCACCCTTTGAAGATTGCATACAATATTTTTATAGTACATCTGCTTTTTTCCTGGTCATTATACATTTCCTTCATAGCTTCTGGTATTTCAGGAAGTCATAGGCAGAGCTGTGGTAGACACTGCCTTTCCAAGCACTGATTTGTTGACTAACCAGTGGTACAGCCTTAGGCTCTAGAGAGAAAGCAAAAATGGGTTTACCTAGAAGTTAATCTACATGTCCATTGATAGGATTTCAGCATATGTTCTAAGTTGTAGGATACTGTACTTTTATGGAAATGGAGTTAAGACCAAACTAATCTATTTCCAACATAAATGAGATCCAAGCTTCACCACAAAAATTGAAAAGGTAAATGTCAAAAGTCACAGTCTATGTCAGTTGTTTAGTAAATAGAAAATAAGGAATAAATATATGCATCTTCCTGTGTGACTGTATGCATAACAAAAGGTGTTTCCAAGTTATTCCATTTCTTGGTTTTAATCAATAATTATTAATTATTTTACAGGATTTTTAACTTGCTCATTTTCTAATCATAAATGCTTTTTCTTGGTTTTCCTTGTCTAAGAGTCCTACTTAAAATTGATTTCAGTATCCCAGGCAACTGATCTCTCATATTTGGTAACTTGCCTAGGATTTTGTGTGTGTGTGCCTTAACCCATAGATGTAAAATGGATCTCTGAAGATTTTTAGTTTACTTCACCTTATTGTCATGTTTATAAAATACTTCATTGTTGATGATAACAGGGTCAATTTATCAATTTCAAGAATGTAAGAATAAGAATTTTTAATCTCCTCACATGCACTAGACCCCTTATTTCTAAAATTCTCACAAAATACATTTCTAAACTTTGATATCCTTCTAATATCACATCATGCAAAAATTACTCTACATTTTGATGAGTGCAAGTAGATGGCATTCAGCAGTTCCAAACACTTTAATTTTATAAAGGGTTCTAAGAACAGCTACAAGAATCAGATCTGAAACTTCAATTTTACAGTGATGGGATATATAGTTTTACTACCATCCACCTTAACAAAGGACAACTGTTATCTCGATACCCACAAGAACCCCTTTGCAAGAATTAACAGAATCACAGACATAAAATATATCTCTTTCTTTTCATTAAAAGCAACACGTTTTCCTCCTCAAGGAGGAAGTAGCCAGTGGGTTTTTCAGTGCTACATAGCACTGTGGAAGTTACAGAGATGTGAGCAGACATGATACAGAAGTGTTTAGTTCTGTGCTATTGGAGTCAACACACTTCATGGAGAAATAACTAAACCCTTCTTTATGAAGTGCTTCCTTTTAGTCACCAGCACACTCAGTAGCCCATTATGAAGAAATTACACTTGGACTTGAAGGCTGGAGCATTCAAGCTTAATCCTTGTTTAACTTTGTGAAGTGCCTTCACTGGATACTTTTTGAAGAGGCATGAGCATTCTTAAAGATGCCACTTCCTACAAATATCCTTTTTTAATCTCTAATTAAGATCTTCTCAATCATTGCCTGATTAAGACTCCTGTTCCTGTAAGTTTTCTGTTAACAGAAGGGAAAAAATGGGTTTATAACATCTGCTCATGTGTGGAGCTTCTGGTGGAAACAAGCACTGCTGTATTGCTGGTACATATTTGATCTGCAGATCACTTCCTGTATTTCTGGGTCAAGTGGATGAAAAGAAACTATTTAAACTACTGCAAAGAATGTACAGTTCAAATATGTTTGCAATTGCAAGTTTTTTGTTCTTGTTAATTATCAGTTTTACTTGGTGCTTCTATACTGTAGGATATATCCATTCACATTTCTATATACATTTCCCACCATCTACCTCTACCTAGAATATTTTCATTTCAGTGCTCAATGGGCTTATATCCTTTCTTCCCTGCTCTCTCTACTCCCTCTTCCTCCTGCAGTGCTTTCTTGTAGCCCACTCAAAGCCTACACTGCTGGACGGTGCCAAGTGCTGTTCAGTCCTCACGATCTTGCACAAACACAGGGAGTTTAAATGGGAAGATAAAATCGAGAAGGAAAAGATGGAATCAGCAGCATGGAACTAGCAATGAGCTGCCAAGGGAATGGCAACGCTCCTGGGTCCTTCTTTACAGATCTGCTGGGCCTGATGGCTGTGCTGCACCTGAAAGGAGGAGCTGGCGTGGGCTGAGATGTGAGAGGAACAGGATATTCTGGATCTTGGAGATTCTCCTTTTCCATGACTACAGCCACAGTCATCTTTCCCACTCACTGAAACGGAGGAAACAAGTAGCCACCCCCTTTTCTGTTCTCCAGCGCTCGATTCTGATGAATCAGAAACTCACATGCAGACCTATCTTCCCCCTGAACAAAATTAAATAGTTAAAAGTCCTTGCTTTCAGAAGTTCCTTTCACGTTTTCTTTCTCAGGTTTTTCTGTATCCTAAGTATATTCCTGTACACTCTTAAAAGCAAATATTACAAGATAGAATGTATTATCCGTCGCTCACACCCAATAAGCATTTTTACATAGGTTTCATATTCAAATTTCAGGGATTTTTGTGGAGCGATTTATGTAGGTACAAGCTCCTTAAAGTGTCCACTGGGGACATCTGTCTTCCCAATTTCATCATTTCAAGTGAATATAATACTCGTGTCCCCAGGTAAAAGTCATGATGCAATTCTATCAGACAGTTGCTGTACTTTGCACAGTGTGGGTGTGAGAGCTAATTTTGTCCTCAGATTCAGAGGCTTCATTAACAGTCTTAACACATTCACTGCAGCTTTCTAAATCCTTTCAGGCTTTAACACTTAAGCTACTGCAAAAAAAAAAAAAAAAAAAGTTCATATACAGAAAATGCTGTTGCTCTAACCCGAGTGAAACAGATCTTTTAGATAATGCTAAATGCCACATTACAGCAACACCACTCCAGAGAAATGAAATTTATGAGAAATAAATCACAGCTAGTAAAGGCTGTAAATCACTATTTTGGACGATTTATTCTGATATAAAATACGTGAAACTCTGAATTGGGATGCATAAAGAGAAAGAGTGGAAATCATGTGTCAATTATATGCAGGCATATGAATGTCAACATAATGCATATTATACCACTTTGCTGTTATGCCTTTTTATTCAGAGAATTTCATCATGTGACTAATTGTTGAATGTTATTATCCATATATCAAGTATGTGGAAAAAAAGCCTTTTCCTCCCTTAGATAGGCATTTTTTCCATCTACAAAACATTTCATACAGTGGGGTATACTTTAGATATTTTCTATATAAACTTTTTTAAAAAATCCCTGAAACTCTCAATAATATTTTTTTTAATATATGTCATGAGAAAAAAAGATAAATTAGTCCTTCTTTTAGGTCATGCAAAGCTTCCATGCACAAAAATATTTTCACCAACTGATACACGTTGCATGGGAGAACCTGTCTCTTCAGAGTATTTCATTACTTAAAAGCTGTCCATGACAGCAAATCATAATACAGATAACCAAACTCCTACATGTTGCTGTTTGGGAGCTATGAGAATTAAAATTCTGCACTTAAATAACACAGAATCCAGCTATATTTCATATTAATATGAAAAGCTATAGCTAAATTTACAACTTCTGTAAAAAAGGGAAGCTTTACTGTTATCTGGATTATTACTTGCTGATTCATTTCTCTTCCTTTTCATGGTCTCTAATCCCAACCCAAAGACTGCTTCTTTTTGATTCTTCAATCTTTATGATTGAAGTAATGTAAGAAATTTTAAATTATGGATGAACTTAATTCCAGCTAAGACTTGCTCCACAAAATGACTTCCAACAGTTGCAAAATACTTTGCATACAACTTTATCTTCAGCAGCAATGAGGGACGCTTGGAATAAGAGAAATTTGGGGAAATTTTGCTTTCCACAAACAAGCAATAATCTGGATGGGCGTCTCCCAACAGCAAATGCCATTGTTTTCAGACTGAGGGCTTTTATAGAACAAATGGACCCGAACTGGATGAAAAACACCCATTAGCACATGAAAAATTATTGCTCATTTTCATACTTACAATTACATGTTTAAAATCATCTAGGAGCTCCCACATTACTCCTTTGGTGCAGAAGGATCCAGAAGCAATGCAAGATGAAAGCTAATTTGCTGCAGAATCCAAAGGCCCTTGCTTACAGTGAGTCACGTCCTCTCATATGATTAATTTATTAATACATTGAGAAAGGGTAGACTTGTCCCCTTGTGCAAACTACAGATATCCTGGGGATGAAAAAATACTGAGATGCAAATCTGAAGAAATAAAAACAAGGCAAAGAGATTGGCAAGTTCAGATTGTTTTTTGTTAGGTAAGCAAAAACATGCAGACAGAAAGGGGAGAAGGGAGGCAAAGGAAGCAGACGAATTTTTTCACGACCATAAGAACAAAACCTATCTGGAGTGAAGAGAAGAAAGCAAAATGCCTAATTTTCCTACTAGTCTTAAGGATTTCTGAATCAGTAAGCTTCCATTACCTATTGTTCTCTAAACTGAAGCAAGACCTACGCTGACTTCTGTCCTGCAAAGCTGGAAAAACACTTCCCTACTCCTCAACAACCAGGTATCTGGAAGGACTATCTGTTATATGGGATCTGACAGTTCTGGGGATGTACCTGTACTCCATGTGCAGGGGTTTTATTTCACTGATAGCAGATTTCAGCTCAGGAAACATGTTCTCATTCTCTCAATCAGCTAAAATGGTCCAAATGTTATTTTTGCCTGCATCTCAGATTTTCTTTTGTCTTATTTTCTTCTCCTCACAGAGAGAGGTAGGTTAAAGTCTGATTGAATTTGCTTTGTATGAAAGTTATTAATTCCATATAGCATTAACTTCATTTGAGAAACTAATCTTTTCCTAAATAGTTCATTATTTTAAAATGTATATGATACAAAACATACAGCTTCTTTTCCCACATTCACTGAAATTAAATATATAGCCAAAATGACAGTAATTTGAGCGATAAACTTTAAAAATAGACTTAAAAGTATATTCCGTGTTTTGTTTTTTAGCATTTCTTTTGTTTTTCACTCTCTAAATATACAGTATCAATTACTGAGTAAAAATTTTATAAAAAGGAACTTCCCTTTCTGGGATGGATTACTTCCCTTTAAATAGGGTAAAAATAAATATAAATGTAACATGACTTTTTGTGACTCTTTTATCACTTATATTTGTGAAAAAGAAGAATTTAAGTTGATTAACAAAACAGAGAACATGAACAACAGATACACTACCACTTCTGGAAAAGCTGCCAGTAATAAAATAAAAGTATTTTATCTGCTTTATATATTATATATATATATATATATATAAAATATAGTCATCTGCTGAATGGCTATTTTGCTTCAAGTTTTTTTCAAGTTTTGAGAAACGTTTCCAACACTGCTTCTCATGACAGTCTACAGACATTTAAACCCTTTCCCTGTCTCTGCTGGTCTCTGAAAAAGGGAAGGTTAAGCTACAGTAAGGCAAGCAAACTACTTTTCAAGGGGGTTTTCTTGCTCTGAAACGCTTTGTGGGCAAAAGAAGTATCTCAAGGCCAAGAGCTACACTGTGCTTTGGTAACCCCTCCTTTCACCAAGAGTCTAGTAAAGCATGGCAAGTGAATGGCCAGGTGACAGGTTTGCAGTAGGAGCTTTTGGTCCTCCACGTGACAGTGAAGGGTGGTGGCCTGTCAGTAGATACAGCACAGTGGTGGGTGAGCTCCTCTGGTTTCCTCCAGCTTGCAGAGAAAGACCAGGGAAAAAGTAAATTCACAATACAGGCTTAAGCTTTGTTGTACTATAGTAACAGATTTCAGTTACTGGAAAGACATTAATTTGTAGTCCCAATGTGTTTGGAAAAAAAAAATCCACTATGTAAGTGGCTCCAGAGGTATTTTTCTCCATAAAGGACAGTTTTAGTCAGACATGTTAGAGCAAGGAGAATGCAGAAGTCCACAGAGGTTGACACAAAATTGATTGACAGCCCTTGGGACATCTGTCATTTGGAAACTTCAAGTCTGACTCAGCAAAGGGCTGCTATTCCTTAAGAACTGCAGGGTAAACACAAGATTAATTCCCCAAAACTCACACTGGCTTGGCATTGGTAAAGATGGATCCCCGTGGTCACCTGGATGGCTTGGCATAGACTTTGCCCACCTGCTAGCTGGTGTGAGACTTCCCAGACTTATTGATGTGGACATCCTTTCTAAGAAGCTTCAATAAAGCTGGACAACTTTTTACCCTTTCCCTTCCTCTTCTGGCAGAAGATAAAGCACACTTACCAGCTCTTCTCAGAAGTGTTGATTCTTTGCCAAAGGTTTAGCAGTATTGAGGGCAAAAGCAATATTGCTTTCTGTTCCTTGTTGTGAAAAGCCTTCCTCACTTTAAACCTTTTCTAGTAGGAGGGCAGTAAGTATGGCTGCATTCTCACTGAACTCTCCAGATAAAAAGTGCAAAACACTCTGAAATGGAAAGTGCTATGTAATCATAGCATATTACAGGACGAAACTGCACTTCAGTGGATCACTGCATATGAAGATATATGTTTTATTGGGTCATCTTTCAAAAGACAGACACAGCTCTCTCAGGGTTTTCAGTAACTAGTGGCAAGCACTGCCATGAAAAATAATAACAAAAATAATATATAATCAGTCAACATGTATAGTAATTAAACAGAACAATCCGTCAAAACTTCTAGCCATGTTAGCACATCAGGAAAACAAGAAAGGAGTAGGAAATGTCTTACAAAGAATTCATGATATTTAGGATAACCAAAATTAAACGACAAAGTTGAAAAATGAAGATTCAACCTATGTGGTCGAGATTTTTAAAGAAATAGATCTATAATCACTGTAAAGAAAAAATGACAGAAAACCTTCAAATACTACATAGCTTCTGTCACTGAAATGACTTCTAAACTCCAGTCATATTCCTTGCAAACTCATGTTATCATCTGACATCCAATTTTCAGTATATATAAATTCTTTAACCATTGCAGATATCAGTATATGACAGTGACCCTTTCACATTCCCACACTAATGGAAATTAGTCTTTGAATTGGTATTCACTCCACATATGCTCATAAAAAAACCAGACAAACAAACAAAAGAGAAACAAAAATTTTGCATGACGCAACTTGGATTTTTTTTGCAGCTACCCTTCACAGTGCCAAATACCCAGATAAAATAAAATCTTGTTCTTGGCAGTGACCAACTGAAAATGACTGAAAAGACAGACTTGAAAATGTCATAGTGAAGATGGCAGCACAGTACATAGTGGTTACCTGGAAATAATATCAACTAGGGAACAGTTCTCGTGGGGAATAAAAATAACACTTGCCACATACTCTCAGGCATGAAAACATTCTGGTATTCAAACATAGCCCACATAAGTCAGAGGGCTGGAGCACCTCTCCTGTGAAGACAGGCTGAGAGAGTAGGGGTTTTTCAGCCTGAAAAAGAGAAGGCTCTGGCAGTAGTTTTAAGAAATATTACTAGAAATCCTATGCTCCAGAATGAAATAACCGGAACTTACATCACTAACCCCAGTTTTGAAGATTTCAGTAACCCAAATATCCTACTTTTAAAAATTAATCATTTCAAAAGTAGAAAAACAGGAGGAATGAAGACTGATACAATGAGAATGGACAGTAACAAAACCAGAAAAAACAAATGGTCTCAGACCCTGGTAACTATAATTGCAGTAATCCTGAGGTGTGACCACTCATTCACCATTGCTTCCTGGCTGTGCACTACAAACATTACTACTGTCAGAAATCACCTCAGAGGCCTTAATTCTGAGACCACTTTTTGCCACTTAAAACCAGTATTTTTGCCAAATCTCTCATAACAGGAATTCAACTTGCATGCTGGTAAGGATTTTCTTTAATGATGGTTCTAGCACTGCTGACAAAGGGAGACAACTCTTTAAATAGCCTTTATAAACAAAACAAAGTAATTTATACCAGAGAAAGTGCACAGAGGTATGTGGTTTACACCTCAGCTTCACAGCCTGATAATTTGCTTGGCATCTTGGCTTGATCTGTTTATTCACTTTTTTTTTTTTTTTGCACAATGACAAAGAGCTTTCCAAGGTGTTAGAAGTGACCAAAAAAACCCCAAAAAACCCTGCAACTATACAGCCTTTCCCAAGGAGAGTTGCTAGCTACAGTTTTCAGATGAGCACAACAACCAAGCTCATATTTGATGCATCACATTAAGGAAGTTCCATTCGCTTCCTGTGTCTTCCTTTCCACAGCCACTGAGATACCAACTAATTCAGAAAGGCCTCCACAGGACTGGCCAAGAGAAACCCTACCCACAACTTCTAAGGCTGAACACGTGAAGGAACATCAGAAAGCTTACACATTGTCCTCTGTGAGGACTGCAAAATCGTATTATCTTTGTTAGTCAAGAAAGATTCTGCAGATTATGTACTCATGAGAAGCTGTTTTCAGGCCTTTGAAGGTGAAAATACATGTCCTAAAACAAATTCAGAACTCAGCTTTGAAAGTTGGTCTATGATAATAAATAGCTGCAAGACACAAGATCAATGTAGGAACGTTAAGTGCCTAAATAAGGACTCTAAAAAAATATTATGTATATTTAAAACTGTTGAAACACCTACTGCACAAAGTATGGAATAAAAGTACCATCTATCAGTATAAGTTTGCTGCAGTAACTTCTTGATGCTAATGTATTTTTTACATTAATCAGGAGCCCACTAAAGAGGTTCATTGCAGCAGCAGTATTAGTTACACAGAAGGATATTCTTTTCAACCTAAGCTAATTTGGAGGTGTAAGTATATGTAATGCAGACAAATTGTCTCTTTAACAGAGAAACAAATGAATTGGAGCACCTATCCCCTGGTTTTCCGTGACACACGCTTTTCCACACAAAGTTTGTCCTACTTACAACACTTTTTATCTCTACATCCTAATGACACCACTAAAATCAATCATCATGCTCTCTGTTCCCATGAACAGCGAGATGAATCTGCCACAGCTTGAACTGCTACTACAGTATACTTAGGGTAAATTATCTACTCAGGGATGACAGAAATCCTGCCCATTACACGAAGTTATTTTGACCTGTTAAGTATCATCAGGTGATGATTAGAATCATTGACACCCTGGATTTCAATATTTGAGATTTAGGAAATTTAAGCATGTGTTCTGCATCTAGAACACCTTGGTATACAGTTTCAGCTCTTAACAGATCCGAGTTGTTTCAAAAGGTAAAGATCACAGTGCAAAGTGCACAAACTTGGTATAGGATACTTAAGTTCTAGTCAGGAACACTTTTATCATCCATAGCATCCCACTAAACTGTTACTATTATCTGGATGGGCTCTGCTTCTGGGTAGCATTTGTCTCTCAAAACATGGCTTTTTCAAATTCTGAGCATCATCTTTGTGCTGCTATCAAACCATTTTGCAACAGCAGTATTTCTGAACAAAGCACTTTTATCACTGGGTAACCCACGTTGGTGAGGGTTAGATGACCTTGGTGGTGCTGCAACATTTGTAATTCTTCAGCACAATCAATTATCTCATGATAATGTCTTTTGTCAGAGAATATTGTAAAGGCAATGAGGATTTGATTTTTTTCTGAGAAAGAAAAGATCTGCTTTGACTGGTATACAGAAACATTCATACATGGGTCACTGACTGACAAGGGAATTGTAAATTACTTTGTAATAAAAAATAATAGTAGACATTTATATAGCACTGTACCTCACACACAATGACCTCCATGCTCATTATAATATGTATCATTTGTCAAAAAGAAATTGCAGTGACCATCATATCTTCCAAGAGTGTTTATTTTAAAATGGTGAATGAAGAAAATCTTAAATTTCAAATATTCTCTATCAGTTAAGGACTAGCTTAGCACATCACAGCACCTATACTAACCACCTTGTAAATTAAAAAAAAAAAAAAAGGATCCTGAGAAAAATTTGTTAAAAACTAAGCATCATAAAATAAATTGAAAATTTCATGCAGGAAACTTGTGCTTCAAATTTCAAAAACTGTTAGCAGGGAGGGAAGAGTTGCATGCACACACATGCACAGACATTACTTCAAGCACTGACATTAAAAATGGAAATTAGAAGAAGAAATATTTTATTGGAAGCTAATCTTTCATAACATTAAATCTAAAAATCTTCAGTGCAATAAAATGCATCATCTCACAAGAGGGGCGCGATACCAACCAACACGAAGACATTCAAGTAAACACGTCACAATAAACTTTACTGGAAGAGGATGACACATAAAAAATGATTGATGACCATACTCTGAATATTAGAATTTTTCAGAGCATTGCTACAGTTAAAAGACAGTAACATTGGAGAATAATAATGACTAATTAACAATGTACCTGCAGTACATTTTATGTTTAATTGGCACTGCTTTTGGAGAGTTAGTTCCTAAACCATTAATATATCACTGAAGATGACCTAGGACCTTACACATAAGATGCTACAATGCAGATCACAAATACACAAGATACATAGGGACTAGTTCTAGGATCATCTTCACATGTTCTGAAGACATGTTTTACTTGAGGTTAAAAAAAATTACTCTTTTTCTATAGCCTTCCAGCTATTTAGGCAATAGGACACCATATATATATATATATGCATGTGTGTACACTCAGATGCATAAAAAGCAAAAGGAGCTGTTTTCCACTTTCTCTCTTCAAACACTGTATGAAGAAACCTAATTAACCATTGTAGCTTGGATTTACTGTCTTGTTGTTAATCAATCTTAACCTCAGATCCTCCTTTTTTTTGCAATAGTAATGGTTTTTTTATATGAATAAAGGGGGGAAAACATCCTGCGTAGTTAAGTAACTTTTGAATGTCATCAGGTCTGTCTCCATTGTGACAAAGTCAACTTTCCCTCATTAGAAAACAAAACCAAAGCAGAATCTAACTCAGTGATTGATTTTATTGTACATTCAGACAAGGTGGAATCCACTCTGTTTAAAGACTTGTAATTCAGGGAAGTAACAACAAAGTTTTTCTTGAAGTCTCAAGACATACCAGATTTCAACATTACCTAAAAGGTAGTTTCTTGACTATAAATATTGCAAAAGCCTCTGGTTCTGCCACAGGCTCCTTCCTTCCCCAGTCTCTCCAGATTAAGGTCTGGATATTTTTCCCCCCTTGGTGTTATGACATTTATTTTAAAGCACTTGATTTCCAGTTTGCCCAAACTTGACAAACTGTTTATTCCACTATAATAGAATTATTGCTCTGGGTAGAAAGAATGCTCCTTATTTCCTTTCAATACAGAGTTAAATACAGCAAAAACTTGCATTAGACATTATCAGTGTATTCTTAACCTATTTTACGAGCTTTTACACATAACACACATCCCTTACTGATAGAGAAACTCACTCATGCCTGTGTTTACATTTTGAGTTATTTTATTTTCCTAGCACAAGGAAAAAACACACCAAGCATAATGCTTAAAGCAAGTTTTAAAAAATAAAACTGAGGGAGTGTGTTGTTTTTGTAAAATCTGGCCCTTAGTAGTTTACCTAAGATCACAAGAAAGTTGTGTGTCAAGAGGAAGACTTGTCCAGGTTTCCTTTGAATTATCCACTAATACATTGGCAATTGAGCAATTATTTCCAGCTCCTGAAGCTCATATTTTTCTCATGCATACTTGTAGATTCGTCACATAATACTGTCTTAGAGAAGATGAATGTCTGTAATATCCTGTACACCTGCCACCTTCCACCCAAGGAGCATTACAATGAATAAGACTCGCCATCTTATCCTACACCAGCAGTAACAAATGCTGCAGATCAAAATACCACATGAAGAATCTAAAATATGCAGTTTTAAATCATCACACTGAATTTTGCCTGTATGACTCAGCACTTAATGGCATTCACGTTCTTTGAAACACTGTATGTTATGCTGAGTGATGGTAAACTTATATAACAGATCAATTAAAAACCAGAGGTTACAAAATGCTAAAAGAAATAGTTTTTTTTTAATTTTCCACACAAAAATTAAATAGAAGGCAAAGTTTAAGCAAAGATAGATGCCCTCTTTTAATACATTTAAAGGTAACAATTCATTCAGCACATATTTACAAACTATATTTTTATTATTTTTTATTGATCCTTTATGGGTTTATAATCTGACACTTGACAATCACAAGAGTGCTGCCTTTTTAGTGACTGAAATTTCTGCAAATACAATTCAATTAGAAATGGGCTACAATAAATTTGGTTTAGCTTTATACTCACTTTTCATATCAGAAATATACAGTTAATGCATCTCACCACAAAGTCAGTCATGCATGAGCCTTGCTCCGAATGTATGTGAAAAGCTGTTTCTTTTTAATCCACACATGAATGAGAGCCTGGTCATTTGAACTGTAGAAATGAAAGGATGATCATACCACTTTCTTCTTCAATAGCCCCAATAGAAGATTAGCATGCCTTAGGTTCTCTTGTTGGGTGAACTATTCAGCCTTGGAACAGGCTTCTGAATACATCATTTTAAGTAAAACAATTTATAGTCTTGCTTACTTCCTTCTCAAAATGCTACTGATGAATGAATTGCAATGGAATGGAATTCTATTCCACCACCCAAAGCATGCAATCCACTCTAGTTTCCCAAACTTCCTCCTGAGCCCCGAAGCTGAGTTCTTCTTTGTCACCTATGCTCTGCGCATGAACTGGACTTGCATCTCAACTAGCTCTCCTTCCATTCTTTTCTTCTGCATTTCCCAAATATTTTATTTCACTTATCTTTTTTGCCTTAAGAGCATTGCTTTACATTTCTAGAAATATCTCTGTCCTCATTCATCAATACATTTCTCCTTTCCTACTTGCCCCCCAGGGTCAACCTCAGACCTCTTAAAATAGATCTCTTAGAGTTAATAATGGCAAGGAGAAATATCTCTCTATCATGCACCTTTTTTCTTTTGTTTATAAGTTGCTTGAGACAGGATAGAGCAAATTCTTAAAATATCTTTCAGAACCACAGCATTAATATACTTCTAAAAGGCATTTATTGGTTCTATGTAAGTGCATATTAATGAAAATAAGATGTTGCTCTGCACTGAAATACCGAATGAAATATAAGTGATGTAAATCACATAGGTTTCAACAATTTAATAACACTATTTATAGCTTTTTATACATCTTCAGTGAATACTATAACGCTGTAAAGTGTTTTCATCTTAAATAGTATGAAATAAAACCAAATACCTTCCCTGACTTAGCACGAATTGTAAGCAAGCATACAGACTGTGCTAAAATCACAGTGTAGCACAGAAGTACCAGGTTCCTATAACATGGAATTAAAAACTAATAAAATCCCATATTACGAGACTATTTCACGACAAAAGCACAGTCACATGCCCTGTTTCTGTGTCCCAGTTAAAAAGTGCGAAGGGAAATAAGGAAGACAAAGATGGAAAAGGTCTGGGAGAAGGAAGACGCAGGAACAAAAATTAGGTTACTGCTTCCAAATTAAGACACAGTTACACTGAGATTTGTGCAAGGAACCTGAAGGAGTTAAACACCAAACCTCCTTCAGAGTTAAATGTTGGTTTAGAAAACCTTAACTTGCTAGCACTGCGTATTGATCCTTGAATTTACATATTACTAAAGGTACAAGCTAACACTTTCAACTTCTGTGATGAAAAAAATGCACCAAATATATCTCATGACAGCAGAAAGACAGATCAATCTCATGCTAAAACACTAGAAGATTTGAAAAATTGCCGAGTCAGCAGTAATATCTGGAATCCAAAATTGTGGAGAAAAGATAAACCAAAAAAGATAATCGTTATGATAGATATAACTTATATTTGCAACGATGTTTGTTTTTTCTTTTCCAGGAGTATGTTTTGATTTCTGAGAGTTGGCACAAGTTTTGATTTAAAGAGTACTTACAAGTAGCTGATTAAATATTTGTGGTACGCAGCGCTAAAAAGGAAAATACAAGTGCATAATGAATTAATGTATCTGATTTGCTGATGCTATTAAAATGTTATACAAATTTTAAAAGGTAAGATTCTGGGAGTAAGGAATGGGCACAGAATTGCGTGGTTAGAACACAACCACCTTGTACAAACGGGGAGGGCTGTCACCATTGGGATTAAATGTAATTCAAACATCTGGAAAAGAGGACAATTGTTCTCAGCCAAAAAGATCCCAAGCTTTATCTTCCAAGAGTCTGGTTCACATGTACCACCCAGTGGTACCCTGATACGATCATTCACTCATACTCTTTGGTTCATACTGGAGGGGAGGAAATTCCCCCCTCCTCTTTCCACTGTCTTTCTCTCCAAAGAATAAAAGTATTTGATAACAGAATGATACAGAGGAGTCTCCTCCAACTGTACTTGCCAGAACTCCAAGGTAGCTACATTTAAACGTCAATTTGAAGATGGTAAACTTCTGCTACCATTTCTTGAACTATCACAGATCAAGGTAGCAGGGGTGAAGGTAAAAACACTAAGCTATTCTCTAATCAAAACAACTGAAAAAAAGGTCTTTCATAACTGAAACTCAAAGCAAGAGAAATGAAGAAAATCCCAACAATCATTTTATACCCACAAAATGCACAGGTTCAGGGTGGATCCTAGAAATTGTTTTCATAGCTGACTCTTCAGTACACAAAAAAGGAAAGTACTGCACAATTATATCGAGCATAAGGTACAATTAAGGATTTATTGGCATTTAATTGTTATTAATCGTGCCACTTTGTGCCATAAATCACCAATTACACACAATATGCTGTGCTTAATCAGTTTACATAAAACCCATGTGTGTTTGTGCATATATGCACATGCACGCAGACGTTCACAAAAAAGCCCTATTCTTTTCTCCTTATTATTCTCAATTAAAACTGAAATCAAAACCACTATTAAAAGTTCATTTCCAATCTTATTTAATGAAATGCAGAAGATACACTTTCAGTTAGGTATTTCTAGAAAGGAATTAATACTCTCATAATGAGATTATCATCTTGCTCTCCCACCTAAAGGAAAGACAGCCCCGCTAAGAGTATCAAGCTGACATTCCTGGAAACCAAGACCCTCTCCTGATCCTCAGGGCAGCTGGAGCTTGGGAAACCACAGAAGTTTCCTCAGAAAAATGCCTCAGCAATGTCCTAGAATGCTGGATTGCCCTTGACCTCTTGCAAAGGCTGCTGCAACCAATGCCAATTACTGTCAGTTTTGTTGGTTTATTCTGCAGCGAAGACACTTGTACACCAGGAAATCAAACACAATTGCAATTGCTTTCACACAGGTCACCACGCAGCCATCAGCTGGTAACAACTGTCACTCATTACCTACTGAAAATGTCATCAGATTGACAGCACGGATATGAAAGTCCTGAGGTTTCCCTTCTCAGGTATCTGAAGAATCTATTCCTTCAACTGAAAGGAGTCACACCTTCCCTTCTGAAGAAGTTTGCAGTGTTACCCAAATCCATTAAAAAAGGCTATAAAATACATGTCTGTGCTATATTAAGCAAGTACAAACACAGAGCAATTTGTCTACAACAATGAATGTTCTCAATCCACTTGTGCCTCAACAGCACTCGAAAAAAGTATGTAGATGTGCTGGGCAGGAGAAAACAGGGGGAAGAGAAGGGAAAGAGTGAGTTTTGTAGTGTTTTGGCAGTTTAACGAGTTCAGATGCCAGCAGACTAATGACAAGAGAAAGCTGTAAGCCAGATGTCCCTCACAATTGCATCCTGCTACTGGCATCTTTCCAGTTACTTTAAGATAGCCCTGTCTCTGGCAATATGAGGTCCAGAAATACAGAACAGTAGCAGCAAATTTTTAGGCAATCAGTCTTTATGTAAACTGATAAAAAAAAGAGAAATATTCTGCCAGTCTGGCCTCCAAACAGTAAGTATGTAGACCATGCTCACAACACATTCCCCCAGAAAGACAAGTTCAACTCACACCAAGCCATGGTGGGCAAGGAGCACTTATGACTTGTGCGAGTCACAGGTAGCACAAGACCCGAAAACACGCTCTGCTGAACATCAGAGAATTAACTTCAGTAATTTCCTCTTGCCATCTTCTCATCATTTGTCAGGAAATTATTATACCTGCTGGCTTTTATTAGCTAACAGGCATATAGCTCTCTCCAAACCCTAAGCTCACATAAACAGCTTTCTTTTGATCTACTGCCCCAGGAGAGCCTGACAGATAAGGACAGAGCACAGATCTTTTCAGCCTGCTGAAAATGTTGTTTCCCATCCCATCTTCCCAGTTTCCTTAGCAAGAGAGAAACATTCAGGCTAAAAAGATCAGATAGTCTAATAAAAATAATGGCAGTCTCATAAAAGTCTAATAAAAGAAGATAGTGTAAATAGAAGATAACAGTCCAATAAAAAAAAATCTCATAGTTAAAAAAAAAAAAATCAAAATAAGTCAAGTGATCATGAAGTAAAAACCAAATGACATCTTGGTTAGTGCAGGCTAGCAAATCAGCAATTTCTTGCAAACAGATAAAGTTCAAAAATCTCAGAGAACAAAATGATTGTCAGAGTGACCAAGGAAGAAGAGATATTTTAGCAGTGAGAAACACTGTTAGTATTAAGCTGTTAAACCTCTTACAGATTCTGTTGTTAACAACTCAGTACTCCCCTTCTCTGGGCAAAACTAAACAAAATAGAGAATTTGGTAAGTTTGTCTTCCTTTTTCTGTATTTTAAAGCTTTTTTATACCTATATATCTTTTTTTTATAGCTATGCAAAGGACATTTCATTTATTTTAAGACTGTGAAACATGTAATGGACATTACAAAAAAAAGACACATTATATTCAGACTATCATGACACATTATACCAGCCAATAAAAGTCACTACAATAATGAAAAAGCTACTATTACTACTGCCTTACTTCTTCCCACTCCAGTCATACAAATAAGTAATCTACAGGAAAGCAAGAAGGGAACATCCTTTCGTTTTTTTGAAAGGACTTTCAATATTTATTACAAATAGCTGTTTACATTTAAATATTTAGAAGCCATGGACTTCTATGATATTGTAATAAGCTTTGTCATTTTATTTCTTCACAATACAAAAATAATTTCATGGATGCCTTTTCTGAGCGACGTTACAGGTCTGCAATTTTGTGATTGCCCTTGAAAACAAGATGAACTTGTTATTTAACCAATCTAGTAGCAAAATACCACAACGTAGATTGACATACTGCTTTCATTTCACTTGTGTTCAGTTATCTAATAAGAGATTTTAATTCAAGTATTCTCCAGATTTATCTAATGTTTCAAATTAACAAAGGAAGATATGGAGCAAGAAGGTAGAAGTAAACAGCTCTTTCTCTTATTATTAGCAATTGAAATAATTCTTGAATGGCTATTAAAAATGAGTCCTCCCTGTTATTTCCTGCACACTCAAAACTTCAAGTAAGTTGATTCTTTGTATTTCAAGTTGATAACATTAGGTCAAGTACCTCATAAAACATTTTTTAATTATTTTTATTCTTCATTCTTCAATATATTTTAGTACTTCAACAATACCAGCTGACAACACCGATGGAAACTCTATTAAGCATTTCAGGCAAGTTATTTAATAAAAACACCTGAATGTGAACTATCTAGTATTCCTTAATATATTTTGCTTGTTTTAATGGACAATGAATACCCTTTTCACAAAGCAGACTTACAAAAAGATGAACCTTATGCATGTCTTGTAGAGTAACCTTTACTGTAGAAGGGACATCCTACTAAAACAACAGGTAAAAAAAACCCCAGAATAAAAGTAGAGATGTAAGAAGGTATTTAAGAAAAATAATTTTAAAAAGCAAAAATAGTGGATAGTCCTGGCTAATATACTAACAACTATATTGCCACTTGTTTAGCATTCATAGAACATCAACAAATATTTTGTCCCATTGCACTATTCATTACACTGCTAAAAAGGCTTCTGATTCTCTGTGCTTGTCTTACATTTTCAATAATTTCTTCGCAGGCAGATGTTAGATACAGTAATTAATTAGATTTAAGCCGCTAATTTCTTATGTTCACACAGATAAACTATATACAAAAATGCACAAGAATATGACAAAATACTAGTTAACAGAATTAGAGAGTGAATTTTTTTTTTTACACATAAATATTTTCACAGATATAACCATTAAGAGATCTGAAAAATCACATAAGCACATATTTGGTAAATTCTACTCTGACAAAAGAAATGAAATAGTAAGTTATTTATTGTGCAAATATACTACCAGTCTGGTTATGATATAATGTATGTATTACCTTGCACTGAATTCCACTGTAGCTTCTGAGAACGTCTCTAAGTATAAAGAACAACTTTTAAATATTGTCTTCAGTTCCAAGACAATGAAAAGCATGTTTTTTACATAATAGTTTTTTACAATAATACAATTAGTTCTGTTAAAATTAGAGATTTTCATAGAAAATTCCTTCCTTCTGACATTTACAGGCTATTAAAACAAGTGTAAATCCTGCTTGTTTGCTTCAGCTTGAATCTTATCAGAGACATTATAATTTTCAATTAAAATTGAGAGGAAATCCTAGAAGTCAAAACATGAAAACCTGAAAAAAACCCCAGTTACAAAGCTGAAGGGCAAATATTGACAATAATACACAAAAGATCTGTACACAAATGAGACAGGACCCAATTCTTTCTGACTTACAGCAAGAATTAAAAACAATTGCTCCTAAAATGAGGCAAATAAATGCTCACAATTGTATCTTTTGATGAGTAACAACAGTTTGAAGCATTAGATTGACCTAAATATTCTGTTTTCCCATTAAGGACTTGGGTCAAGAAGAGAAGATGGCCATGGAAATTCCTCTAACCACCCACTTTTCTACCTTACTTCCTCCAGTGTCAGATTGAAATAAACAGCATAAAAAAAATAGACCCATTAGTGAACATCATAACAAACTGAATTATGGATAATTTTGATATCTCCTACAATGTTTTAAAAATCTTTTCACCTGTAGGCAGGCAATGATAGAAAAGGAAAAGATCATAAAAAACAGCTGAGCTTTTTCCACTAAAAAACATAATAGTACAGAATAAATTACAAAATCCAAATTACTTTAATTATTATTTCACTCTCAGATTAATATTGTTTGCCAATGACAATTTCCCTTTTTTTTTTTTTTATTTTTTTCTTGTATGGTTTGCAACCTTCTCAGTTTAAAAACAGTTTTTGGTGCAAAACTCTCTTCCCACTATCTTCAATTCTGTCTTCTAATCTTGCTTCAGTCCTCCATCCCTTAGTGAAAAAAAGCTAAATGAAGTGGGATTTGGTGTTTTTTTTTCTTGTCATTGGTGGTTTTTGGTTGACTCTTTTTTTTCATAATACTAAGGTGGCTTTCTGTTCTATTTACACTCCAACTCACACATGGACTCTTCTACAGCGAAATTGTCCCAAACTGATGAATATCTGCTATCTGTGACTCATAGAAATTCTAATTTATTCTCAGCTACAGCAATCACCACTTTTACTGTAATGAACAGTCCTGACCCCAGGCTGTTAAAACCAGTGTCAATTAACAGCAGCTTAATATTTTGGAAATAATGTAAGCATGATGCAGGAACAGCAAAACTCTTGTGTGTGGTACAGCAGCAGCTGTTCTGTTGCTCACTTTTATGTCACTTGCTTTCAGTTCTTGTGACTCTGTGCTCCTATGTCCTTGTTCTAAGCCTTGCAAAATCCAGTCTTCTGGACAACTCTCAACTATAAATAATGAATAACAGAGCGTCATGAAAATTGAACATAAAATTCCCAGCAGGTAGCCATAACAACACTGCTTTAAAATTATAGTACATTAAAGCTTCAGAAGGTTGCATAATAAAATTGCTAAATGATTAAATTAATATACTAATCGTTGCAACGATGATTGCAGAGGCAAGGTACTAGCAGGTGTGGAATACATAAGTGTTGTCTGAGTGATACAACCAGGTGTGAAGAAAATTGAACTGAATCCTGACATGTCCCAAATAAAGAACAGTATGAACTGCTAAAATTGGAATGTAGGTTTGTTTTACTGCCTTTGTTTCCTTGCAATAAGGTCAAATGAGAAATATGGAACTGTAGGTTTTGGACAGAACCATTTATTCCACTACACACTAAATGTTTTACTTTTCATCAGCACTACTGACTGCAGCTTATTCCTTTGTATATCACCACTGTAGCTGTGTACATTAAATTTCCATGTTAAATATTTTCCCGGTTTCTCTGCATCAAAGGATCAGCTTCACCTGTTCAAGAAGCATTTGGATGATACTCTCAGGCACGTGGTGTGGCTCCTGGGGATGGTCCTGTGCAGGACTAAGGGTTGGACTTGGACTCGATGATCTTATAGGTCCCTTGCAACTCAGCATAATCTGTGATTTTCCCAAGTGGATCTCCATATTTGTTCAACTTTATTATGTACAAGTCCTGATCTAAGCCTAAAGCACAGAGGCAATCAATGCTGAAGAATGACTAGAAATGGTTTCTTTATTCCACTCCTCACTGAATAGAAAGTTTCCATTATCTCCCTCAACATCTCCACTTTATCAATTTGACAGGGGCATGCAGTTCTACACTCCACTGCCCTCACTCTAGAACTGTATACAGCTTTTCTATCTTTCTCTAATAAAAAAATGATAAATGATAAAGTCTAGTGAAAACTACTTGTCTTCCCTCAAGTGTCATCTCCCTTTTAATTGCTCTACACTTTATCAAAATGCATATTAGAATAACTATCCAGTGTCAGTCAGAACAGATGCATACAATACAAAAGCGTATTTGAACAAGCAGGAAAAAGGAAATCATCGCAGCACAACAAATGCTAAACTAGTTAAGTCTGCACATAAGGCACCTGTGATAAAATTTATACTATAAGATCCTAATCTTCTCTGACAGATCACTATACCTGACAAATATTTTTCTTGCAGAGGAGCATTAGTTAAGATGCATTGTTCAAAGATAATTGGAACAAAATGGCAAATAAAAACATGTTCATTCAACTAAAGATTTTATCAAGCCTCAGACAGCAAGACAGCACACTGCTAACTGTAAAAGCAATGAATACCTGGCATCCAGGGAAGCACTTGAATTGAGAACAGTGAAAAAAGGGGAGTCCCCAGCCTTCATCCCCCAGTGGTTCTGGCACAGCTGATTCACCCTGCAGGGTCATGTTTGGTTCTTGCTGAAATGATCTCCGATTTACCTAACAAGGATCCTATTTCTGCAGGGGATGCAAGATACCAATGATGATGTTTTGTACTCTTGTTTTCTCCCTACTGTCCCATTACATTTCTGGCTTTGAGGCTTTAATGAAGACAAAGTTCACTGTAGAGTGCTGATAAGCTGTGGTGTTGCCTGTCAACCCTTTGAAACCCATCACCCCCTATGTGTTTGCTCATGAGTTCCTTGAGGACTTAGGTTTCCACAATCAAAGGAGGTGCCAAGTGAAAAATTACACTTCTTTACATTCTTTAATTTCTTATAGCTCACAAATTGGAATGGTACATCTGGATATTGAGAACTTCTGGAGAATTTCTGGAAGAGCATGGGATGTAACTCTAATATCTCTTCAGGTCTCAACTGGCAGCATAACAGGGAGGATGAACTATTAGTGATGCTAAAACATACTTTTAGAATTATGATACTACAGTGTTATTGCTGTATTACCCAGCACTTTCTTAAATGGTCAATAAAACAGACTTCTTTATATTAAATTGTTCCCCACCCTAAACGTGAACTAAGTTTATATCAACTTCTGCTACCCCATCGTAAAAACTAAAAAAAGATGTAGCACGAGCCTCTTCCTGTGGTTCTATATTCTATCAAGCCATTCTACAAGTGTAGTGAAGTGCAGAGAGAAAACAAAGTTCAGAAACTCAATTTTTCTAGTATTCTTCAGACATTTTCTAGAGAAGTCCATCAGAAAGCTTGCCTGGTCATGTTGCAGAACTCAAAGAACTTAGGCTTTAGGTATCATAACTGCCTTTTTTTTTTTTTTTTTTACTGAGCAGAAGAAGATTAACTTGGCTCTTTGGTTATATACATTGAAATACTTATCTATTAATACTTGAAAAACTTAATCTACTAATCAGCCAACAGATTCTACAAAGCAATCAGTTCCATAGCTTCAGTTTGCTACTTTGTTTACCTTTAATAGAGCCTCAGATGAGGGGAAGTGAAGGTAATCACTAACAAAATAACTCCAAAAACCTGTGGCCTTATGAATGCTGCTTACGCACTGCATCTACTTACCAGCAGAGCCTAATTCTCTGTGTTCAACTCACAGTGGTTATACACAGCACTTGCACAACAGCTGGACTGAAAAACTCAGAAGAAAAGAAAAAACACAAGGAAAAAGGACACATACTCCATGTCTGACTTAGGGAATAATTTATTTCTCAATTTTATAAAGAAGCAGATTAAGTTCATTTTTGCTATCATCACTGTTTGCAATGAAAGTGTTCAGTACATCTATCGGTGTCCTATATTTGTCATATCAAAGAGGACTTATTTGATAGAGTCACTTCCTCAAAAATTAACAGGATCTAAATTGCTTTTAATTAAAAAAATATAAAAACCGAGCTTCAAACTACAGTTTGAACTCCAAATATAAACAAAAATAAAACTGTTCATATAATAAAACATGAAAGTTTCACAATCAAACTTTTTCTCCATGGGAAATTATTTAACAGGGCTGGCACTTTTAATCATTTCATTCTGTTTTTATCCCTGGGCTTTACTTCTGAAGCACCATAATCAAATACCAGGTTACAAGGAAAAGTTGTTTCAGTGCCCCAGTGCACATTCTCTTATTGAGCTCCCTGCCCTTTCCTACCTGTCCTTCCTCCCTCCCATCTTCAAATAAGAAGTACAGCTTGATCTTTTCCTTGATCTTTCTGTAAAAAGCAATCTATAATATTGACCTCTAAGAAGCTGCCAGCAATTAGATTTCCCAGAGGGGTTACCAGAGCCCAGCCAACGTTAGATGATTCAGGAATTGCAAGTATTCCAAGGACTTTTCTGAGTGAAACTCCTTCACCTGGTACAGCTGCACAAATGCATTAACTATGCAAGAGGGTGAGTGCTGCTCTCCACATTCCCTTCCCCTACAACTCAGACCACTGCTCCATGTGTTGCCAGCCTGTGTTGTCAATTCATCCTGGAGCAGATCTTAATTCCTGCAGGCACTGCCCCTCAGCCAAAATTTCCACTGCTCATAAAAGCTTTGTACGCCTCAAAGTACCAACCATCTTCCACAGGCACGTAACGATTGGAGGTTTTCATTTCTCTTTCCTCAATGAAAATGTGGGCTGCTAAAAAAAGACCATCAACATAGGGGTCTCAAAGAAGCATAAAAAGAGCAGATAAAGCTCTGTGTACTATCTGTATGGATAAATAATTTTCATTGCTCAATAAAAACATTATTGCTCTTTTTAAAAAGTGCTCTCAGCCACTTCACTAAGTTTTACTGAAAATTCTTAATTGTACTCTCATAATCTCTTCCTTATGAACAATTATTTTTAACATAGTAAATCTCTTGGGAGCATAAAGGCACAAGTCAGTAGCCATCAGAGGTCAATACGTCTTAAGAAATTTCTCACTCAAAAATTAATTTCTCTACACACCCAAGCTTTGCTATTCTAAGAGTTACTCTGTAGGAATAACATAATCTGGTTTTGTTTTCTGATCTTGAAAGGACAAACAAGTCTTGGGGCCAGATCAATTTTCAGATGAATCCTTTTGTTGCATCCCAGATATCTTATGAGGCGTTTTTCCAAATAATTTCATCTCCCAATTACTGTAACAAAGGCTATTCAGGAAACAAAGTCAGGAGACCTCAATCTGTCTTAACATCCCCTTTCTTTTGATAGGCTAAGTCATAGGCCACCGAGGTATAATGACCACAATACTTAAGGACTCCCCAAGCATCTAAAATCTATAAATCAGAGGGATCTCTTGTCTTTGAAGTAAGTTTCTTTCAGATGATTAGTGAAAGAATGGGAAAGTGTGTAGCCATAAAAATAAAAGTCCTTTTGTGGCCACAGCAAATAATGCAACAACTTTCAGAATGTAACAGCACATATTCACCTGAAATTAAATGTATTCTGAAGTCTCTGTCATAAATTTGTATATAAAATTTTAATTACAGATGCATGTGTCAAACTGCTTAATTTTTTTTTTGTGCCTGAATGTTAAATGAAGAGGTCTGCAAGCAACTGCAGAATTCTATATGTGCTAAACAATCTCCATTGAAGTGCTTGCAGAAGGAAGCCAGTCGGTGATGGTCTTCTCAGCTCTAAGAAACTGAGAAGTCCATTCATGAAGCAGACAGCAATTCTTTACTGCAATCGAGTGGAAGTACAATTGTTAATTTTTGCAATGTTTAAGTTAAAAAAAGTTGGGACTTTTATCTGTTTTTTCCTTCAATCTTTTCAATACAGCATTAGCAAACCATCCCACTTCCATCTCCTTCTCCTTTATTAAAAAAAACAAACAAACCCTCACACATTACATAAGCTGTTTGGGTGGCTGCTAGTTTAGGTTTAGAACACCAAATTAGAAGTGAAAAGGAAGAGGCTAAAAAAGCACCCTTAAAAATATACTTTGTAAATTTAATTATGTATATGTAGGTACCACACACATGTGCTCAAAAATAAAAGCAAAAGATCCACACCTGAAGGTTTTTCTACGAGTGATGGACAGGTCAAATTTGAGATTGCTGGAACTGAGAATATCAGTTTCCCTCACATATCCTAATCTAATGTAATTCTTAAGTAAGAAGGTACCAGAAAGTTCCTTGAGATTTTTCCACTGAGAGCCCATAGTACATTCAGAACAGAATACAGGAGCATAAGAGTAATGCAAATGTAGAGAAAACATTTATACAAAAACTGAGAACGAATCATGTCTTGATTATATAAAGAATGTTATTATTATTATTAGAAAAACATCCAAATTAAAACAAACAAACAAAAAACCCCAACAAACAATAACAAAAAACCAACCCAAACTGTTGAAAAACCACTTGACATTGCAAACTATTGCATGATGCATTTGGGACTATTTACTGAATATCTAATCCAAAACAGATTACCAGAGCATAAGAGAATAATCTGCTTAAAGAGTTCACTATGGCCTGGAAAGCATTAGCCTCCTTTGACTTTTTTATTTGTGGACTAAATCTCCATTTAAAAAAAAAGGAAGGTGAGGGAAAAACATCATTTCTCTCTGGGATGTCCCATAAAGTGAATGCACAGCACGATCTTCTATTGTCAAAGCTGGCAGGGAACGTCACTTCACAGAGATCTTGCATGGCTACTGTTAGCCTGGGCTATTCAGTCTTGTATTACTCAAAATTCTCCATAACAATAAGAAAAAAATAATAATGGATAGAATTATTCTATTGAAACCACTGAGTTTGAGTTGATAGATCAGTGATTGTAACAAAAAAAGTGTACTATCAAAAATCCACAATCCAAGCGTGCAAAAAACGTGGCGCTAAGTAGCGAGCCAAGGGATGAAAGAGGAGGATGTTTTGCACATGGAATTTGGAATGGAATTACTCCACGCTGGCACTGATGAAAACAGAAATAAAATGAGGAAGAAATAGGACCCTTCCTGCCATTCAGTCAGCTTCTGGGATTTGAGGAACAATTGTTTTGTGTTTGGCGCTTCTGTGCTGTTCCAGATCAAACAAACCAGAGAGGGATACAGAGGTTTTCAAAGCACTTGCAGCTTCTATTGATTTCTGCTGCTTTCTGAAACAGGTCTGGAGTTTAACACCAGCATTTCTGCCCTTTCTCAGATTCCCCTTGATTTATCTCTTTTCTCTCTCTTTTTTTTTCCTTCATCTTTTCATTCCTTGACTACCTTCCCGAAAAGGGTTTTGATTTAGCTAGTCAAGACTTTCAATTGCAACACTGCCATGAGTCAACGAACAAAAAGCCCAGCAAAAATCGATGACTAAGGGCATAAAAAGATGAATTCTGGCACAGCAAGCTGGAATGATTGAAAACTTACTGCAACAGATGCTCATTATGGACTCTGGTCATTTCAGCACAAAGTTATTTGGATTTTTCTAAGAGCCCTACTGTGATTTGAAGAACAGAATTCAGACAGTCTGTTAATTCAGCTGCAGAGGTGCTAATTGCCAGTAAGGTGGCAACCATTTTAAACAACTACATTTACTGTTAGAGAAATACTTAGACTGTATCCTAAAATGGGTTGATCTAGGCAACCCTGTGTCTTGGCTTTTAGCAAGGAGTAAAAACCACATGTTAAGCTTTTGCTACTCTAGCACATCTGCCAATAGGTCAGTGCAGAGAAGCTACATCTTCCAGTCCTACTTTTTATCAATTTGTCTTATTCTACCTTCAAGGAAACAAAAATCCTTCCTCAGAAATGGTAGTAACAAGGGGTTTTAGCTCATTTTAACTAACTTTTTTCCATCCAAAAGACCTTCAAAAGCGAGACTATTCTTAAAGAACAATCAAACCAAAAAAATTATCGCCTCTAAATCAAAAATGTAATGAGAAACTTTTCAAGACAGACTTGACTTGGCAAGTGTTCCAATAGTTTTCTTGCAGCTTAAATAATTTTTAAAAAAATTAAAAATGAAAAAAAGTATGATTACAATTGCCACTGGAC
Organism: Pseudopipra pipra; assembly: GCF_036250125.1. Classification (NCBI taxonomy): domain Eukaryota; kingdom Metazoa; phylum Chordata; class Aves; order Passeriformes; family Pipridae; genus Pseudopipra; species Pseudopipra pipra. The sequence continues at coordinate 9,575,710 of NC_087550.1, forward strand.
CAAGCCAGATGACTTTTAAATTCCTAATTATTTAGCACTAACACAGCTAACATTTTAGCACTACTTAATCCATGAAATAAGTTTAATATTATACAGTTTTGTTCTGTACTGAGTCACTTCTGCCCTCAAAGAATAAGAGAATTGCTTAGTGTAGGATCAAAGTCTCAATTACTTTTTCTTAGTGTCCACTGAAACTACAAAGCAGTCAAGCATAATAAAGCTAACAGTATAGAAAAGGTAAAAGGAAAATTAAAATTTGCTGTGAGAATGACGATGAATAAATAGCAGAAAGAGCATTGTTACAAAACCTTAAAGAGGATGAAGTGAAAAAAGGTATCCAGAAAGCTAGAAAAGAACATGTTAGACTTTGAACAGAGAAGGGACAACAAAAGCAGAAAGTATGTTCATTCAAATATCATTTTCCCATTAAGGGTTCCTATTGATAGATTATGGGCACTGGATTAAGAAGAGACAGCATGTCACAAGAAAGTATAATTGAATGATATAAATTTATAACGTTGCATCAAGTAGTCATATAATTTTTAAAGACAAAAATGAAAGTGAATGTCCAAATGAAGAGCAAGGAAACATGTAGCATAATTTACCTTACAAGGAAAAGTAATAATAATAATTCACTTCAAAAAGAACCCCCTCCGAACCAATAAGGATTATAAGTATATGAAGTATAATAATACCCAACAATTACAAACTAGTTTTACAGGGAGTCAGTTTTTTGCCTCTCTCCCACAAAAACCTCAGGAGTTCCTTATGCTGAATCCTGTTCAGTAAATGCATCCAATGTTATGCCAGTGCTTTTATTGAACCCGACAGTTCAAGGCAATTTTTCTAAATATATTCACAATAAAGGGGGTAACATTTTATTAATAAGTCATGCACAATATTATCAAAAAGGGCACTGTTTTTCTTTCTGTTTAATGGACTATATTACAGACGTTCGTGCCTGAAACCTGTTATTACTTTCCTAAAATAGTAGTAAATGAAATGATCCCATTCATCCAGCTTGTTTAGCAGGGACAAAAAAAAGTCAGTAAAGCCACTTGGCACATAGAAATAAAATAGAAATTAAAAAAAAAGCCAGAAAGCACCAACAAACCCAAGCAGGCCTATATGACAGAAAATAACCCTGAACCTTAAACTAGTCTGTTACACATAAATAAAAAGTGTATACTTCTTTTGTTTGTTTGTTTTGTTTTTGCTTTTGGGGATTTTTTTTAGTATTGGATAGTAAATTTCATTTTTCTCCTTTCCTTCAAGCTCTACGGACCTAAACGGTAACTTACATAACACAAACAGGCAATTTATTTGACAATAAATTAAACCTCATCTCACTGACTATGGGTTACAGACATGCTTACTAATAGATTTTTAACTAGGTACTTAGCCTGCAAAAACTTAATGCCATGTAAGCAACTGCAAATGTTATGGAAAAATCTAAAATAGTTTTATAGTAGAAATATTTAAGAACTATTCTAGTGCTGAAAAGCTGAGATATACAATACTAGGCATGCTGTATCTATAGTACAGTAGGACAGGAAGATAAAGCTCTGTGTAGAATTTTACTGGAGCTGTTGAAACGCAAGAGGTGAATCACTAGTGAATTTTTCAGAGAAAAAATACCACATGGAGAACAAAAAGGACACTTTACTATTAGTCCAACAATTTTTACTGCTGCTGGTATTATTTGGAAAATATGAAAGTTTGGAAAATTCTCTAATTCAAAGCAGAATTGGCCAATCTTTGGCCAGAAGTACAGACATCACTACCCCACACCAGCATGAACAGCACATTATGATCTTCATCTTGCATTCAGAAGAACCATGATTTGGCTCCTCTTCTGAGTGACACAGAAGAGTAGTAGGATCTCAAGTCTCCACACACACACAAGTTGCCTGGAACTGCTGACTAATCTCTGAAAGGCCTCTTTTTTTCCTATTGAAACACCTGGCACTTGCTAAAAAAAAAAAAAAAAATAAAAAAAGAATTTGTTTCAACATTTCCACACAGAGTAAAAATAAGGAAACTACTAAACTGTTTATCTGATCCATCTTTCTACGTGGCCTCGCCTGTTTTTAGCAACTTGGAAAAAGAAAAAAAAAAAGGAGAGACTGACAGAGACATTTCTGGAGGGAAATAACCAAAATAAGTCTTTTCTCGTTCTTTGCAGAAAATATTAATCTGTCCTTTCTTCCTTAAAAAACAAAAAAAACAAACCAAAAAAAAAAAAAAAAAAAAAAAAACCAACAAAAAACCCCTAAATGATCCAAATAAAAATAAGGCATGGAAGGCAGCTGAAAAAGCATAAAATGGGCTTTACTAGATGGAAGCTGTAACACAGCAGAACAGAAAGAGCCTGGAGTGGGGAATGTGAGAGACAATAACTCACTCACAAAAGTCCCCGTCACTGAATGGACACCCAACTAGCACAGTTCTGTCAACCAGCCAATTTGGCTTGGTACTTGTCTCCACTGAAAACAAATGTATAAGCACCATGAAAAAGAGCATCCAGGTAGCCAGAGAAACTCTCTGGCAAGTTTATTAATCAGTAGTGTTAATTCCTGATTTCTGCATAGCACAAACTGGACCAGAGTTTATCTGTGAGAACAAGCAGCAGCTTAATTGCTCAGCTGCCTTTCCTGAGCTAACCCAGGTAAAAAGTTTAACCTTTGTCTTCTAGAAGTAAAAAAAAAAAAACAAAACAAAAAACAAACCAACCAACCAAATATTTTTAATATTTTTCCTTATTTTATTTCTTTAACATCAAATGAAGGCTCTTTATATTGGGACCTAAAACACACTGTTTTAGGTCCCAATGAATATGGCTGCAGTGAGCTTATGTTCCCTCCTTGGCTTCTTTTTATCACCTTACTCCTGCACAGCACTGCATCTTGCAAGCTGAATGAAGGATAATATATTTACATTGGAAGTCACATAGCATATTTTGTGTGCTATAAGTAATAAAACAAACACATAACAAGATGTTCAATTAAGCTTCAGATCACAGACAAAGCACATCATGCCCCTTAGCAACACTTTCCATTCACTGCATAGAAATATGCTGCAGACATGACAAAATTTGGTGAAGTTTCTCTAATTACTCTGCTTTAATGCAAGTTGTCATTACATGGTAGCTTTGACATGGAAAAATATTTAGTGTCATATACCTATGCACAAAGCTGCTAGAAATAAACACGAACTCTTTCAGCAGAGTCATCATAAACACCACACACTCTTTTTCCTCTTTAAACTTGAATTCTGCATGCTCTTTGCCCCAGCCTGGCCCACCTGGCCAGCAAGCTGCAGCACATCCCATGTTTCTGGCCAGAATCAACCATGTCATCTACTCAAATAGCAGGCAACATGCACAAGAAACCCCAAGTGGAGTAATCTTCACACAACTAAGGTGTGCTACACAAACAGGTAGTCCCTGTGAAGCTTAACTTGCCACTGTAAAGACTAATTTGTCACCTTTCAACAAAAAGCTACAAAACCATCTGCAAGTTAAGGTGTGTTAGTCCACACCATGAATTACCAGCGACACTCCATTCTGTCTAGTGTATACAGAAAACTCATCAATAGCCAAAGAAGAAAATCACACTTTGTGCACAAATTTGCAAATGACAGGAATAAAATCTGATTTTAAGCACATTACACAGATCTTCTTCTGCATACACATATATTAGCAAGAAAGCATTTAAAGACTACAATAAAAGAACAACTTTTGTTCAGGGACAGCAGAGCATAACTGGTCTCAACAACTGTCTCACAGCATATAAAACAGACAAGCTTCAAACTGATCTTAGTTTCACAGGGCTTGCAGATTCTATGGAATAAAAAATTTCATCTGCCATTGCTGAGATATCAAAAATGCTCCACAAGTAGTAGTTCCATGTATAAAAATTTAAATCTATCAAGTCTCAGTATTAGTCTTCCTATTTTATTGTTTCACTTTGAAGTACGATGCAGACATTCTAAAGGATTTGTTTGCCCTACGAATAAAAGGGTAAATAATCAGCCTTTGTTTTAAACGAAGAATGCATGTTGTCTAGAAGGGTAAAGAAACCAAAACCACCACCCCCCAAAAAAAAACCCACCAAAACCACACCCCCAAACAAAACAATTAACCAAAAAAACCAGCCCCAAGAAAAAAGGAATAAGTAACAGGTTATCAGAACACTATTTCTTTAGTTTATTTTGCCTTCAATCAAATAAAACAAGGCACAGTCACAGCGCTCAAAAGCCTATTAAATTCACATTTCGTCTCAAACTGGGGCGAAGAACGAAGTATTAAAGTTACCTGCAGATGAGAGAAAATCCTTTATATCAAGGCATATCTGAAACACACCTTTTTCATCAGACACGGTCCTGACTGCTCAAATTGTTGAGGTACTTCAAAAATTGTACAGTTTGGCTGCACCTTGATTTTGTAGCTGCAGGAGAGTCACCGTGGATGCAGTGCCTCTGGTTTTTGACAGCAAGTACAATGCCTGCTTTTGTGTCAGCTGGATTTGAAATCTTTTCATGCAAAGATTTGGGAAGGTGTTCCTGTAGTCACAACTTGTTTTCAGATTCAGGCATTTTTATGGTTCAATTAACACCACAAGACAATCTTAAAGGTCTGGGGGAGGAACAGTAGGATGGAAGGATGGATATGCTCTGGTTTATAGAACCAAAGATCTAAGTAGTATTAACTACAAATTGATGAAAAGTTCATACCAAATTTTATGTGAACCAAAGAGAAATATCAACCTGGCTACAACAGTGGGAGTTAAAACTTCTTTTTTTTTATTTTTTTAACACTGCAATAAAATGTCACCAATATTTACAAATGCAAGTGTTTTCCATTACTGCTGCCCTTAGTAACACAAGCCCACTCAAAAAAAGATATGAAGAATGGTTTTAGTATGTAAACATAGGTGATGTAATTAATCAAGGTGCCAGAAGACGTCATTCCTGTAGAAACTTTTAAGGCAGTTATTTAAAATTTAACATTTTATGTACAGAATTATATATTTAGATGACACACTGCATCCATCCACACGTAGTGGTTACTTAATCGGGTAGCAATGAAAATAGCATTGGTATTTTCCAACTGATTTGTTCCTAAAACTGTTTATTAACATAACTAAGTTAAGGTTCCCCTGCATTTAGCTTTGTTTTTCAACTTCATTAAATGCAATTCAGATTATTTCTGTAGAATATAAGATGAATACAATCTATTTCTGTGTTCAAGAGATGTATGTCACCAACATTTGGGTTTATTCCTATATTACCAGAGGCTTCTCCAACAGCTAATAATGCTGACATAAAAATTCCAGGTTCTTGGAAATACTGCTTTTATATTAGTGATTACTTACAGACTAAATATTTTTAATTCCATATTAATATTCTTTTTCCTGGACTACCTTATTCAAACCTACACTCCTAGATAGAATCTAACCTAGCAGATAAATCCACGGCCTCAATATTTCCTCTTGTGAACTTGCTTTAAGTCTATTTGTAAGATACAGACAACTGTGAATAGTTCCCAGCAACAGAAATGATACAGAAAGTAGACAATAAACTACAGTCCAGTTACTTCATTTAGTAGATTTATATATCCAGGTAGCTGGAAATTAATACAAAATACCTTTCAGATTTGCAAACTACAGTCACATTTGAACCCATTTAGGTTCCCTCAATAGTCTATACATCGTAGCTATTAATTAGGGAATCACTGAATGAAAATAACACCACACTGAACACTTTCATATGGGGTGAATTACTGACCATTGAAAGCAATATTTCCACTCACTTCCACGAGGCTTATCACTTGATTATCTGTATTTCAATTGAAGTAAATAGTCTGAGATTTGATAACAAAACCTCTGGAAAATCAAGGTTTTCGATCTAGACACAAGACATCTGAACTTCAAAGGTGTCTTACTAGTTCTTGAAAAGTTAATCTGCTGTCTAAAAATATAAACTCAAACACACCTGAATACACAAAGTATCTATAAAATTTTTCTTCCACATTTCTAAAGATTGTTCTTAAGCATTTAAAGTATAGCAGATTTTTTTCCTAGCAACTTCTGCAGAAGAAATACAACTCCAAAGCATAATGTTGCCCATCAATAAAATTTGAAAATACAACACATTTATTCATAAGTGTAGTAGCCACAAGTACGAAACAGTTATCCAAATCTGTGAAATAATTTTCTGAATGGATGTGTACAACTGTGAATTTTAGCCTTTCTTGTACTCTTGTTCCCATAAAAACCAAATCATTTTGGCATCTACAACTCTAAATGTTTAAAAGTCTCCCCTACATAATTTAGATGACAAAGGGACACAGCAGTCAGAAAATTCCATGGAACTGAGTAATGCCTCCAATCCAAGCTTCCCTATATAAAACACTTTTTCAAATATGTTGCATGTTTTTATGTCATGTTAATATAGCAGCCAATTACAACACTGATTAAAACACCATTGTAGAAGTCATTACAAATTATTCATTTTTGCTTGTGTGCTCATTAAAAAAACCCAACAAAATAACAAGCAACATCTTTTTTACTTACCCACCACATACTACAGAAAAGCATTAAGCACCCTTGAAAATCAGGAATTCTGTTAACCTTCAGGTACTCACCTAGGAAAAAAGGAGAGAAATGCATAAGCAAACTTTGTGTGAGGAGGAGGAAGATGACAGTGCTACTTCTTAATTTACACAGTAAGCTCCCACGTTCATGAAATTTTTGAAACAAAATATTTTTAAATTCAAGCTTAAAGGAAAGAGATGGAAATATCTGGCACAGGGAGGTGGATCACAAAACAAGGATTTGGTTAAAGTTGCATTTGTGTAAAATCCAACCAGCTTGTTGAGCAGCAGCACTGATACAACACTGTTCTGCTGCCAGAGGAGTCTCAAAACCTTCTCAGACCAAAATGGATAAAGATTGTGTGTTCAGAATATGCTGCCTAAAGCAACATTTTAACAGAACACAGTTACAAAACTAATTAACTTTTGTGACTACTACAATCACTTTCAAGGTTTCCAGTCAAGCCTGCTGACAGATCCAAAGTTTTGCCAGATAAAATTTGACAGCTTTTCTAAACTGGCATATTTATATATTTTATCATATTCTCTCTTCAACAGAATAGTGAACACACTGTGCTTTAGGCAATGCCAAATGAGTATTAATGATGATGTGTTCTTCTAGAGGTTTAATCAATTCAGCATTTATTAATGAGTAGCATGAATGGAAAACAATTATGTTTATTAGAATAAAAGTTTTCTTCATCAATGTACATGTATAAGCCACACTTGTTCAAAAAAAGGCCTTAACTCTCCTATATTTAAAATAGATAGAAAATCCCCCAAACAATAAAAGCATATTAAATAGCACCTTTACCAAGAAAGCTAATATTTTCCTCTAATATATTACACAAACTTGCATTAGCTTTAGGAAAGGCTGTGCCTTTTTCAATCTGAGAGATTTTGCCAAGGAATTAAACTACAAAGGAAGCAATAAAATGGAAGTTAGTAGAAACTGAGCATACATTAAAAACCTAAGGACACTACATTAGTGAAGAAACATGACAAACAACATGATTTTTCCACAGTAGATTTAAAATGGTAAAAGTGTCCCTATAAATAACGTTTTTGACACATAATTCACTCTGGTTTTTAATGTCGAGATACAAAGTACTTAGAATTGAATACTGTCAATAATCACCATCATCTGGTAAGATTTTTGTGTATCTTTCCTTACCCACCCAATGTGTAGAGTCACAACCACAAGGAACCTAAAATACAGTTCTTTGGAAACATCACTCACAAAGCCCCAAAGCACTGCAGCTGCCGGCTCAGGGGTGATCCCAATGATACATTTCAGTTCATGGAGAGCCACTGGCACATCCTGTAAATCTCTCTTTGGCACCCAGACTGCTCAGCTGACAGGGAGGGGCAAAGCCATCCACACCAAGAAGGACACCTAGGGGCTTTGCGAGACTCACAAGAATTTCCAGAGGCGTGGAAAGGACTGTTAAAACTGCTTCTGTTACACCCCTGCCAGTCTTCACAGGACAAACTCAGTTCTCTTGCAGAGGTTCTTCAGGAAAAAAACTTTAAAATATTATGTCTAGAAGGTCAGACTGGCTTGCTGCAGATAAACTAACCAAGTTTCGTATCAGAGCATGTCCTAGATGCCACTGCAGGCTCTTACATGCATCCAAGGTTTAGAAAAAGCAGTTTTCTTTCTATTTTATGTTTTCCTAGAGCAAACTGCCTAGTTGAACTTGCCTTACGCTTTTCCAAGAGTGTATGTAACACTGTTGTAAAAATCTGAAAAGGTACATAGCGTTTTCCATAACAGAATTTCCAATAACCCTGCAGGGTAACAGCCAGTCTTTAAACTGGTTCAAGACTATATGTTTCAAGTTCTAAGACTTAAGTACATAACTTTAAGTCTACATGGAGATCTTGTCCTCCCCATTTTACTAAGAAGAGATTGCAGAAGAAATCTATGGTCCAAGAGAGAGTCATGGAATCATTAAGGTTGGAAAAGACCTCCAAGATCATTAAGTCCAGCCTTCAACTGAATACCACCATGGCCACTGAACCATACTATGAAATGTCATATCTACTTGTTCTCTGAACACTTCCAGGGATGGTGACTCCACCTCTTCCCTTGGCAGCTTGTTCCAAACTTTAACCACCCTTGCAGTGATTTTTCCAAATATCCAACCTGAACCGCTCCCGGCATAACTCAGAGCAATCATTAAGCAAATTAAAAAAAAACAAACAAACAAAAACAAAAAACAAACATGTTTGGGGAATAAAGATCTGAGCACCTCACTTTAACAGGAAATCCAGCTGAGGACAAAACTTGACCCTACTCATGCAGAGAGAGGGAGGATTAATTTCTGCCAGTGGTTGATGGTTGTGGAACTTCCCAATGTAGCAGGTGAACAAATCTGCACCCATAAGGCGACCATTTATTTTTCATAACTTTTTTAATACTGTGTGTAAAAAGCCTTTTAAATGCTGTCAGTGCCAGCGTAATTGTGAAGCCCCCAAGTTTATATTCCAAACTAGCAATATTGTTAATCTAAGCTAGCAAGGATAAGACTTACTTAGCTTTAGGAAATGTAAAACTCATGGCAGCAGTATAAAACACACTCTAGTGGGGCAAAGTATTTTTCTAAACAACCAATTGAAAATCAACACGGAGAGCATTTAAAATATTTACCATTACCATGTAGTTTAATGTAATACATCAAATTTCTACTGTGAAACCAAACCATCAAGTGTGCATGTCTGCTTCCAGTTTCTGCAAGGGCAAACAACAAACCCATGCACCAGCAGAGAAAAGGTTTGTGAGGTTCTAATATATGTTATATCGCTTTTGTTGCTGCAATATTATTTACAGGAAATGCTTTTTATTGTCTTAAATAAAAATCACTCTATTAAAAACAGCCCCTATACAGAAGTGTAATTTAGAAGCCAAAAAAACCCTAACTTTTTTCATCAAGTCCTTCAAATTGTATAAATGCTGCAGTGAAAAATCTTCTAAGCAACTGCATTTTCCAATGTTATGCTTTTGTGATTTCCCAGTGTCAGACTATTAATGTGACAGCAAATTGTAGTCATTAGTCAAAAATAGTGAGTAAAATGGTTTACATGCTTAAAGTGACCTTGAGACTGTCTTATACAATATCGATAGCCAAAACAATTCCTGTTTCATGATTGCTCCTGACTAAATCAAATTATATTTCAATGTAAAAAGCAAACTAAATCTAAATTTTATTTATTTTTTTAATTCTATACTGGGTTGTTACTTTCAAATGTATGTGGGACTATATAACATAAGTAAATGTCAGAAATGTTCCTAAAATGTTAGAAATGTTCCTAAAATTCAAAGATCACCATGGTACTAGTATACATGGACAGCAATTGTATTGGTAAAGTATGAGATAACTGTGTATTAAAATTCATGAGAAATAAAGATCTATCCACACAATAATTAATTGGAATACTGTATAAAGGCATCGTAATTCCAAAAGCACTGATCAGAAGTGAAAGTCACAGAGTTCTGGCTGAACTTCAGTCTCCTTAAGCTTTATATTCAACATAACCTAACACCATAGGGGAAAGGGGACACAACGTGACACAAATCACCAACTTTACTTCGCTCTTTCTTTGGGAAATAAGAAAATAAGTAATTTTTTTTTTTTTTTTTTAATCAATACAAAAGTGTGTCAGTGTCACTTTTCAGAGCAGAGAGGTGCACTTCATGGCTACTGGAAGCTAACCAAAAGTGACATAAGCAGCACTGGTTACTGCAAACTTCAAGATGATTATTATGCACAGGACTGTTCTGTCTAAAAGCAAAGAGACTACTCTGTAATAATGCAGCACTACTGACATCCACACAAGGTAAGAAGTACTGAAGATGAACTCTTTCTTCTAATACTTCCCTTTCCCCTGCCCATTTTAACCTTCTCTTTCCCAGCATTCCCATCCTCCTCACTCATCTCACCACCAACATCCCATCAGTCCTCTTTCTCTCAGATTTTACTGCCCTACTCTTTGAGTCATCCTTAGATATTTCACACACTGCTATTTCCAAAGTCTTTCTCTTGATGAGAGTGAATTTACAATTCCTTTGCAGTTTTGTTTGGCTATCTAGTACTTCTCTGTGTGACTCAAGTAACAATGAAACCACCTTGCCTAATTTCACTGAAGGAAGATACACACATGCTAAATAGCCTGCTCTGCTTGGGAATACATACATAGAAAGGAAATAGTTTCAATCCAAGTTATAGTGGCATTCAACTGGACTTCTAGTTAATCTTATTGCCATCATGATAAACTCCACTCCCAAAGACATACAATTAGCTTTCAAATGAAAGGACATTTGAAACAGTTTAGGTCTAATACATCTATTTACTTAAAAGGAAATAAAAATCATTTTACAAAGGCCAGCTTCAGTAATTATTGAGCTTTTCAAAGGAACAGTGAAGAGGTGTATATTTAATTCTAATGACATGGTTCCTTTGAGTTTTACATGAATACTTTTATCTAAAAATAAATATATGGCACAGTGTTAAGGATCAATATTTCTAGTTTTTAATCTCAAAAAAAAAAAAAAAGAAAAATCTCATAATTTTAAAGGTTAGGAATTTCCTGGGTTTTTTGCTTCTAGCCATGTTGTAGGTACATTGTCTTACAATCATGCCCAACATCCAGGCCAAATAAGACAAGGAATCATACTATTAGTAAAAACATGGCATAGAGCAAAAAACATAGCATGTCACAACAAGGCAAGCAGCATCACCTCTTTGCTGTAACTTAGGTCAAAGCTAAACTTTTTTTTCTTTTTTACAGGTAGCAGTCTGTAAACTTAAACATCACATAAAGCAACGCAGCAGTTAAAGCAGTCATTATTAAAGCACCAGGTTACTTTCTGTAAACATTTGTTCAGTGCCAAAGACAGAAAAATTACCTGCTCAACAGATGAGGCAATCGATGTGGAAGTTTAAAGAGAACATAATCTGTGTCATGTGGGCTTCAACTGTAGAAAATCTAAAATTAAGGCTGGTTTGTACACCTATAGCCAGAATTCAGCTGTCTATATATGAAAAATGATGTGACAATGCATATTAATAGCAGAGGTTAACTCCTGAAAACTTTCTAGTCAATTAAGCATTTAAGAAATCGTTTAACTAATTGAAGTGACTTCCTTATAAAACTACAAAAAATTTGTTAAGAGGTATATTTCTTTTCTAATTATCTTCATACAGACTCTTCAAACTTCCAGTGCAATTAAGCTTAATGAAAGCTTTAATGATTTAAAGACAAATGAACGTCATTTTGGTTATCCTAGATAACATATATCCCTCAAAAAAGCCTGAGCAGCGAAATTCTTCACACAACTTCCACACACCAATGCTCTTCCAAAATGGATGACATCACTTAGCATCTCATCTTGGGTGAAGCTTAATTTAATTATTGATTTTGTTTGCTTGTAATACTAATTATGGCAACAAGTAGCAAGAATGGTTTTTTTTCATTAGCTACTCAGTACTTTTTGCATCAAACATTAAACACAGAATTTTTTGAGTAAACAACAGGTATTTGCCATTATTGGTGTAGTAACTCTTTCACTCGTGCAAGAAATCAAGCAGACCACCAGTAAAGATGCACAACGGAAGAACTGTCATATGATAACTCAAAATCCATGAAATACAGCATCAGTAGGGAAGACAGAGCACTGCTCTGAGAGACAGGAAACCTCATCAACCAGGGCTGAGGTATCCATGACCAGGTACTAGAAGCCAGAGCCTGCTGTGGGTCACGACAAACAAGCTTCATTTTGGTGACCTGCTTAGGAAACAAGAAGCTACTGATTATGTCATGACAGAACAAAACATTGTCAACTCACTACTTAGCTTGCTCCTTCTGTGGACAAGTCGATTAGTTCTTATCAGGTGATAAAACAAATCAACACATATAAAATAAAAACTAACTTAAGCTGAAATACATTCGAAGTTCAAAGCTTTGCATCTGACCTACCCTCAACCCACTTTCTAAATATTAAAAACTCCCTCCAACAACTGCTTAAAAGCAAACAGAATTATTTAGAAATACATTTTTGTGAATAATTACCTCCTGATATTTTGCATAATCTTCTTCAGAGACACAAGGCTACTTTTGTGCTGTGTTTCCCAAACAAAATGTGCTTCTTTTTATCTATACACAACATGGATATGAATATTAGAAAGTAATTGCAATGATCAAAAGATCAAACGTATGATAAAATTAAAGTATCGGATCAAAGCTTTCACATTTTTGTCAAATACATTTGGAAACACACTCCACAATTTAAGAGTATAAAAGAGCTCATGTATATTCAGACACAGCCAGATGAACACACACACACATAATGCTACAGAGGCGCTCTTGGAAGCATACTAGATCTGATACTTGAAAGTTTACATTTGTGTTTCTAAGATCTCTGCATCACTGAAAAGACTTTTAGTCTAGTGACAATCACAGTAATATCAACATCACACCGAAATGCATGCAGAGATTCAGGGGTTTCTGCTTTCTGAAAGTTGACAGCACTTAAATTCAAAGATTAAAAAGGAGTCCAGGTTTTCTTCCTGGATTCAGTATTTACCATATAAAACTTCAAAACAAGACATGAAAACAAAACACACTAAAATTCATCCGTGTCGGTTCTTTAGGTGTCATCGTCACGGGTTTATTTTTTGACACATCTATAACTAAAATAACAAACCTTTTAAAGTAATCCTGTGCTAACTGGAAGCTGACATGTATGACAAGTAAATAAGCTTATCTGAGCTGAGCTTTGTCTAGTCATTACTAAAAATTACAACCGATAAATAGCTTGCAAATAGCATATTAGACCTTTATACTTACTGCCAATCAAAACTGAGATTTAGCATCTTAAGATAATGAGGTACTGACATACCACATCATACTGGGATAATGATTTGACCCATTGTCATTTAAAAGCCACTTTTCCAAAGGCTGTAAATATTTAAGTATTTGTAAGATATTCTTTATTTATTCTAATAAATAAAACCAACAAGCCCTCCCTATCTTTTCAATGCCAAGAGCCAAAAAAAAAAAAAGTAATCAATTCTCAAGAGGACTCTTACCATCACTTTGTGTAACATGAGGTTGTATGATAACTTTCCAGATACCAATAACACCTTGCTTCTTTGTTTCTCAGCCCCACATTGGCTCCAGTAAAGTTTGGCACCCCTTGGAGATCACACTATGGTGGTCCTGCATTATACTGCATATGTCATGTTACAACCATCAATACTGCTCCAACACGTGACTTTTTTGGGCTCCAGGACAGCACAGATACTTCTCCTGACTTAACTATTAAACCATGACCAACTTACCCCACTGGTACAGGCCAAAAAGGGAAAAACAAGGGGGTTTTTACATGTTTTGAGTGTTCTATACATATTTAATGTTGGCACATTACTGTAAAAAATATAAATGCAGCTTTCTATTTTTGCCTATTGATTTCCACAGTACTTTAAGCTACAGGGAGATGAGCAAGATTGATGAGGCAAAAGAAAGGGAAACGTGATCATATTTAAGAGTACAGATTACAAGCCAAAAGGGGTATTTCTTCATTCACCTTTAGATGTAACCACAAAAAAAAAATCCATAGTACATACAACAGTTGCCCAATTCATCAATATATTACAGTCCAAACCATAACTCTTTAAAAATCTTTGCTATTGCTTCCAAATTGCACAGTTTCACAAGTTATTTTTAAATACATGGGGAAAAAGGGGGAATTGGCCTTTCACCATGCTAAACAGCATTCCCTAAGTGGAAAGGCATCCACTGATGCCTAAGAATGTCATTTTTAAGTAATAAGTGGTGTGACTGTTGTTACAAATCTTCCTAGCACCTGGTGAAATTTGCAGCTGAGAAGGCCTAACAATTTAAAAATAACCAAATCAGAGCTTATTTTTAATTTCAAATAAAATAATCACCTGTATTTAGCATTACACATATTTAGACAAGCTGCCTGTCTCTGTTCCCAACCCTCTTTCCCTCTGTCATCTCGAACTCGTCATTTTTCAATTCCAAATATGCAGATTTTTTTTTTTTTGCCTCGGATGACTTGTCATTAAAACTGTCCAAAACTATAATTATTTATGTATACCTATTCATTATTAATCTTGCAAAATCTTCACAGGCATCACACTGTTACTGTTTGCTCATGTCATTCTGCTGCCAACCCTGGTTTTCACTGCTGTTGGTTTGATGCCTTTTTACATACATCAGCCTCATTTCTCTGGTTGACTGTTTCCACAGCACAGCAGGCCCAGACATGCTCACTGCTTTTCTAGTTGTGTTTTGGTTTTCAAACATTTTATAAGGGTCACACCTTTTAGAACATTTTAATGCGAGACCACAACAATTAATAAAAAAACAAAACAAAAAAAAAGTTATATAAATGTTTTATAAAGATAAATAGGTTTGACAGATCAAAGTTTAATTTTTTTTTTTCACCAAAAATGGAAAAATCGTCTGTAACTGAAATTTTGAGGTCCCCACCTTTAGATGTTTTCAGATATGAACACTTCAGTTACATACAAAGTCTTGAAAACACATGATTAAATGGGTCCACCTAAGGTTTAAATAAGATGGAAAAGGAAGAAAAAAACCTCCAATCTTCCTGTCTTTCTGCAGAATTCTCTGTTATGTGTACATTTTGGTAAGCCCCTTAGTAAAAAAATTTATGCCTTTTACTTGAGATTCCACTCCTTATTCTCCAATTTAAAGCATTGCTGTACCTTTCTTCTCAACATATCTGATACACCCCCTAAAATAATCTCTCGTCCCCCCCCCCCCCTCCAATCCTGTTGTTAAAATTTGGTTCCAATCACTTGGTTCCAATATTTTTATTTTTTTTTTAATTGTTGAATTAAAGATCTTAATGGGTGAAATGTAAATATAAACCAAACCAAGTCTCCAACAAGAACCATCACAGACTGTTCATGATGACTGTTAGCAACAACTCTTCCATATCCTGTGAATTTTCCAAAACAAATTTGTCACAGTGGATGAACTGCACCAGCACAGCGAGATGCAAACATATCAAGAACACCAAAAGATTTATAAATTTTTAGTCTAGAGGAATTAACAACTTACTAAAGAGTTGGACAGGCTGAAATAAAATCTCCATCAAAACTACACAGGAACAAACTAAAAATGTCCAGAAAAATAAACTTCTGCTACTAGAGGAAGAGAATTGCAAAATCATCTAGTCAGGATGAACCTCAGCTGAACCTCACCACTTACAACCAGCAAGGCAGTCGTCCTTCTTTCCTTTCCTTCTCTTCATTTTCATGAAAATTTAAAAGGCATCTAAAATTTAGTATTTTCTTCTGCAAATTTAATTGTCTCAACTTTGACACTACCAGCAAGATTACCTGCACCATCTCTTATAATTACTGTAAGAACTACACCTTTCTTCCACTGCATTCAAAGTGACTATTTGGACCAAACTTCTGCTTTATTCCCTCATTTCTCCTTACATCAGCCTCCTTCTCACAAAAAGCACCCCAGCTGACACACAGTTTGTTTTATTTTATTTCTGCCACAGCACTTCCCCTTCGAAAACAGAACGAGTTGCTTGGTCTGGATCCATACAACACATTGTCTCCAGATTTTTTAATCAACTCTTAAAAGCTGTCATGTAGAAAATATTTGTTTTGTAGAAAATTACTGTAGAAAATATTTGTTTATTAGTAACAGCAAAGTTTCAAGAGTCATGTGAGATCTTTTCCACACAGACATTACCAAAGACTTGGCCTTAAATGAAAGCCAATAAGGAGCATGAGCCTGCTACTCTGTTTTCTGCTTCTTTCCCATGTGTCTTCACTAGTGGCTTGTTTATTCCGTTGGTAATTTCCCTTGGGCAGGAGAAATTGTTACAGGGTTGAGGACAGCAGGTTTTGGGCTACAGACTTTCAGATCAATTACTTTTTTTTTTTTTCCAGTAGCACACACACAGGGGGAAGGAGTCAAAGCTTTATCCTCATGATAAGTCTGACAAATGCTGTTCAAAAACCATACTGCAAGATCCATGTGTCCAGTAGGAAAGTCTTCTGTACTAAATCTGAACAGAGAAACCTTTTAAGAGCTTGTTTATTACTTATAAAATGCGACTTCACATAACCTTCAAGTTGCTGCCATGCCAAACCAAGAAAAAAAAAAAAAAAAGACTAAAGTCAGTTTTTCAGACTTAGTTTTGGAATAGAAAAAAACTCATTGGGAAAGGTATCAAAAAAATAACAAAAGAGCAAGCATATTTTCTAAGCTTAAGATCCTGGGCATTTTCACATCAAAGTGCTTAAAGAGGTCACTAAAATGTGGAAAGGCTACTTGGCAGGATGGCTGCCTCACTAAGTGGAAAAATACAGTCAACAAAATAAAAGATGAATTTAAAACAATTACTCTGGAAATAAAACTCAAGCTTGAAGTACATTCAGTCAGTGGCTGAACTCAATAGTCAAGCTACATGACCCTGCAAGCACAAGAACAGCACAGCTGATCTCATATTCTGAAGCTGCAGTTGGGCATGTAGATATTTAAATTATATGTCCACTAATTGACACGTTGCCTAGTGAACTATTACTTCATTATATTTCTCAGTGAAGCAAATTTTTATTAGCTTTCCCTCATATTTTAATGTTACTGCACGAAGTAGGATGATTTGATAAATAGTCTTCAGAATGTCAATTGCACTAAAATTTCATCAAATTTAATAAATTGTTTAAGATATTTTAGAGTTCTATGTGGACAGAAAAATTTTATTCAAGGGGGTTTGGGTTTTGAGGGTTTTCTTGTTTTGGTATTTTTTATTTATTTTGGGTAAAGCCCATAACAGAACTAACTCAGTCCAACCTGAAACATGATCAGGACTACATGTCATTTGATCAGATGATTTTCCTATGTGGAAAAATAAAATGCAAAGAAAAAACCAAACAACAACAACAAAACCAACCAACGAACCAACCAACCAAACCACCACACATAAGAAGGGAAATGTGAATCTAGGTCTTAGGGGTGAGTTTCTAAAGAACCTCTCGTGTTAAATACATTGGAACAGGTCTCATTTCCTCAATCAGTACCAGAGGAAAAGCTCCTAAAAGTCTTGAGTTTATAAATCCATTTTATGAATACCTAGCCAACAAGTTAAAAAAAAAAAGTTTGTTGATAAAAGGAGGTTTCCCTTTTTCCACCTATTGTAGACCAAGCAAAGCTCTCTGGAAAAGGAATGAAAAGGAACAACCTGCCTGCAGCTGGTCAGCACATCATCTCTGTGGTGCTCTGACAAGAAGCAAGCAGATACAGAGAAAATCTGGACACCCCCAGCTCCTGGGATTGTGAAGTCCAAGGGAATAGCTCAAGCATATGTATTAGTTTTGCTAAATATTGCCTTACATGTTTGTTTGTTTGTTTTTTCATCTATATCATTATACTTCGATGTGACTGATCATTCAAATACCAACATTGTTATCAATGGCTCAGAACCACCACTTCAGAAATTGGCCCAGGCATGAAAGAACATGATCCACTGCTTAGGCAGGGAAGACCTCAACAATTAAAACCCAAAAGAGACCAGGGAGACAGTAGTGAACTGCATTTCATTCCTGTGGCAGTCACAGAACACTGTTCAGAACACAGTTAGGGCAGCAATTTAAAAACAATGACTCCAAAATTACAATATTCAAGTATCAACTGTGAGTCACAAACTGCAAGTGATGCAAAGTGTGCTCAGGCACACTCCAAGATAAAGAGATGTCATCTACAGATCTGCATCTTTCAATTTAACCACCACACACAGAAGTGTACTTTGTACACAATATACCTCATTTCAGTACTATTTTTTCCAAGAGCACATGTCCACAACTCTCTAGACCTCTTATGATACAATCACAGATGTAAGTATGTTACTTTTTCTATTAAAGAAAAACAATTTAGCTTGTTTTGAATTTGGGGTTTATAATGGTTACCTGCAATTCACTCAAAGTTATTTGTAATATGCCCCCCATAGAAAAAAAAAGCATATATCAAGAACTGAGAATCTATAATTTCAATAAATTCTGAATATTAGTTAAAATTATCTTGAGTGCAAATGTATATGTGTGTATGTGTATATAAAAACATATTTAAAAACAGAACAAGAATTACAAGCTTCTGTCCTGAAATGTCTGCCTAGATTCCAAAGACAGAAAAGATGTCTCTAAATCAGGGCAGAACAATGCAGGTGGAAGAGCATGAAGTAGTGTTAGTGACAAAGTCATACTGTTCTGTGCCAAATTCATTGAGAGTTCTCACAGATTTGAAAACCTCAAATGAAAATTCCCTGACAACACATATATATATACACACAAGATACAAAGAATCAACTGAATTAGTAAATGTCCAGAGTTTCAGGAAAACTAGCACTGATGCCAACTTGCAACAATCCCAAACAACTCAACCATGAAGTAAAGCAATAATTTAATCACTGCCTTTCCAGATCTCATTTCCTTCCACTACTTGAAAGGAAAAGCCTTAGAAGTAGATGCCATAGGGGAAGAGCCAGTTTCAGGCTGAATGGATCTGAATCGCTGAATACCAACAAATTAACTGAAGTGGACTAACAGAAAGTCATTGCCCTTTAATGGTCAAAGTCACTACAGGTTAAACACAAAAACATGAATTTAAAAATATTTTTTATTTCAAGTTTTGAAAATTTTTCAGTTTGACATTTCTCTAACCTGTTAAGATACTCTATGACTTTTCAAGCCAACAACCAAACATGTTATTTTAATTCTAAACTGATTAAATACTTGCCAAAAGAACTCAACATGTTACATATGAAATAACTGTTGAAATTAATGCACACACATATTACATTTTGGTATTTTTAATTCAATGGTATCTAAGAAAAATTAAAGAAATTGAATCAAAATATGCAGAAAATTACTTCTACACGTATTTCGTGAAACCTGCATCTCTGTTTTTTGTTTTCCTAACCACATTTTCCTATTCTCCTTTAAACTGGAGTGGAACAGGTTCTACTCCTTCACAGCTCTTCTGTGTGTTTAGAGTTGCATTTCTAAACATCTGAAATCAGACGTCGCTCTCCGTTCTTTACAGGAACTGTAGAAATACCAAGTCCTTAAAAAAGATTCCTCTACAGTTTCGAGTTGGAAAATATATTTTCCTCATCCCCAAAAAAGGTGAGCTGAGCTTTTGTTTCCTTCATCATATTCCAGGTGCAGATTTCCAGCCTTGCCTACAGCTCCACAGATGACTAAAATCACCTTGACTGCATCAAAGGCCGGGTACAGCAACTGGGAGAGACCAAAGCTGGTGTCGCACACACCTTCTGTGCACTGTGCCTTTCATGCAAAGTACTTACTGTGTTTGAAAGCTAAACTCTATGAATATCATTATCACAAAGTCTTTATGCCATTTAGCACGCAGACATTTAATATATTTCCGGTTTGGTAACTACAACAGGTAAGGAGGAGGTTCAGTAAACACGTTTGTTTGCCTTCAGATTAGAAGTTCAGCTGCGCTGACATACTGATCTGACAAAGATAATTCAAAGGATGATTATGCCTAAAAACTAAACTGACATTCCTTTAGAGTCCTGGGATTTAAATAAATAAATAAATAAATAAATAAAAATTTAAAGACCTGTTCCATGATGAATTATTCCATCCATGTGTGCATGTTTTACACAGGAAGGGAAAAACATCCTACTGAAATTGTAAACCTTCAATTCTTACAAGGAACCTTTAAGGCGTAAGTGTATGCCAGTGGTTGTGAGAGCACAGAAGTAGAATTATATATAATAAGCAATTTTAACACACAAAGTCCTATCTGAAATTTTCTAAATGAAATCTGACAATACGTTTCACTTCAAATCACAACATGCTATGAACTGCTATCTCAGGGCAGTTAAATAAAAACACTGAACCCGAGTTTTATAAATTCTCTGTTGATTTTCTGCTAATATACACAATTATTGCTATCTTGAAACAAGAACATAATTTTTAATAATCCTGTAATGAGCCTGAAAAAGGTCATAAAAAAAAGAACTGTCTCTTTTGCATTCGGATGACTAATTAATTGCTTAAAAATTGTATTTGTAAAAGACCTCCTGAAATACTTTAAATAGTGGGTTTTACTTGAATGGTTTTTGTTCTGGTTTTGAAAAAAAGGTTTAAAATTGTCTCATTTCAACTTTCTTCTTACTACTTCTTCCCTATTCCTACTGCTGAAAAAGAATCCCACTTCCTTTTATAATAAGCTACTGGTTTAGTTGATAGAGTTTCTGTCAGTTTATTTATTTATTACTAAAATAGATTCATGCAGAGGAATGACAAGTACAATTTACCTGTATCTTATATAAAGTGACTGAAGAGATCCATTTAAGCACCATATAAAGCAGTAATTAAGTGACATAGAATCCACTTCATAAGCAAATGCAAACTAAACTTCTCCAGACATGTAAATTACTCTTAAATGTAGTTTATGCAGTTTTGAATTAAAATATTGTTTTACAATTCTTTCCATAAGAGAACAATTCCAAAAAGAAAACTAGTCCAACTTTACATTTGTTGATATTTCAAAACAGAACACTGAAATTCTTTAAAAAGTTCAAATGCTTAAAACAACTTAGCAAGATTTTGTCATCTTTTTCCCAACTAAATAAAATCTGTCTGATGGAGTAATGAGGAATCTGTGTCAGGGCAAAGACTTGAAGCTGAAAACATCTAGTAAATTATACATTTGTACCAAGATTCATCATTAAAATATTACCAATTCCAAAAATTTTATGCCAGTATGAATTATAAATTAGGATGATTGACATAGTAGTGAAGGCTCTTCCATCAAATTAAAACCTAGAGCATGATTTCTGAAGTAACTTTTAGGGGAATATTTCCTTGTTTAAGGAAATTTTCTCATCTCTTATGTTCTCCATCGGCTGTTAGTTACACTTTCCATTCCTCTGAATTTCCAAAGCAGTCTTTTACTATATTCTTTATTTTATGTATGTGATATCCTACAAGATTAACACACAAGTCCAAGGAATTGAACAGAAAGTGAACAGATCTCTACAGTGGTGCATGACAGTCAAGCAGCACTGAATTACAATTCACACTTCTGGACTCACTGTAGTATTTCAATTAACAGGATGCTAAGAATAGTACATCCATATAGATTTCATCCACTATTTCCCCAAAGAGACAATTTTTGCTTTACTTTTCAGAAGGTAAAAGCTAACTTCTAAGATAAGGGGAAAAACAGCACTTTTTAAAAATAAAAATAATTATAAAAGCTATTTTGAAATCAGATTCATGATTCCTACCTGTAATGTTACATTAATAATGACATAACTAATGATAAATGAATGTCACAAGTTCCACACTCTTTACTTTTGAGGAAAGTGCTATTTTGCCACCTTCCACGAGGGGGGAAAAAAAAAAAAATCAATAGAAAAATAGTCCTACATGACAGAAAACTGGAGAACTCTTGATTTGAATCAAGATTATGGTTTGGCACCTGAAATTCCAACAACAGTGAAGCAGTGAATAAAAGCAAATGAGAATAACTGAAGCTCCCCTGGCTCTGCAAATACTGGAAACGTGGTTTTAGTGGATGTACACACTGAGACAATCCATCAGAAAAAGAATGACCTTGGACCATCAGACACATGAGCCTGGCAAGCACACAAGAAAGGCAGGTTCTGAAGACCAACCTCCTACACAGGCATCCATCACCCCAAGTGTCTTCCTCACCTCCTTCCCCAGGAGCCTCACACTCTCCTAAAGCTTTCTCCAGACACCTCTCTACTTCCCAAACAATCCTCTCTTGAAAAAAGAGAAGAGAGAAGCACCTGAAACTCCCAAACTGAAAGCTGCTTCACCTCTTCAGTTTATCCAGCACCAGAGTGAAAGATGCTTTGAGGCAGCATCCAAACCTGAGCTGGGACAGCTGCACAGTGACAGCTGATCTGATCTGCAGAGATGAGAGCAGAAACACCCACGAGGCAAGAGGTCACTGTCTGGGTAGCAAAACCAGATCTTGGTAGCCCAAAGTCTCCACCACCAAAAGCAACCTTTCTAAGGCAGATGAGTTCGGAGGAAGTGTTTCCAGACTGCCCAGGAATGCTTCATCTGAGTGATGGCAAAGACTGAGAAGACAAAAAAAAACCAAAAAAAACCTCCACAAATAAAAGACCTGGGTCAACAAAAACC
Organism: Pseudopipra pipra; assembly: GCF_036250125.1. Taxonomy (NCBI): domain Eukaryota; kingdom Metazoa; phylum Chordata; class Aves; order Passeriformes; family Pipridae; genus Pseudopipra; species Pseudopipra pipra. The sequence continues at coordinate 9,598,537 of NC_087550.1, forward strand.
AAAGCACTGTTTCTTTTTCATTCCTTTTTCTCAATATATTAAATGAGTGGTTTTACCAAACCAGTTTATTGAGATCCACTCAATTAACACTCAAGGGGATATTGAGCAGTACAGAATAGGGTATTTTCCTGAGTTTGGTTTCTGGGTTTTGTGAGGCTTTGGGTGTTTTTCAGTGGGTTGTTTTTTTGGCTGGTTGGTTTTTGGGTTTCTTTTGATTTGTTTTGATTTGTTGTTTTGGTGGATTGTTTTGCTTGGTGCTTTTTTTTTTAAAAAAAAGTTGATATTATCTGAATTGTCTTAATTACTCTAGGCAAAGAAGAGGGTGTCATCTTTAATTATTAGCTTGTTTACTGTCAAATTAAATATACACTGTTCCACTGGAATTTCTATACACCCATTAATCTTGGACATAAAAACAGGCTGATTGATTTCAAAATATGGTAATTGAAAACATAATATTAATTTACTGTACTGACTCGCATTTTTTATTCTACTTCTATTCTAATATATGTATATGCATATATAACAACTCAAATCACAGCTTTTTAGAAAACAATTGGAAACGTTCTTTATATAGAAAACAAGTGAGGAAAAAAAAGCAGTGCTTCTTCTGGAATTATATTGTTACATGATATTTGACTGAATGCTACAGTTATGAACAACACACTGCATACTGAACTAACGTTTTACAGTTTTCCATGTGACATGGCTATTTATGTACAATGTGAATTTTAATGAGTGATTCTGTCATGGAAAATAAAAATGTGTTCATGGTTCAATAAATGAGTCTGTTGATTAACCAGACCTGACAGATTTCAACCTCTGATGTTTTAATCCTCTGCCACTATCCGTGATGCAATTTCAGCAAAGCTAAATATTTAAATTTGAAAGAATAATTTCTGTTTGCATCATCTGGGAAAAAAAAGCTTTACGGATCACCTTTTGCAAATTGCACCACATTAAAAATTTATAAAACAAATTTGAAAACATGTATTCCAACTACTGGTTTATATAATTCAACTGAATTAATGTTCTATTTTTTATACAGGAACACATTATACATTCTAATTATCAGCTAAAAAAAATTAACCTATCTCCAAGAATGCATAAACATTAAAAATACCTAAAAAGTGTTGTCAGTAATATATGTGAGAATTTGCATGCATACCAAAAATGCATTCACAATTCCTTCATGCTGATAAACCTATTACTTGTTTTTTTTCCTGTTTTCTAATTTTCAACTTAAAAGTCAAAAAATAAAAGTTTGTCTATAGTCTATCATCTCATATCTGCTACCAGTAGTAAGCATGCAATTACTAGGGTGTTTATTTTACTAGAAATACAAAATGAACCTAATCATTATAAATACAGATTTGATTTATTAGGATATAGCCACTAACATAAGAGCTGAAGAAGAAAACTAAAGAACACCAAACTGGGAAGATAATTTACCACTTTGAAGACCTTGAAAATCAGTTTAATATTCAAATCCTTTAATTTATTCCTTCCTCCATTCTAAGAAGAATTAGCTGTAAGGTTTATTTTACTCTTATGAATTCTAATATGTTCCACAAGTTCCCTCGTGAAAAAGGTCTGCTATTTTATTTTATTTTCAGGGAGAAAGTAGAGTTTGTCTCTTTTACAGCTGCAAGAATTCAGAAAGTCATAGTTCTGTTCTTATTTTCTTACCATTGTTATAGTAACTCAAGCTCACACAACAGATGCTACCTCACTTAAAGCATTCAACCTACTTGCTATCAATACCTTACTCCTAGACTTAAAGTGCTCCTACATTTTCATCAGGCCCTTTCTTAACACTTAATATGGTTAATGTTATTCAGATTTTAGGTTTCATAAATATGTTCATATCAACAAAATAAACAACATTATAAGGAACATTTTTATGAAAAAAGAAAAGCTATTTTTCAATAATCAGGAAAAGGCTTCTCAGGATATCTGGAAGCTATCAAAAAAATAAGTAACTAAATAAATATATATGTACACACATGCAAAAAAAAATAAATTAAAAATTGTTATCAATACTTATGTCCTGCCAATACCTGAAGTTCCCACTCAGGAAGGAAGCTTGTTTCTGCTGTTAGCTGTCTTCTGAACCAGCACAGAAAAGCAATGATGTGTTTACTCTGAAGAGCTCTTTACTTTTTTTCTTAGCTCTTCAGGAAGTTAACTTGGTGCTTAGATAACACGGTTACCTTCCAGTTTTGAACATACTATGTAGTGCTGATTTCATTAATAGAAAGATGCAGAGATAATTACAAAAAAGTAAGATTCACAGAGCAGTTAATCTTACACTGTGTAATATAAACCTTCACTGTGTATCAATCAAGTAAACAAATACAGAAACCAACCACCTCTTTTCACTCAGTAAACTCTTTTCTGAGGCAAACTTATTTTGAATTATTGTTTTCTCTGTTTACAAAATTAATTCTCCCACCTTTCCTTTTACTACAAGAAAAACAACTTTTTTTTAAGGCTCATTAAGCAATACTTTGAAGACTGACAATCCTGCTCACAAGGCTAACTGAATGATGCTGTTCATATGTTACTTCGATTTGAGGATTGGTTAAGGAAGTTTTCTTTGGCTTTCTTGGCTTTCCTGCATAGAAAATTCAAGCACCACAGTCTTACAAAAACTGCAAATGTATAATAATAATGGACAGATTTTGCTTTTGAATAGCTACCAGTCTATACTAAGTGGTCAAAGTATGGGTGAAGTGGGAATTTAGAGCAACACTTATTCTTCTTAAGTAGCTTAATTTCCTCTACAAGGAACATAAAACCAGGTGAAAATCAATCTCCAGGTACTCAATCATGCCTCGACAAGTACCCAAAGAACAAATAAATTGAAATACAGGGGTTTTTGTGACAGGGGGCCTCTGCATTATCCCCACCTGCAACATCTTGCAGTTTAGTTACTTGTAGTTCCAAATTGGCACAAGTGGTCATTAGGTAGGGGGGGGTGTGTGTTGTGTAGTAGCTTTCTGAGTTCATGTTTGGGCAACTGTAGCACTCTGAATCCATGAAGCTGATTGTAATTACCTGACTTGAGAACAGGCACTTTGTTTAATTTTAAGCCAGTTGCCTGAGATTTTATTCATATTATAGCCAAGTTGTTATTTTGTGAATCAAATTTTTGTTCCTCTTATCTGTGTACTTTATAGTGCCACACTACTGTGTTATAACTCTTCTCAGTTGCCTCTCTTCCAGGTCATAGTGCAGTACATTTAATCTCACCTGAAATGGAAACCTTCCCAAAATTAACATTTTTGTTATCCTACTGTGTAACTTCCCTATTTTTAATTTATGACTTTTTAAGATAGTGTGGCTCATGAATTTACAATTATATACTGATCTTTACTCTTGTTCCTGATTCCATTTCCCTTCTGAAATTCCATAATAGTAACTAAACACTAGGTTGACCCTGTCGAGCAACTACCTATAACATCTCTATGAGGGTTGTTCTTTTCTTTCAGTTAATAACAGTAGCTAATTTAGAGACTGTGATTACCATACATTATCAAGCTTATTTTTAACATGAGCATTAGTTTTTAAACTTGAATCTCAGGAACCCTCTAAGTAGTGATGGTCTAAAAAATGATTCATGAGATCAACAAATTAATTCCTAGGAAGCACCTGTCCACATCACAGGGTGTGGTGGATGCTGGATCTCACCAAAGCTGCTTTATCAGTCCCCAGCCTCAGCTGGACAGGGAGAGAAAACTCAATGAAAGGCTCACTGGTCGAGATAAGGGCAGGGAGAGATCCTTCACCATAGATATATTCTCTCTCCTTTCTCTGGCTGCAGTTGCCCAGGACTTTTTTTATCCCTCCCTTCTCAAACACATTATTCCAGAGGTGCTCCTGATCACTGATGGACTTGACCTTGGCCATCTTGAGGTCTGTCTTGAGGCCAGCTGGTGTTTCCCCTGCTGAATATGGAACCTTCTGGCAGCTTGTCACAGAAGCCACCCCTGTAGTTCCCTCCAGCTTATCCAAACCTTGCCACAGAAACCCAATACACCAGGGAGGGGGGAGAAGAAGTATCACACTTCACTATTAGTAGTCTTTGCTGGTCCTTTCTACAGCCAGGCCTGTGGTTAAAGCAGCATGAAGACTGCACCACCTTCTCAAATGTGCAGGCTGGCCTCCAACTCTCCTTATCTCTGTGCAGCATCTCTGCATTTATTCAAGTTGTTCTCATGTGCAGTTCCACTCTGTCTGGGCAGCTGGAGAATTAGCAACTGAGTGCTCTAAAATTATTCTTAAGGGTTGCATGACTCAAAAGAATATACTGTGGAGCGAGTGAGGATCATTTCTGCATTAGTAATAAAATATTTTAAGATTCCCATAGTCTGATAATTTTGCAGTTCTAGTAATTTAACCTCATGATCAGACTAAAAATGATGAAATAACAAACAATTTTTTTTCAAGTTCTCGGTGTCACATCCACCTTAAGGCTTTACCATGTATTCAATTCTCAACACTAGTAGCATTTACTTTATTTCAAAATAAAACAGTTTTTCCCTTACGCTTCAGAACATTTGGAAAGAAATTTTCCAGTTAAAAAGATCAGAGCAGTTTTGCCTGTAATTGACCACTCCCTTGAGGTTTAATATTCAAACATGCTTTGAAAAGGGATGCCCCTGGATTTGACACAGCAAGACAGAAAACCCCTTTCCAGGACAGAGTCCCTTTCCAGGATCCCTGGTGCAAGTTACCTCCCACCCACATTGCCTAAATTCCACCCTGCTTAGAGAGAGAAACGTTTCTTTTATTCAACATTTGGGGGATATTTAATGGAGGGATGGACATAAGCAATCTTACTTTTCTGTGTATCCCACTTTTGCATGAAACCAGGTTTGAAATCCAGGCTGGAAGAAATTGTTTTGTACATATGAATTCCCTTCACAACTATCAGTCCCTCTGGTAAATCACAAGAAGGAAAATTAGAAGCATTTTTGAATGTCTCTCTTATGAAACCAATTCCTAGGAAATTAAGAACCTCAAAACATGGAGAAAGTATAATCTGAAACAGAAACAGAACATTTATCATGAATAAGCAAGGAGGAGTCATTCAGAATCAATTCAAGGAAGGTTAAATAAAAAAAACCATGGAAAGTCAACGTTCACATTAGTGTTGTAGTGGTACTGTTCTAGAGAATGACTTAATTTAATTTGAAAAAAATTCTAGTTCCTAAAGTGAGCTGCTTTTAAGTGAGCAGAGTGTTTCACTAGAGTACAGTAGATTTCGACAGTTCCTGACACAGGACACACACCAAAAAAAAAAAAAAAAAAAAATCACATTTAACTTAAAATAAATAACAAACCTATGTAACACAAGGAAAGGTGAAGATGGAATAAATATTATGGCTCCATTTCTGCAGTGACCTCTATGCAAGCAGATGCCTGCCCCAGCTCTGATGTCAGTTCTGCTCTCCAATGGCTCCTGGCTCTAATACAATGAAGGAGACCAAATCTGGCATTATCAATCCCTGTCACTCCTGTTACCTGAGCAGAGAAGATTAACAAGCCTTTAACAAGGTGTGCCCATAGATATTTTGATATCTAGTGACACATTACATTTGCAATAGTAAGAGATGAGTCTGCCTCCTACCTGCTTGAAGTTCAGACTTGGACATATTTTTAAGTGGAGTTTAAAAGTTAAATTAACCACTGAGCACAATTTCGGTAATGTGACTGCTGTTCTGGATACATAGGATGTAACATTAAATTAATTTATTAGGTACATAAGTTCTGATTCTGGAATATACACAGATTTGTTGTTAAACCTCTTCTTCTGAGACAGGTGAATTTTCCTAAAGGCACAGTAGTGAGGATTTCTTTTTCTCTTCCAAAACCAATAGTTTTTTCCTTTATCACTTACATTAGGAAGCTTGAAATATGAAGAAGCCATTAAATCAAATAGGGACAACACTATTACATGACAACTACATCCAGAATTTGAATAACTTGTTCATGTGTGAGAGTTTTCTTTTAAAAAAAGAAACACTAAAAAAACCCTACCACACAGCACATAATTTTAATTTCTCAAAAATGCAGGGAAACCAAGTATTACATTTATAAAAAGAACAGTACAGTAAACTATAAGTTATGAAAACTACAAATTAACATTTATTATTAAAGAGGCTGACTTTAAAAAAAATCATTGTATACAACAGCATATTGTTATGTTCCCATTATGTTTGATGTACTGCATGCAGCAATAAGTATAAGTGCACTTAACTACTGCTCCTGTCTGGTGTGGATTTGTCTGTATTCTTATTGAACACCTGAAAAGGTCTTCAAAAGATACTGAAAAGAAATAAAGTGAAATAAGATGTACTGTATGCTATGCACAAAACAGCTACACCGTTTCTCAAACAAAGCCTATTTGTGTCAGGAATCCTTTTAAATTCAAGTAAAATACTGCTAATAAATTCAAACCACAGACCTGCAAATGGTTCAACTCAGTCGTTTTTTGAACACCACACAGACAGACAGAATATTATAGATGCAGTTTAACTTAAATAAGGTACCACAAGGAAACAGCAATCAATAGCCAACTGCTAATCCATCCCAGCAAGAACTCCTTCCTTCCTTTTCCGCAGCTCCTCTATTCCACTTTGATGGAGGAGACTAACAGGTCTGCTTTAATACAACCAAAACTCATCTGACAGTCAAGGGAAAACAAAAAAGGGTCTGTTGTCCTTATAACACCCACAAGTGCAGTTTTTCAATCACCTACATTTATTTTCCACTGACTACAATATTTAAAAGAATAAATCTCACCCTTGATGAAGTACACAGGATTTGAAGTGATATTGTACACAACTACCATAAATCTTCATTTAGAAAGTCCTATAGCAAAAGGACTTTTTATGTTTATTATCTGTCAAAAAAGATAATTAAGTAGATAGTATTGGGATAGAAACAGCATTACTGAGCCACAAGATGTAATAAAGCAGAAAGTCATTTGTCAGGTTGTAGGTCAATGCAATGTCTTTTTATCTGGCAGGCATGCACAGTAACATATCAGATGGCTGGTTGGTTTGGGTTTTATTCTAATTTCATGCGAGGGGGTTTCCAAATACAACTTTGTCACAAAAATTAAGGCACATAGAATTGCACAGGTGCATTGAAGATTGCTCAAAGACAATGGAAACAGCAACCAAAGAGTCCTGATTAACCCACAAAGAAAGAAAGAAATCTAAAACTACTTCATCAACGCTTTTTCTTACCTTCAAAGACATAGTGAGATATGATTATGGTTTTTATTAATATGAAAAAAACATGAAAAAAAAAATGAAAAATTGCCCTTAATAGTGGTGGTTGATGTAGCTATACTTAAGTTTCACTACAAACATTTGCCTGGTGGATAGTAGGTAGTTTATGCAAGCAAGTATTGTAATCTATTTAAATAACTGAAACTACTCCCTGGTGTAAATTAAGCATATGCTGCAGACATTATAAATATTTTCTTGTCATTCTTATAACTACTACAAAAAAAAGTTTCATTTCTGTGGTGTTAGAAATCAGAAAACACAACAGTCCATAGAATACTTTACATGTACAGGTTCCTGGCATGTTTCAAGCATTACCATCCCTCAGGTGATAAAAGGCAGCAATCACTCTTTAACAGATGGGAAACCAAAAAAGGTCATGTGGCTGGTTCTTAGTCACAGAGACAGAATTATCCTCATTTACAGCATATGAAATCAGAGTGGCTTTAAAGCAAACGATCCTAACATATCTGAGCTAGTTATAACCATTTATTTTAACTCCTTCTAATAAATTCACAAACAATAGAACTGAACTGACTGTAAAAGTGATTAAGTAAAAACTTTACATACGCAGTCATTAGAAAACTAAAATCCAAGATGAGTGCTTTGTCTTTCACTTTCACAAATTTGGTAGTGTTTTCAGAAAGAAATATTAAAACAGTAATTTATGCAGGAATAATGTCTAGTGCCTTCAAACACAGAATGTGTACCCACTTAAGCTTGCGGTAATGTGACCCATGTTTATCAGAAACAAACTCCTGACAGTCACAACTACAATATTAGAACAAAACAGATTCATTCTACAGCACAAAAATGCCATGATAAGACTGCTCTTTTTTTTTTAAATAGTGTGAGTTCACCATGAGTTCACTTTGAAGTTTCCATATCACAGTTTGAAGAAATCCTTAAGAAAAAACACACTAGACCTAAACACCTGCCTGCAAACTTCATCAATACCTGAGATTTTTGTTCTCTTCTCCCCACATTCAAAATAAGCAGAAAACACTACTCCATGTCATAGCTGACAATCAGTGCACTTAGGCATGACTGACAACATATTCCTGAACCATGAAGTTCACATTACTTCAATAAATTTGTGGCTCCATTTATATTAATATAAACATGATGTAATTTAACTCAGAGCAAATTGAATAGACTGCTTTCTGTTAAGCTCTTACATCCTGCTCTTGCTCTCTGTGCCTCTTACTGCCAACACATTTTTAAGCAGGACTGTCTGAATAGTACCAAAACCATCATAACCTGTCTGCTGTCACACAAACTTTGTAACTTCAAGTACTCCACAGTATCACCCAAGTGTAAAGCACAAAACATCAAGCTGAGCAATCAAACTGAATTAATTCAGCCTTCTCTGGATTTTGATGCTGTATTTCCACTCAAAAAAGCGAAAAGCTTCTTCTCCTATGAACTCTTCCACCCCAACACACCTCCACTTCCACGTTAGCCTTGCCTCTGTTAAACTGCCCATAATCACACCCTGAACTGGAGCAACAGCTGCCTGACAATAAATTTAAAAATACAGATGTGCTGAATCACATTGAATCACTCATGCAATTAGTCAGCAGGCCAAACACAGCAAACAACTGGAATATCAGATAAAACCAACTGGAGTATTTAATTTCCTTCCAATTTATGCCAGTTCACAAGGTGGTCAAACAAACAAACAAGGTATGAAGGAGAAATGACTCAAATGGCTGAATTTTATGAAGTTCACTTCCAGAGTCATTGGTAGATGAGACTAAAGAAAAAAAAAATCCAACAGAACTAATGAATTTTTTAAATTTTTTTCAGAAGTAACAAAAAATTTCACCTGGAAAACTAGTCTGTGACACTTTCACCTTAAGGAAGCCCAAATACCCACCAAAACAATAAAAAAAACCCCAAACCCCAAACTAAAATAATCTATATTATGGACAGTAAAAGTGTTATTCATCCATGTAGTATTTCTGCTTGTTTACTAAAGTCGTCTTTATAAGCTGCAACCTGACCACAAGCACTTAACGAAAGAACTCTCAGAAAATTCTCAGAATCACATATAAAAAACCTTATTACATTATGCTGTATCTATGCAAGTAAAAAAATCACACAACCAAAATGGAAAAAACAACTAAAACCCCAACAACTAAAAACAGCAACTAAGCAAAGTCAGAAAATTGTGGCAAAACATCATTTATAGCTACTTCTCATTAAAGCTAATGATATTAAAGAGGGGGAAAAAAAAAAAAAAGCCTGTCATCTTATGAACCCCCCCACCCCAATTCAGGAAGTTGGGACTCAATTCCCAGCACAAAGGCACATATAATTCAACACTAGATCAGCTTCTCAAATGTAGTTTATAGCATTATAACTAAGGGGTAGTTAAATTGATTTTTCAATTCACGTGAGAAATCAAGTTAACCTCAACCTCCCGGCAGACAAGTACATTCTAGCAGATTAGGACAAAAAAATATCTAAAGGTTTCTGTGGTTAACAGAAAACCCAGTTGCTAATGTAGAAAACAAACAAGCAAACAAACCAAACCAAAGAGAACCCCACACATATCACTGTAGAAGTCCAAAGATCAAATCTTCCAGGATGAGAGGTGGTGTCCTTTCCCACCTGAAGAGGATCCAGCTACGATATATTTGCCACTTTCAGACTGTACTACTGTAATTCAGAGAAAGCAGAAACCATGTGGTTATCCCTGAATTCTCACAGTACAACCACCTCCATCCTCAATGGGTCACTTCAAAATATCACAGCACGCTGGTCTGACTCTCAAGACAGTGTAACATCCTCAGTAGCATCACCAACAAAGACACAAACATGCCACACCCTAATTACAACTCAATTCCCCTGCTTGATCTTTCTCTAGGACTCAGCAAACAAACAACTGAAAGGGTAAAAGCCAAAACACACCAAATATTCACATTTCCTACATGTTCATTGTGATTGTGGTAATAGAAGTGTGGCTGTGGAACAAACAATATAGGTGAAAGCTAATAAAATTAATTACTTGCAAAATACATCAAGGAAATTATCCTTTTGACACAACCCATCCATGAGAGTGAAAGACCTACTATGATTTTTTTCTCTCATATCCGCTCATCTCTTAAGAAGAACAGCATTGACAGTGAATGGGAACTTCAATTACAGGTCCAATTTACTTAAGAAGTGTGAAGATCACATTGAAAATTTGTAGGTATTTCTATGTGAAATTATATACACAGAATAAATGCTCTTGGATTTCATAATGGCTAGACAGAGTATCAAAACCCTTTGAAGGCCAGGCTATTCAAAATGTTAAGGTTCAGAAAATCCAAAAGTATTAGTGGGCTTTCCAATATATTATTACTATTCCTGTTATTTACCTAAGGGTTTTATTTCTCTTGAGAAAATAAAAGTCAGAGTGCAGCTGAATCACTTAACATCTCCCATGCTGGAAGGTTAAACCTCTGATCAGAAGAAAGGTTTTCATTTTGGGGGGAAAAAAAAAAAGTCAGCTAGGAAGAAGACTTGGGTTATCAGTAAAATATCTCTGCAGAATTAGTTGAATATTTCAGAAAAAACACGCTTTTAGAAAATAAATTTCTCAACAGGAGAGTTAAATAGTTGAAGAGACTGAGATGAATACAACCTATTGTTCAGGGAATCTACAAACATGGACTGTAACTTTAAAGTTATTGCTCTCTACTAAAAAGCTTTCTAATTTGCCTGATAAAATCTAAATCAACTCAGGGATAAACATTGTCTCTTCTCATAAATCAACAACCGAGCAAAGATTTTTCTTACTGTTAGACACCAATTAAGTTTTAAGAGATTGTCCATGAATGAACAAGAGCTACATAAATGAACGATGCACCGAGTGCAAATGTTTTAAAGTAGTGTTCTGGGAAGGATTTAGTAACACATTCTGGTTCTGAGTGGGAAAAATTGGTTAATTACTCAGAAAACACAGTCAACCACCAGTTCTTTTAAATAGATATACACACATATGAATATATACTTATTTTCAATGGTGTATTTTCTTCCTGGAACAAGCATGATTCTCTACTAAAATCAAAGACAGTTTCTTGAAAGAGAACAGCCACACCGTAATCTCGTCTGCCACATAATAAAGAAAAATACCTCCCAGTGCAAGACAATATTTTTGGCCTGAAATAGATACGTTTAGGTCTCTTGGAGGTCACTAAAAACACTGCAAATACTGCACTGATGTATTCTTGGTAAGGATTGGGGCCCACCCACAGTATAAACTCTAGAAATCCAGTCACAATCTGAGAACATACTAACCCACTATTAAAAAGAAAAGGAAAAAATTCAGCACACCCCGAAAACCTGGCATGGAATTGAATCACATTAAAGACTCCATGTTAATTTATGGTACATTTCAATGTTGGACACATATATAGGCTTCTGTATTTTGATGTTTACTTAAGGATTAACTGCTTCATAAATGAAGATAATCACCAGAAAACCACTGACACGTACTCTCAAATTAGAGAAATAAGCCTTTATCAGCCTATTTTTTCCTTTTAGCTAAGACTGTAAGATATATTGATACGCCAGCACTTATTTATCAGCACTCTCTGAAGTTATTTGCTTGATTAACTTTCATACATTTGTATTTAAACCCTACTATGTAGGCTGAAATCACACACACTTATTGTACATGCGTAGGCAACTTAACCTTAAATTATAAGTTAGAATGACAGTCAACCTGTACCCTAAAATTCAAGCACAGAAACGTTAATGAAACCTCACTGGAATGGACAGATCAGCACATTAGTAATTCAGAGTGTTTCCTAGTGGCTTATTTCACAGCAATGTATTCTGTTAGTCATCTTGGCAAATAATACCAACAGAAACATGTACAAAAAAACCCAGATGCATTCTAAAACTCTACTCTAAAAATTAAAGTTTCAGCTGTTAGGAAAAATTCTGAAGCGTTTTTCTTCACTGCTGCCTAAAGATATCTTCTACTACAACCAATTTTGTTCTTAAACAAGAGGCAGGATTTCTTGGTCTGGCCTGGATTTTTTGATATATCTACAGCAAGTATATAAAAATTGCTTCTAAAAATTGCTTCTCCTATTTCATCACGTGTCTCATCAGCACTGTATGATTTCTGTGCATTCCTCTGGGGTTATACAAATTTGGAAAATCTGTTTTACTGCTTTTGTTGACAGCACAACTCCATGCAAAATACACAAACATAGAACTGATTGTTTCTGTGTCATTTCTCCAGTTGGCTTTGCAGGAGATCTCCTTACATTAATCCCTTAAGAGCTGCTTAGGAAAGAAAGCAACCCCCTCACTCACCTCAAGTTGTTCTAGGCAAATATGAATATAAACTATAACTGTGGACTTCTATACGAGCAGCCTGATTGTCATCCATTGAATCCCTTGCTGGGATAAGAAAATTTCAGTTAAATATTTTAAGTCAGCTCCTTAGAAACACAGAGCTGATGCCTATTGTGAGTCACACAAGATTTGTTGTACCTTTTGAAATAGGTACTATGATGTTCAGCAGTGGAAATGCAGCACAAGCAGGATGCCCTCTCTCAGCCTAACACTTTTACAACTATTTTCTAGCTAACTTTATCTCATAATAGTTTCAACTACCTCATTTTCATCTGTGTGATATAGCCTACAGGACTTTGAAAAGATAACATAAGTCATACACTGTTTCATCAAAAATATATTTTTATCAAAATTGGTTTTGTTCAGAACAGTTAGAAAATATTCTGTGACTTAGTTTCAAAACATTTGACTGGGATTTTTCTATTTTACTAAAACCTTACTTTTCTGTATTTCTTTTACAATTTTGATGCATTTCAATCTATAAGGTTTTGAGTTTTTTCAAAATCAAATAGGAATGATCCAACATCACTTAGGCAAAAAGCCTCCAGTGCATCCATAATGAAATTATTAGGGTGTTATTTCTACGGTAAACAGTTTTTGTCCTGAATTGGAGTGACAATTAAAAAAACAGGATTTCCTATGGAACAGTAATTGATTTCCAAATCATTGTGCCAGAAACCACCCAGAAGAAATAGTGAGTTCTTTCTATGCCCTCTTAAATCTGCTTCCCAGTCATTCATTCCTATCATCTACATGCCATCTTTGACTACGCTCTCTAGATTCTCTGAAGCTCCCAGGAGCATCCACATTTTTACAAACTGGTTTTTTATCTGTGGCAACACTCTTCTGAGATCCCTGCAGATATGTGCTCCATTGCAGTCTTTTGTTTTCCCAACCTAAATTAAGTACATAAGACAACAATTTTGCCATCTTACAAAGTTAGATGAAATCATTTTGGCTACAGTTGAAAGATTTCATGGTAAAGGACCCAAAAGCAAAATATCAACTGTTCCTTTACCTAAGAAAAAACAAGGGATAAAACCACTAACAAACAGAGCACCACAAGGTGGAACACAGAGCATATTAAAGCTATAGCATGGAAGTTGGCATGCTTTGGGAATGCTTACCAATTGCATCATTTTAGTTACAGGTATAATTAATTAGCAGACAGAAACAAACACATGTCCTGCTTTTCCTCTGGAGAGCACAAAAAAACCCCACTGATTTGCATTCAAGGGTGCCAAGGAAATGTACACACAACAAGAAAACCAAAATAATAGATACTCGAGGATTTCACTCAGTTCCTGGAAGAAACAATGGCTCGGTTGTCACAGCTACTCTACACAAGGTACGTGAAGGATTGAACGTGGGCTCAAGGAGTGAACAAATTCCTCCTCAGGAGAACAGCAGCAGTGTCACATGTTGATATGCAGTGATGAGGGGTAATGGAGAGCCACACTGTCAGTGTGCAGGAGAGCTTGGCTTCTGTCCCAGTCCTACCTGAAATGACCTTGTGCAAGCTGTCAGTCAACCTGGCTGAACGACACATCCCAAGGCAGGAAACTCTGGTGTACAATAAGGATTGTTAACAGCAGATCTGTGACTACTGTGCACAACAAACTTTAGATACAAAGTTCACTGAATGCCCCAGTGGGCTACAGTGCACTCAAGGAAAGGGGTTGAGTCTCCCCAAACACACACTAACAGTGGAATGTTTTTGGGTCTCAGTGATTATTATTTTGAGGATGCTCTTGTGGCTCTTCCGAGTTCAGCACTGCGGTATATGAAGGTGGTGACACTAAACCCACAGTAGATCTCATTTCAGGAGGCTGTCTGGCCAAAGCATCCACATGTCAAGACTTAATCTTACATATAATCAGCCACGCTTTTCAATCACATCTTAGTTTGTTTTGTGTACATGTATAAATTTAACATAAGACATTTTTATAACTACAAGTCCAGAAACGACCACCAGACCCGTCACTCTAAACTCCAGCAGACCACAGGCACTGTTTCACATAAAGAGTGCTAATCCAGGCCAAAATGATGGACCAAACAAAAAAAATTAATTGCTTGGCAAATTATACCTTCATCACAACATAGAGCAGGGCAAGAAACCATCATGCACCTGACCTTTCAGTCTGAGAACACAGTCACCACATGGCAGCCCATTCATCTCCCCCCTTGCTCATTCTGGTTCCTTCTCTTTTTCCCACCCTTACTCCAAGGTCAGGCTTGCTTTTAACTGGCCACCAACATTGCTTTTGCTGATGCTGTGTAACCTGCTACCAGCCATTTTCATCTTCTGCTACTGCAGTGGACAGAAAACCTAATACTTTCTACTTAAGTAGTTAATAGTTGGATTCACCTTGGGATGCTGGGTAAAAAAGGCCTTCCCAAGCCTGAACAGTTCAGATTGGTGCAGGCTGCTCATGAAACCATGCTGTGTGTTTGTAAGCTATTACTCAGCATTACTCCCTCCTACCTTAGGCTTCTTGTCATTCCTTTCCTTCTTTAAAGTACTGACAGCACATAAATGCACACATCTTCCATCTTCTGTATGGAGGATGTTTTTTTCCAGTTTTCTCATCTCATCTCTAGTAATAAATTGGTATTTATAGGCATTAAAAAGTGAGAGGGCACATAGTGTCCAAGAGAGGAGCTTGCTGTTAGTACGTACTTAGCTTGACACTTTGAGCAAGTCACTTAACCTACCCCTTGTTTCAAACCTCCCCCCCCTCACCCACCCCGGAAAATATGAGTAACATATTTTGACTTTGAGACTTTCAGCAGACCTGAAGAAAAATGAAACATGGGTTTATCATTGAAGAAAAAACGTTGATAGATGATCATCATATTCAAAATTAAAACTGATCTGGTGTGAAAGCACAGTGTTGCTTGACCAATCTCAACTTTTCTGGACTGAAATAAAGGCAATGAGTAAGAGAAACAGTTGCAACACAACATTCCTATTGCATGTACTTGTCCTACTTATTTAATATTGTATTTGTGGGGGGAGGGAGGAGATCTATTTGAGAGCATTGCTTTTCAGGTAAAAAGAAAAAGGAATAAAGATCATAAAGAAATGAAGGGCATTTACCTACCCTCAGTGTTTCTTGCTCCAAATCCAAAATAAATTAATGCAAACTCTTGCAAGGCAGGAATGTACAAGAGCTGGCTTTGAAAATGTTAGCTCAGAATATCAAACTTGGCCCACACGCTCACTGGAACTCAAGGCAAGCTTAAGTCATCCTCTTATGAACACGCTGGTTCAGTGAAAGGTAGGTAGCTAAATTACATCACTATGCATACTTACAGGCACATTTATAGATAACACATTTTTCCTTTAAATTCATTCAATAAGCCTTCTAAAATGGAAGAGGCAACCTGGTTTTTTACCCCCTAGAACTCCACCCCGCTTCTAAAACATTGTGGGATGGGACAGTCACAGATTTACTACAGGGGTCTTTTGCAGCCTCTCAGAATCTGAATACTAAAAGATTAAGTCTTCTTCAAGTGAGAAAATGTTTGTTAAATTAATAATACTTAAAAATTACAAGCAGTGTACCTGGTAATTTTAACAGAGCAACAGTTCTCCACAGTTACTAATCGGCAATCTATAATACTCAAGTTAAAGAATTCACTTTATTACATCATTATTTAAACAGAATAAAAACTAAAAAAAAAAAAAAAAAAATCAAAGGCTGGGAAGAGATGGGAGGAAGGACAATTTAACTCTTCTGGGAAATGACTTAAAAACTGCCTGGCCCACTTTCCAGCAGGATAAAGAGACAGGAAGGGGTGTTATTTCTCCTTGCTCATTGTAATTTCTAGTAGCTGTGTCACATTGGCCACAAGACTCAATCTGGGGCTAACAGACTGCACACACAGATCTAGAAAAATGCAGTGTAACTTAAACTAGGAAAAAAACAAATGAAACACAACAAAACCCCAACAAACAAACAAACAAAAAACCCAAATCCAAAAACTCACAACACACCCCCAAAAAAGCTCCAAAACAAACAAACGAACACACAATAAAAATCACAAAAAACACACAAACCCGAAACCACAAAACTATTCTAAATAGAGGTTTCTTTAGATTTGCTTTCTTTAGAATGAACTTCAGACTTCGCACTCAAAAACTTCTGAGTTGCTTTTCTACTTGCGGAATCAAAGTTCCACACAAAACATTTATCTACACTTTCAATTCCTAAAATGGGGACTGAGTTCGCTGTAAAATAAAAATAATTTTTTAAAAAATTAAAAAATAAAAATTGGTGAATAAAGAAATCCATTGGACTTCTACCTATTTTGAAGAAATATGAAAAAAACCCCCGAAACAACTGTTTTCAGTGTTCTAGTATGCTAAATTATAGAGTAAGAACCTCCAAATGTCATTAGCATAGAAAATTTTACAGCATAAGTGACCAATTTAGTATTCATGCTGAGCACTGGATACATCTTAGTAGCTACTATTATACATTTCATACAGTAATAAAAAAAATGTCTTCACCAGTCACTGAAGTGAGGCAGGAACACTCATATATTTTCACATTTGTAGGCATCTTACAATACTAAGTAGTCCCCAAATGAAGCAATTTACATACATTTATTCATGTAGATATTATGGTCAACTATTACTAACAGAAGCAGCTGATGATGTCTTTCTCCCAATTATTTTTTATTAGAAATTCTCATGGGATTATAAAATCCAATATTCACAAAGGTTTTTAAACTGGAGACACAGAATTTCCATTTACCAGCCTTAATCTCCATTTAAAGCTGCTCTTCACTACAGTTTTGTGCACTTTCCTCCTCAGCTACCTAGGAGTGTTCTTTTTCAGACGTAATTAGATCACCATAAATCATATTGTGCTGGTGTAGAACTGCACACATTTTGAGGCAATGAAAATCCTTTCCACCACCCCACCACCTTCTTCCCTACCCTCTTTTTTTCTGAAGTATTAACCTTTAGGTGCTCCCTAAATCTCACAGCAGACCATCTGATGGCTTCTCAGATAAATGAGCACATTTAAGCAGGGAGTTACAACAAACCTATTAGAATATGTTCAATAATTAAAAACACCTTTTTTAAAACTCTGCCTTCCTTTAAATCTCTTCAAGGGACACATTAAAAAAGAGGATAACACACATAAAAGTGTTAGAACACGTAGCTAACCATGCAACTGTATGCATTGCTCAGTTCCATTCTGCTTGTGTGCATTAGCAAGACTTCCTGCTGAGGAATTACTCTTGCACTCATTTCCTCCTTGTGAGGAAGAAGGACATTATCATGAACCACAGCTCATTAGAGAAGCAAGAACAAACTTTGAACAGTGCCTTTCAAAGAAAAAAGCGCCAACGAAACCACACTCCCAAACCAAAACAAAGTCAACTCCCACCTCTAAAAAAAAAAATAATAATAATAAAAAAAATACTCAACAGAAACCTAATTCCTCCAGTTTTGTTTGGCCTTTTTGCTTGTAGTTTCTGACAAAGCAAAGCCCTTGTGACAACCATTTCTTTGGAGTGCAGTGGAACATGTTTTGTACAAGTTTGGGTGTTTTTTTTTTTAATAATAATCCAGATGCATTTCCCATGTTGTGATCTCACTGGCAACTCTAACTTCATATCTCATGGACAGTGAAGTCCAGCTAAGAATTAGGAACCTGAAATGCTTCTAGTAATACTGATACCTGCACATGTGTTAGGCAGGAAAACTGAGTTGACATATTCAGCTCGGATGCAGAAATTCCTTAACTATAATGCTGAGTTTTGGTCTATACTGTCTGCAGATTGCATTACAGAAAAGAGCAACTAAAAGTTACACACATGCAGGGGCACAGGTCTACACAAGAATTCAAATTCATGAAACAGATAGAGTGGCAAGAATTGGAAAATTTTGTTTACATTTGCTCTAGACCAAGAATAAATTTGAAGTCTGTTCACAAGGGCATACAGTGTAATGTCATCCAACAAAACTAAGATGATTTTTATGGGGTTAGGTTGTGACAAATGATTTTTTTAAATCCACAAAAATAACACACATAAAAACCAGCTTGATAGATGTTCCTGAAGTTCTGGGGTATACTGCAGATTTTCTTTCCCTGGTTAGAATTATTTGTATGTAACTAAATAATATCAGCCTGAGCTCTGTATGACATCACCCAGCAAGTCCTCTGTTTTTTCTCGGGAAGTCACTGTTCTGCAGAAGGCAGGGAACATTTGTGGGAGGTTGATAACCAGGGAAACCGCATACACTTGACTCATTTAAAACCTCAGCAGAGGCAGTAGAAGATACAATTTAACAAAGCTTCAGAAAAGCAGCTTCATCCTAGAAAGAATGCAGTGAGGTTGCAGATCATATTGCTGGCCATTTCCAGCACATCAGCTTTTAAGATATTTCTCCAAGCAGGTAGGCATTTAATTTTTACTCTTTGTTCACTCCAAGTACTCGAGGGCAGTCTCATCCTAAACAGGTTTGAGTTCAGTGCCTCAATTTTATTTACTCCATACACTCCATACACGTTTTACTTTCATTTTTAGAGAGGTTTCTTTCAGAAGAGCTGCCTGCTGAAACATTATCTGCTTTGAAGCACAACAGCAGCTGACAACCCTACCAAAATACAGCCTATGTGGTTTGTACTTGCTTTGCCTTTTGTTACTCACAGTTCAACAAGTCTTGCAACTGTTCTTGGAGACAGGTCACAGAGTGTTGTTTGCAGTGGCAATAAGGACTTGAGAAATGTCTCTGAATAAGAGACATGAGTGTATGTAAGACAGTGTGATAAGAGCTGCTCTGGAGCTAAACCCAGTAATTTAGGAGGAAGGAGACTATGTATCAGACTAAAATACCCTTATTTTGAGCAAGTTTTATAGTACTTTAATTCTCATATAAAACCAACCAGAAATTCAGGACAGAGTACAGAAGCTATAGCAAGTATGTGGACTAAAGGAAACAAGAGGCCTGAGCTCAAAGTCTCCATTATGAATACCCTGTAACCACATGTACCAGATAAAAATACTTGAGTAGCACTCACAAAACTACCAAAACATCTCAGTTGCTTCTGAACCCAATTTTCTTTCAGATGGGCATATTTGGAGGGCTCATTCTGCATCTGGTTATCATGCAATCTCATCCGGGTTTATACAAGACAATTCTGATCTGAAAATCCTATGAAAGACAGACCATGCCCCAGATAATCGCCTGCTTTTATGGAACAGTAAATACAGATCAATGTTTTGCTGACCTGACGTGCACAGCTTCTCCACTGGACTTGTGTTGCATGTGAACAGTTCGGAATCTGCAAACCATCCAAGTTAATCTAAAAGCAAGCCTATATGAAGTGCAACTTAACAGTTTGAAAGAATAAACTTAGAACGTAAGTTTCACAAAGGCAGAGCTACCCAGCAATTCTGTGTTCTAACCTTCTCTTTTAAAGCATGGTTGAGAGACAGGTCAAAAGAGAAAAAAAATACAACAGCTGACTGTGCAGAAGTGTCACGACTTTGCAGACAAACATGCTTTGTTGGCTAATAATACACCCTTCATACTCCAGGGAGAACTGCTACCTATGCAAAATCCTTGAGATTCAAGATCAACCTAGGAGAAACCCAAACAGTGCCAGCAACAGCATGTGCAGAAACCCAAAGGTCACGTCAAATGTTTAACTGCGAAAGACACACATGTGAGAAAGGGAATCTGCAAAATCAAACAGCACTGAATTTGTGTATGCCAGAGACCTCTCAAGGAAAGCAAACAGAAGAAACCAAATAAAAGAAAAGCAGCCACAGCATGTGAGTCACCATGGTCCAAAAACCCTGCCAAGGACCACTAATATCTGACTAAAAACTCCAAATTCTAACTAATCATATTAACTTAGTCATTAGATGCTGTCAATGGGTAATTAAATATATTTGCAGTATTTGCAGCCTTAAGCACAAGGGATGGGCATTCATCCAGGTAACCAAATGTTCACAGAGGGAGGCAGCAGCTTTTTCATAGAAGTATCTTTCAGTAAAATTGTTTCACGTAGCCAACTGTAGCAGCAATTCTTTTTCCCCCCCTTCAGTACTTTGCTATGGATCCTTGAATGTTTTGCCACATTTTACAGAAATAAAAAAAAAAGCTGTTTGGGTAGGTGACTTGCTTTAAAAAGAAGGCATTCAGATGAGGAGAGAAAAAAAAAACCTGAACACTGAATGCAGTATTTTCCATGTTCACAGAATGATACTGCATTTCTTAAAATTAAACAAGGTTAACACACAAAAAAATAAAGCACAGTCATTATGTTAATTTTCTACAAATTTTTTAACTATGGTAACTTGACTATGAAGAATATTAAAACATTAGTGTTTCTCTTAATTGAAATATACCATATCTACTATCCTCGAGGGAAAATATTATACCTCTTTTCTAAATGCACTATAGAATATGGTCTTTTATGAAGCTGTCATTACAGGGCAATAAAACTTTATTAACAAAATAATGGACTTTCCATTTAGGTACATCAAGCCCAGAACAATACTGAAGTGTTCAGTTTGAATTCTTCACATCAACGGCTTTCAAAACAGAACGTAAAAAGTACGTAGCCAGTTTTATTGCCATACAAATTCTTTCCTGTGAAGGTGATGAGGCACTGGAATAGGTTGCCCAGAGAATTTGTGGATGTCCCATCACTGTCAGTGCTCAAGGCCAGGCTGGACAGGGCACTGAGCAACCTGATCCAGTGGAAGTTGTACCTATCCAGGGTAGGGAGTTAGAACTAAATGACTTTTAGGGTCCCTTCTGACCCAAACCAATCTATGCTACTGTGGTTGTTCCCCTTACAAAAGGTGTCACAAAGGAGAAGGAGCAAGGCTATCAGCTTTCACCCACACCAGTTCCCCTCAGATGATGCATCTGAAGAGCAGAAATCACCAAGGTGTGGACGGGAGCTATCGCTAATACAAAAGAATCAAGAAGATTAAAGCTCTTACAAGGACAAGAATCTGTAGGAACACCAGGAAAATACTTACAGGGGACAGAGAGGAACCTATTTTATCTAGGTGCACTGGCTATAAAGCTCCAAAGCTAACCCAGATGTATATGCAGACTCTGTAACAAAGGGAGTTACTTCGGGCATTACAGATATTTCAAAAAGCTGAGATATCACCCCCTCACTGTCCACTGTAACAAAGTGTCAACACAAAAATATTTCTTGTGCCTTCTCATTTGGCCTATTCACCCATGAGCTCTGCTGGGACTTCATATTTTAATGTGCATCTTTCTGTTCTCTAGAAATATTTCGTGTCTGACTAACAGAAGCTGCTTTTATTGTGGCAATCAGAAGATAGTGTTGCTACAATGTTATGATCAGCATTTTGGTATAAACTAGAGCTTAATGGCTTGTATAATTGCTATAAGTTCTCACTCAAGTACACATTTGAGGTGCACCAGTGTTTCTGCTTCACAGCAGATCTGACCAAACAAAGTTAGTTTGAAGCTCTTAACACCATACAATAAACTGAAAACATTTTGCATAAAGAGAAAGATTCATCTACACACCAAGCTTTATGGAAATGTTTATATAGTCAATAGTACACACTTAGAAGGGAAAGAACAATGCCAGGGAACTTGCAATACAGAAGTTCTGCCAAACTTCAGCAAATTACTACAAAAAACAAGCCTCGCCAGAATAATTGCTGAAGAACTTTTTTTGTCTTTGACTGGAGAATGGCCTAACTAATTTTTATTACCTCACATGAAAAGTGTAATACTCATTTCAACATGAGACAAGAAATATCAATTACTGATAGGCTGCATACTGTTTTCAATAACTTCAGAATAGAAAGGGAATTTTAAAATAGACATTCTTTGACTAAGTCACACTATTTCATCATCAAAATAACCTAAATGTAATACTTTTCCAGGAAAAAAAAAAGTGAAGTAAAATGACACTTCTGAAAAAAAAAAAAAAGGATACAAGTAGTCTAAGAAAATATAATTGGGTCCCTGCTATCAGAAGGGATTTGTTCAACAACAAACACATCTAAAAAGTAAAACAGCTTGTAGTCAAACAGAAGACATTAATAAAAGAAAGAATATTTCACTTGTAGTTTGTAGAGGGACTGAATAGTGATTTTGACTGTACCAGATTGTATTTATCTAGTGTGTACATTAAGTTCTACACTTCTGCCCTAAAAGTACTTTTGCCTACAGCACTCTTGGACTTGTTTACTTTCTATTTTAAACTAAAAATGCAGAAAACAAAATTTGTTATCTATCAGTGAGTCTTCTATTTGCTCTCTTAAGTATGTCTTTTGTGACCCAAAAAACCTGCAATTCGGGATTTTTAGATTCTAGCAAAAAGACAACTTGAGGAAAAAGTGACCAGGATCTATATTAACACCCTGAGTGCAGCTCTGAGTGAGAAAGAAACAATCATTTTAACTTCTCCACAACATTCTTTTCTCAGTAGAAACCAATTCCTTCTTGGTGGTGCTTGTTTTGCCATCAAACATTTTCTTACATTTCAATTTCCACATAGTTTTTCAATCAAAATTAAATAAAAAAAATCCTGATATTGCTTTAAAATCTATTCCTTACTATTTAAATCTGCTAATCTACTTCTCCTGTCCCCTTTGATATCTACAACTGTAACATCCACAGACATCCTTTTTCTCTGCTTAAAGTGCCCTCAAAAGCTTATTACACAGCTCAGCCTTCTTAACCTAATTTTTCACTCCTTTCAGAGCACCCCCCCCAAACTTTCAGTAATCTTCATATTCTTCATATTGCTTTCCCTTACGAGCCTAAGTTTTTCTTCACACCTGGTATCACCTTTTTAGTATACTGTAATATTTTCCTTCTAGACCATTGTCCATATGACAGCAGAATTGTTCTCACTTTCCCTACTCACTTTAAAAACCTGTCTTGAGCAATAGTTTCCTCCTGCCTTCCTGCAGACAAAGGATAGAAAAAGAAACAAAGTTTACATTGTTATAACATTCAAGGAGTTTAAAATTTTTGCAGATGCTTCAAGTGTCTTAGGATTTATAAATGGTTTGCCAATATACTCAAGACAATTAATTTTGCAGTTGAGCTTCATATTTGGCATTAGTTTCCTCTGTAAAGTAAAACTAATTCCCAAACATAGTATGCAATAAATGTCAATAACCAGAAACACTGCTTTAGATTGTTTTATTCTGTGAATTAAACCAACTCTCGTAGAATGGAAACAAACAATAAAAAAGTCTTAGTTTTTTCTTTATAGGCTAAATTATTAATCACCTAAGTACTGGATATGGGACCACTAAATAACAATTATTTCAAATAGGCATTTGGTCTTACATTTCTGATTTCTACTCTTTTATATTCTCCATAATTACTGGATTGGCTAAATGATGACTGAGGTAGTGCTTCCTTGTTGCAACAAAAACAGTCACAGGGTTATCTAAGGTCACAGTCAAAATAATTTCAAGTTTAATCAGCAAGGCACTGCAGGTATCCATTTGTCAGCAAAAAGAACTTAACCATAGATAATTTTGGTTTCATGTTTATTTGGAGATTGAATTTTCCAATTTGAAACTTAGTCCACTTAATTTTCTTCCTTTTAAAAATAAAATCTTCTGAAAGTGGTCTGTAACGCACGGGTTTTTTGTGATACCCTTCTGAAAGATACTTAATTGTTGGTTTATAAGTATCAGTTAAACTTTCATTTCTATTTTTTCTGATTTGTTTTCTCTACAAGCATCATTAACAGCTAATGATGCTAATAAAACATGGGTATATGATAAAAAAAGACTTTATAATATGACACTGCAATAGGGTGTTTTACTTCTCAGACAAAACTAAGATGAAGAACAAAATTATTTATTACATATCCAAGAGGTTCAGAAGGTATTTTTACACACATTAGAGTTTTACAAAAGCCTTGCTGGAGGCCCCCAGAAAAAACAAGGAAAAAAGAAATTAATAGCTAATAATCAAAGAAGAAACAGAACTGTGAGCAAAACTGAACTGCAGATACCCCCACAGCAGAGAATCACTGTGTTTTACCAAGTTAACCCAGGTCAGATGGGACACGACCAGAGAGGGCCCAGTTGGTAAATACAACCATTCCACCACAGGCTTATTCACTAGAGGCCTTTGGTCTCTTAAAATTCACTTATCTTCCCCTCATCTTTGCCAGCTGACAGTGTCTCAGCGAGTTTTAGTCAACCATTCATAGAACCATTACATTGGAAAAGCCCCTGAAGATGAAATCCAACCATTAAGCTGCCAAGTCCAGCCCTAAACCACACTCTCAAGTATGCATGATGTTTGGTTCCCAGCCATACTTTCTGTGAATGCAAAGATCCCCTAAAAAGTAACCTGAAAAGCTCTAAGTTGTATGTATCAATACCAGAATTAATAATAACCATGCTTCACCTTTCCTCTGTACTTACAGAGGTAAGGTGATAGTAAAATACCTTACTTTCAAGCACTGTTTAGATACTATTCCCTACCCAACCATGTTTTCATGCTTACAACTATTTTATTTCTTCTAATAATTTGGAGGAATAACAGGTATTTTGATGGCATTTCTCCCTCCACCTTTATTTAGTTTCCTGCTGTCCCAAATGGAATTAAAAATTATTAATAACTCCAAATTCTATCATCCTGCTTGAAGTCCCCTTGGATTAAGTTCATCAGAAGCAACAGCCTTCAGCAACCTATTTCCTTGGTAGTTTGAGGTTTAGATACCCCTTGCACTTACTGATATTAATCATGATGATCTTTCTGAACCCTTCTCTTAACTATCCTTTACCAAAAAGGCTCTTCCTGTGATTTTTTCCCTGTGATTTTACAGATTAGGCTGGTTGATCACATCAATCAATTACCCCATTAAAACATTTCTCAAAAGTACCTCCTGCTACAGGCAAAAGATGAACTGATGTTTTTCCCCTCTTCGGTGCATGATTAAACACAGAGCTCATTAACTAAGTTTCAAATTAGAGCAGGTGTATTTATTAAAGAAGCATCAAGTTTCTCTGACATGCATCTGAATGCATTTCAGCTTTAAGAATATGAAAAACTTTTGAATTTTAGAGCAAGTAACAGACCAACATGCACGTGGGAAAAAGCTCATAAACCAAAAAAAAACATGGTTAAAAAAAAATAAAAAATTATTCAGAACATGAACTCTTTGCCTTTTAGAGTTTTGTACATAAATTGTACCAATGCAAGATAATGTATATCCAATTTGCATGCAATTACTACTGTTGCTGCGTAAAAAAATAACAAATCATTCATATCTGATTTCAACAAAGGTATTTTAAAATTTATCTGCAAACACGGTAATAGTTTTATTTGTCAATTTTTAGGAGAATAACCACCTAAATAATACCTACATGATGTCTTTGTTGTTGACAAAGACATTTTGCTCCACACACATACCCTATAAAGTCATTACTAAACAAAAACATGCTCTAATTTCTGGTGAGAAAGACAACTTAAAACAGTGAGAATACCCTTTAAAACAAACACCCTTTAGCAACAGCAGTACTGGACTATTTCCTTCCCATCAGGTAATATTATCCAGACTCTGCTCATCTGCCAGAAAACTATAAACTGTTCATAAGTGCTCCATTGAAATAAAAATTAACTTGGTCAGTTCTGTTACTGGTAAAATATTATTCCAATCTAATAGATCTTTGTTAACACAGTATGAGGTAGAATTATATTACAGTAATATAGCAGGCTATCTTTCAAGTTTTTTGCTTTAACAGCCATTCTTGAGTTAGAAGGAAAAATAGCTGAGTATATATTCATTTTCAATGAAAGCAAAGTTATCTGATAATAAATGACCCATTAGTTTGCTCATAATTCTGTCAGAGTTATTACAGTCTTTATGTTCTGAATGACTGTAATTTACTATAATTGGTTTGCAGGACAAGAGATAAATTTGACTTGCTCAATTGCCGATTCACTAAAATAATTTTGAACATTCAAATTATTTCAGAACATAACAGCCATGACAAAAATGCAACAAAAACAAAACACGTTAATGAAAGAAATGTTATTCAATTTTTTTTTTTTAAAAAAAGACTGATTACTGAAAATTACCAGTCTGCCTCAAAGTTTATTCCTAACGTTGTATAGATTTTGTCTTGTACATAAATCTTCCCATAATCAATCTTTACGCTGATGTGTAGAAGGATGATGTGGCTAAGATAGAACTTCAAATAGTTCTACACATACTGCATGGATCGGAGGCTCGGCTGAACATTTAACCTTACTCTCAAATACTTAGACACTAAAATATTAATACAATACAGGAAATTGAGAAATTTGAAGTTTGCATGGAAATGTAAAAGCTATTTTTTTAGGCTGCAACATTTATCCAAGTTTCTAAGTTCAGTTATCCAGTTCAGAGGTCTTCCAAACCTTGAAATTGGAATTGGTTTGGTTTCACTAATTGTTGATCCTAATGCAAACTATGAAATGGAAAGCAATATGACAATTGTGGTGCAGAGATTAGGACATGTTTTAGAAATCTTTGCTTAAATTTAATCTTACCACTTCAGAAAAAAACCACTAGTAACTACACTGATCTTGTAAAGTGCAAAATGTGATAACATCTTTGCTGCTTTGACCTCCCTTCTGTTTGCTTGCTACTCAAAAAGGAAAAGCTATATAGTCTCTATCTTCCTTTCAGAATCACAAAGCACTTCAGTTTCAATTTTTGTGCTCTAATTGCTCCTAGGATAAAAATCAAAGTGCAATTGTGTTTAAGTAAAATAGCCATTTTTTTAAAAAAATACTGATCATTATGGACTTCACTGGTCAATGAGATATTTGCTCCTGTGCAGTGCTCTGAACAACATATCTTGGGTCTCAGAAATCTTCAGCCAAGGAAGGCAAATGTGTTGAGTGGCAAGCTCAGTCTTCCACAGGTGGTACAGCAACAAGATTAAAACTAAGTTTCAGTTCAACATTTAGAGTCTTATTTCCATGGACGAATACAGTCTGTCACTGGGATCAAGTCAAAACCTAAAGATCCAGTCCTATCATCACATTAGGATTTGGTTCACAGTGGATAAAGCTGAGATTAGAAACCACACTAATATCCTGAATGGGACGTCTGAAAGGAAAAGTAATGGCAAATATTTTTATAATGGTTGATTTCAGCTGGAGCTAAAAGGCATTGGTAAGTCTTGAATCTCATTTTCCCCTAGTCATACTTGAAAGCTGAACCAGCCAAAGATGCATCTTAAATGAGAGTTTGTTCTTCCAGCAGCTGAGCTTGAGATGTATTTCCAAGTAACAAGGTACCAAATTATTTCTGCAGAAGAAATAACTATGACCCTTCAGCCTGAAAAAGACATGACAGGTCAAGAGAGGACATGACATGATTCCGAATTAAACACAAAGAATAAAGAATAAACTCGCTTTCGCCCCATAAAGACCCCGAGTGTGTAAAATCAGCACACCTTTAAGTGAGGTATACTTTGACAGCTACAAAAAGCAAAACATTTTTTTTTCCTCTGTGAGAGCCTTGCAGGAAAAATTAAAATAAAAACCAGAGCCTCATGCACGTGACACTGAGGAAAGGGACACACATCCCTTTCCACCTTCCCAGGAACTGCATCAGACACTGTCACACTAATGAGGATGCAGATGTTTGAAAACTCCAGATGGAAGTGCTGGTGCAGACAAAGGACTGGTGATGTCCTGTGCCACCAACTTCACAGGCACCACAGGTGCCTGTTATTTTGACCAGAGCTTCTATTTACTTCAGCTGAGCTGGACTGACTGTGCTAAGGAAGCTAAACTACAAGAAATCCTTGAGAATTCTTCCTTACACAGACAAATTTTTCAAAGCCACGGAAAGTCTGAGGGCAGCCACATTTGCTGTGCACGTATACGATAGGGCATGAAAACTTATTACTGTTTGTGGGGTGAAAATAGGGAAATTCTAGGCAAAACTAGCCCCTTCCTTAAAATCCACTCCATTTCACCAAATACCACAGCCCCTTCTTTACCTTTCATTTTCCTTGAACTTTTAACAAAGATCAGGTTAACATTAACCCTGTTGAAATCAGTTTGTCAGTACCCAAAGGTATTATCACTATGAAACAAAGTGATTCAGAAACCAATTTGAGAAAAACGACAAATCATTAGTGATAAAAAATAAGCTCAGAAAAGGGTGAAAGGTTAGAAGATTAGCTTTGACTTTTCACACTCTGAAATATCAGGTTCTAAGTGCTCTTCAGTTAATTAGAAGAAAACTGAACAGAAAGGGTTAACAGCTCAACTATAGGTCATCCTCAAGAACTCTAAAACCCTTATTAATTGAGTAATTAGAGTCAGTGTAAATATTTTAAAATTCACATTCTGTTTTGTTGCTTTTGCTCTTAGTCTGCTATTGACTACCTGGCAATAAAATCTTTCAGGACATTTTTTTTTTTTTTTGGAAGCTGCATTTCTAAAAAAAAAACCTGAGTGCACTTGAAAGGAGGAAAGACTAGAAGACAATGATCAAGAACATGAAACTGATGATTCTGAAAAAGAAATTGTGTTCCAGCTCTGTTGAGAATTTTAAATAAAAAAATTTGAGAGGAAAAAATCCCCAGTTTATCACCTACAAGGTGGGAGTTCATTTTCCTCTTAATTATGTCAAAAGGACAAAAATATACATAAACATTAAAAAGTAGAACATTCTGCTAGTTTTCCTTTTGCAGTAGTGGCATATAATTGAGTCTAATTACCCACAGTTGAAATTTTATTTTTTAAGCTCAAATTTACAGAAAATTGTCTTAGAAAGGCTTATACTTATATTTCTTACATATGACATTAAAAATAGAACAGTATTATATAGGAGAATCTTGAAATTTCATTTTATAAGAGATGCACTAGTACTTTAGATTTTTTTCTCATCTTTAAGTATGTGTTCTTATGCATCATTTATTAGAAATAACCATCTTTCTTTGAATTCAGCACTTCTGTTTTCCATCATCTTCATCAGTGTAGTATCTCAGCACTCTAGAAAAATTTTATTTATGATTTGGTTTTACCAAAAAAAAAATTGCATTAGGTACTGACATATGTTGCTATATCTTTAAGGATGGGGAAAATAAAACATCACAGTTAATACTGAGGAACACGTTTACAGTGGCCCAATAAAATTCCTGTAGCCTCACAACCACCAACTATCCCACACACACATACACTCCAGAGAACTTTTTTTCTGTGTTCATAGTCCAATTATGGACTTAATCTTGTTTAAATTCTCAGCATGGCTGTTGTGCATGGGTACAAACGTGCTAGCATTTCTAATAATGTTTGGTGATTAAAAAAAGTGTTGCCAGACGAAACACTTTTGTGAAGGTGATTTTGGAAAGATCTAACAGCTGCTTTGTTAGTTACATACTTTTCCAGACACTGCCTAAAAAAAATAAAAATAAAAATCACACTGACTGGTTTAAGTACAAAATCACAAAATATCAAGCTTACTGTCCACCCTTATTTTACACACCTTCTGACGCTGGGATATCAGATCCAATATCAGACATGGATGGTGGGGAAGGGTCTTTAGCATCTTCATGGGCTTGACTTCGTGGCAGGGCAACAAGTCTCCCATGGCCAGAAAGCCCCAGAATGATGGGATCCACATGGAAGAACCTGGGCTGCAAACCTTCAGTGTTTTGGCTCAGGAGGTAGAACCAAGGAATCATGCTGGGGAGCCTTTTGCATTTCAAAACCCAACATCTGGCCAGATAAGTACCACTAGTACAAAATGCCAAAGGGATTCCAAGGCATCTATTTTTCAGTATATAAATAAAACTGCTTTTCTCATGCCAGTGCTGAGCAGTTCACACCTAAGTCTGCTATCCCTGACAAGAGGAGCCATTTTATCACCCATTTAGCTTTCGTGCCATTCTCTGGTAGATAAACTCACTTCACATCAAAAAGTACTCAACCCTCAAATAGCCTCTGTTATTAAATAAGCTGTCCTGCAAACAGGGCCTTAACTAGATGGTGATAAAAAAAGTCTGTTTTCTCATTTCCTTCCACTGGATTTATATGGAAAATGAGGTCAACAACAGTGAGACAGACCAGCCTAGAACAAGATGGGATACAGTACTCTACCAGCACTTCCTCCAAACTGATACGAGGGGAAAAAAAAAAAAAAAAATCATACAATTCTGGTTTAGAAACCCCTTAAGCCCTCTTCCTTTTCCAAATAGGATATTGATTCTGCGGTGTCGCACAAGTTTAAGGCTGTGATCCCTGGCACAACACAGCACCACCTGTAGCTATGCTTTTAAGAATTTTCTTATTGTCTTCCTTCAGATTTCCAGCAAGGTCACTGAAGTCATCCTTCTTCCTTGCTGTGCTGGTGTCTACAAAACTGCTCTGAGACACCTACCATGGAAAAGACTAGATATTAAAGTCATTTTGATGAGCAACACTTTGAAGATGTATATGAAAAGCTGGTTTAAACTACATCAAAGTTGGAAGCCATGGGAGCAGTAATCTTCTGGAATGGCTTACAGTGGAAGACCATTATTTTTCTTCTCCCTAATTTATCTATTTCATTCACTACATGACTTTATTTCTGCACCAAGTTACAGCCGAGACCCTAGAGACAACAGCTTCATTAACTCTACAACTCTCATTCATTCTCCAAATACCCTCCATTAAATTGAGTAAGAATCCAGTGAAAGACAGTGTGTGAACATGTAATTAAAGACAATTATAACACATACTCACAGGGAGAATGGGGGGTAAATTAAATATGAAGAAGTCACATGAATTCTGACATTCCTAACTGATCCAAGATTATAATCTACAACAGCTGTGTGAACTAGCAAGAGAGGGAAATGGATGTTTTCTCTGAGTGCATTTTGTGGCTACTTGCCAACATCTGGCAAAGTCTGAGGCTCAGGAATTCTGGATTCTCTTCCAGATTCTTCAAGCAGTTCAAAACCTTTTGCACCTGCCTCTCCTAATGAAGTTTATCGCTCCCAAATAATCTTCTTGATTCAATTCCTAGTGCTTTACTCCCTGCTCTATTATGTTTCCCATTTGCCACTTCAGCTGAGCACAACAGGCCCATTCTTCACCCCTATCCAGACAACTCATTGTGATAAGCACCACCCCATCACCTAACTTGACTTCAAATATTAACACGTACATTACACAGCCCCGCTTCTAGTAGTGTTTAAGCAGTCAGATTATGTAAAAAGCCAGCTCCCAAAAACAAGAGGGCATGGAAAAAATAAAACTTATCTCCTACGGTGCACAAAAATCAAAATGCACAATATCTTAGCAAATAAAAAAAATAATAACTCCTTTTCTTTCCTTAACTTTAACTGAAAGCCTAATGGTACAATACATATAAAATTAGAATCTCAGTCTCCATAACTACAGTAAGTGTCCTTATTGATGTGTATGATTATAGAAGACTTCCACTACATTTAGTGACATCTGCTCCTTTCTGTATAAGATACTTCATTTACCTGTGGTAGTAAAGCTCATAAAACACAGACTAGTCTCCTACTAACTCAACATCTATGTACCAAAAAAACCCAAACCACTAAACAAAAAAACAAACCAAACCAACCAGCCAACCAAAAAACCCTCACACGCAGAAAAGAGACCATGCCCAAGGAATAACTAGAAAAAGGAAGAGAATGTCGGTCAGAAGTTTCAGTGTAATTTCATGGAAGCTGAACGAAGATGTAATGACTTGAAACAAGTCGAGATTGTTTTCCCAGGAGTCACTGGAAAAGGACAGCACTTATCTCCAGCTGGTAGCAGTGCTGAGAAGCTGCTTGCTGATGTTAATGTAGTGGTGCTCACACACCTGAAGAACAGTGAGGGAGAAAGTTTAGAAGCACCAATAGCCAGGCAATGGAAGCTGCCTTAGTAAAAAGGAGGAAGAGAAACCTTGGCATTGAGCAGGAAAAACAAGGAAAAAAAGATCCCAAGGGATTTTAATCGACAGAAAGAGATATGTTTAATCTGATGGCATGGGCAGAGACCCATCCCATACACAGCTTGTAAATTACTGTCTTGACAATTCTAATCCCAGGGTCATATTTCAGTCCATCTAAAAGCTCAGAAAGTTTATAGATAGCAGTAAGCCAAAATGCACACAAATTATCTAAAAAAGGGGGACAAACAATAAATTTACATGCTTTTAGTGATGATAATAGGAAGTACAATGGGCAAATGAAGGCCTGCAAATCATCTTAATGAGACTTTGTGACTTCCAACGAAATTGTACATGAATTTCAGTACAAGTCATGTGATACATATGGCAAAAATCCTAAATTCATATTTGCATTTATGGAGGCTAAGTTGGCTGCCTCCATTCAGGAGTGAGGCTCTGGTATAATGCTAGATAATGCTATAAAAATCAAGCCAACCCTCTGGCTTTTTGCCCAAAAAATGGAATCCTAGTGATTATTAGGAAAATAAAACAGAGGTCACCATTGAACCACAGTATAGATCCAGTTTGTCTGCATCTTGAACACTGTGTTAGGTTCCAATCACTCCATCTACAAGGACACAGGAAAAAAATACTGGGAAAAACTCAGAGCAATAGCAATGACAAACTCATGCAGCAACTAAGGAATTCAAAAGCCATGACTACAAACTCTATATGGTCATCAGTGGCACAGAAGGAGCAGTTAAGTATCACTGCACACTCTAATATGTGAGCTAGCAGTTATCAAAATGAATTAGTAATGTAAAACAAAAGGGAGACGTTTCCTTGCAGTGGGAGATAAACCTGCTGCACTCCTTGCCAAAAGATAAGTGAAAGCTAAATATTACACTGGGGACCAGGCAAATTCATGGAATAATAATCCAAAGAGGGTAGCCAGCTATGTAAAACCCCACATCTGGCTCTAGAAGTTCACAGAATTAAGGCATAGAGATATTAGAGGTAATGTCATAAACACTTGTGCCACTGTTTTCACTGCTAGAAACAGAAAGATTTATGGTCCTCAAGACTGATTCAGTCCAGTCACATGTTCTTCTGCATCCAGGCTACAAAGTCTTCTATAGCTTGTTTATTACGAATCCAAAGCAGGATGAAAAGTTTAAGCTGTAAATCATATCAGCTCCTGAATCGAGTGAAATGCTGACTGATTTGCCACTTCAAACCTAAATTTCCCTCCACTAGCTGGAAATCAAGAAATAAACACTTCTCAACACTGGTAGTTTGCCAGTGTTTACAAATCACCGAGTAAAAGCATCTTTGTGTACCAAATGGCTGCTTTCGTAAGGTCCTTGTCAACATACAGAATAAATTGCCCTAATACTGGGGGGCAGGGGAGGGGAGAGGGAAGAAATCCTCAGGCCAAAGAGCTTTGTCTAATTTACCTAAAAGACAAAATATAATTCTATTCAAACTGTAAGAAAGTTTGTCCTTTTGCTTGCCTTCAGTTTGAGTAGCTCTGTTTTTGAAATGAGAACAGAACTACTCCAAAACGTGTTGTTAGTCCAAAGGAAAGCCCAGCAAGCCCTAATTTCATTACTTCCACTTGCTTATACCTACCTATATAGTCTGTGCCAAATTATCAGAGAGAACCAAGCATGTTAATCCCAAAAAGCCTTATATTTAGACAACTGACAAGATATAAATTCCAAATATCTTCCTTACATATTAAGTATAGGCCTGAAGACTTATGTTGTTCTGACTATTTGAGAAATACTGTGTAGGTTTTCTGGAAAAAATGGAAACTTTTTCAACCTGTTCGAGTTAACTTGAAGAACAGAAAGATTCTTATTGGTTGATAGAAAAATGTGGTCAATTAAAAAAAATAAACTGAAAAATCACAGCTTCCTACAGCCACTGTGCTGACTGTTCTCTTTCTCTATATACCAACCTCCATTCTGATGGAAACTGGCTGCAAACATACATAAGAAATGTCACTGAGTTCTCTTTTTCAGGCAGATATGGAAAGACTGTGCTAGTCTGATAAAGTTTTGTGATGAGTTGAAGGACAACTGCAGAATGAACTGCATCTCTGCACTTCAGTTCCAGTTACATTGCCAGGTTAGATAAAAATATAGGAAAACAGAATCAGAAGACAGAACCTCTGCTAAAGGTTCCAACTATTAGCTCAGTACAATAGAAGAAGAAACTTGCTAACACTGCAAAAACAAGTAGGAGAGATAGGTCAAAGTTTTTCTGACAAACCTGTTACTGCATATTCCTAATTTAGCTGGTATGGTGTTCATAAAGATTCAGAAGGGAAAAAAAAAGAATACTCAAAACCTCCATATTCTTTCAATATAAAAACTACTTTGAGTAGCTAATGCTTCACTGTATCCATACCAATATTACTTGTTGCAGTGGATGAGGGAAATCCAGTATTTTTATATCAGACTTAAAATTTGAAAACAGAGAAACCAGAACTCGATTGCACTGGTTCATTTCACCCAGAAAACCTTACTACCTGATTCTCACACTTCAACCCTGTTATTTGCCTCAATTGCAACCTTCGAGGGAGTTTTCTTTGTTCCAGTCAGCTGAAAAAGCCTCTCATTAAGCTTGTTTCTTTCCTAGCAGAACCTCTGCAATCTCAACAACTGTTCCAACTGTTTTCTGTAGTTGTAATACCACAGTAACTTTTTCAGTGGGTATTTCCTAACAAACTCTAATTAAATCAAATGAGCTTTCCTTTGTTTCTGCTTAAATTGTCTTGATCTAACCCCATATCTAATATTAAGCAACAAAGTTAACTCGTGGAGAGTTCCCACCCAGTAGCTCAACTGTGATCTTTTTATTATTACCTAATCACAGATCACTTCTTACCGCAAAATGAAAAAGAAGGGAAAAAAAAAAAAAGAAGTGTGATCTCTTCCACATTTTTTTCAACCAAGACAAATTAGTTCATTGATTGTGTCAACTTTTGTTTAAAGCATTATATATGCCATCACTTTTGCTGCACAACAATAATAAAAAAATTGTACAGATTACAAGGAGCTTGTTCTCTGTACCACTGATGAGGAAACAAGGTTTCTCCACATTTCTCAGCTGTGCTGAGTATTTTCCATCCCCTTCTAACTATGGCTGCAGTGTACAGTCAACAAAACCAATGTGTCCCTGAGCTTGAAGAAGTGTAGCTAACAACTACAGATGAATTTACAAAATTACTGTTTATTAGATATCCTTCAGAAATTAAGTATCCACACTGACTGCTACTGCTAAGTCTTAAGGTTCTGAGTGTTACACCACTCTGTCCTGGCAGATACTGTTCATTACACATTCCTTCACAAGTCTAGATCTCAGCAAGTGTTGTTTGTCCCATTGCCTCATAAATCTCCAATCTCCATAGAAGTAAATCTCCAATTCAGCACAATACCATCTTTAACAATATTCCCTTTCCAGGAGAGTTCATATTAAAATCTTATTTTGAAAATCCTTTCTAACTCTAAAATCCTAGCATTTCCTCTACTGATCCCTGTTATTTCAGTTTGCATAATTTATCTTTTTGCATGTAAGAACTTACTTCAGAAATTAAAGCTGCAACTTGGGCATCTGAAGGTTTCTTCTGAAACACACAACATAACTCATAACATCTTGAACCCACCATATTCTTCCCCAACTCACACTACTGCTCCTGTCTTGTTTGATCTCTCTAACTGTCTTATTCCCATTGCAAATTATTTTTTAATAAATTATATAAATGAATTCGTATATTTCCTATTTTTACTTCCCCCTTCCTAATACTTTTTAGTCCAGTGCTAGCATGGAACATAATTTTTTTTATTTTTTAAACCATTGATTGAAAACATGCAAGTATTGTATGTAAACACGTATGAGTAATGGTATTTGTGGGGAATGGTCATATTATAAAATCCAGGTATGTAAAGTCCTTTCTAAAAAAAACCAACAAAACAAAACAAAAAAAAACAAACCACAACAAAAAAAACCAAAACCATAAAAACTATCCTAACTAAAAACCCCAAACTGAAACAAAATAAATGTTACTCTTACCTAATTTCCATTACTGCAATAACATATTCAAGAACTTGCAAGGTGTATTATTTTCCAAAAGTTTCTTTATGTCCTGATGAGCTAGAGATACAAATTCAGATCTACCTGGGTAACAACTGACAGGAGACATGAAGTCCTTGAAATGCTGCCACAGTACTGGTAAATCATTCTCCTAAAAAAATGGAAGTACAGCAAAATTCAGACCCTATTCTATGTTATTTTAACGCTTCCTTGAAATTAGCTTCCACAAGCCATCAAGGGTTTCATTAGATAAAATTTTATTTATTTTGCATAACTTAACAAGGTTGGGGTACAAATCCCCAAATATTTTATATCTATGGTGCCAAAATTCCTTCAAGGAAGAAACACAAGTATACATTGGCATATGTTTCAAACAAAAATTCTTTGGGTGGTCTAAAGAAAAAAACAAAACCACTTTTTCCTTTCCTATACTTTCATGTCTCTACAGTTTAGAGAACAACATTTCTGCATCATACCACAAATCTGGGGAAGTTTAAGTGTTTATCAGAACAAAACTTTTACACAAGTAGACATAAATCTGTTTCAGTGAGTGCAAACTCCTTTGTAGTTAAATTTGTCGACGTGTTTCCTGTATGAGCTAAACTGAAACACTCTGCTTTAAACTGACCCCAGAGCATCCAAACGAAATGGGCTCCTGTGAAGTAACATCTGCTTAAAAATCACACACCGAAATTCAGCCAAATTAGGTTTTGTGGGTGCAGCCTGACAGAATCTCAGCAGCTCCCCAATTTGTGTCCGAACATCTTTTATCTCCATCATTCCCTCCTCTCCCATCAAATATGGATGTCTGTTGCACCAAGATCCAGCTCTCAAGCTGCTGCTACATACAACAGCACAAGCTATTGTTTGTTATGTTCATAAATTTTCCATAGAACCTGGAATCACTCACTCCTCTCTGCCCCAGCCCACAAGTGCAGCATACAAATTTCAAGATAAATCTCATTACAAGAGCTGCAAGTTGAAGATGGCAAATAAAGAATCTATTGCCACACCAAAACCAAATTCAGTGCTGCTTCTCTGTTACATGTAGGCTGCTGGCTACATGGATACAGATAAAGACTTGAAATTTGCCTTTACTGAAACTTTTCCAATATTAATCAGACAGTTCAGATTATCAGATTGTTAAAAATATTAAACAGAACTAACAATAAATCCTTGGCCCTGTATACATACACTAAGTTTCTTTTTGCCCACAAGAAGAGGGAGAGCAACAGAAGTAAGGAAAATAAATCCTTCTCAGTTTCAACATGATTTTGGCACTTTTGAAAGCTTCATCTGGAATTCAAGTTTCAGGGAAAAATAGTGTACAGAAGTGTGCCAGCCATACCAAGGTGATAGTTAAGGATATCTTCTGTTCATTGCAAAGCTTGAAACAGGACAGACATGGAAAAACTTTCACCTGAGGCTTCCTTTGGAGGACTGGAGTTAGAAATGTTGTGGTTATGTAGCAAAAGCAGACTCCAGACTGCAGAGACAGGTGTACCTTCTGTCATAATGTCAGTTCTTGACATCAAGTTTAGACACAGGTAATAATTTTATAGATTATGAACTGTAATTATGAACTATATCAGATCATCAGTCATGAGTTCTCTAAACTAGAAAGCTGCAATCATATAATTTATATTTTTCTTCCTTGAGGCTTAAGTCTATTTTGGGATTCAAATCGCTATTGGAAAAATTATCCATATAAATAAGTACTAGAACAGCAACTAAAGAAATCAAATCAGACAGATTGTATCAGACAGAATTCAGCACCTAAGCTAGACCTGCATTTTACAAGCACAGTTAAATTTCTGAACTAAATTCAAACAAAAGCAGTATCAAAAAGTGCCAACAAAATAAAAGGAAAACCCACCACCTTGGGCCAACAATATAAGAAAAAAGTCATCTCATTGTTCATACTCTTGTATAATATCTTTTAGACCTCTGCTTAAAAAAGAGCCCAAAACTAGGAGACTGTAGACACTAACAGGCACAAAAAAGTGCCTTTTATCATTTGAATTTTACCACATCTCAGACTGAAGATATTCACAGCTAAATTTAACATTCTGCTTCTTCTGAAGCCAAAAGATGGTTCAAAAACTAAAAAGGTAAATGGGGATAATCCCACCATGTTAAGCCAAGTATGTATAACAACCTTTATATACATCTTAGCATGTATTTGGCAGGAGAGAAATGTTCTCCACTATCTCAGTATTTCACTTACTGATCAGTCCAACAAACATCAGCAAGAACCTCTTTCTGATAAGGAAAAATAATTTAAAATATATATATATATATACACACACACTATATACTTTGGGAATGCTTTAAATACCACCAACAAGACTGCATAGATTAATGTTGAACACATATCTTGTAGCAGAGGGTTACATTTCACAGCTCTAACAAGAATAAAAGTCATCAAGAGAAAAGAATATTATGTTATTTATTTTTTCTTTAAAGTAAAATTCCTTAAGGATCTAGCTAGGGACCATAAAAAGCACCATGAATTGGGAAAGCTTGTAGCCTGAATATGTTCTTACAGCAGATGATACTCCACACACTCTTCAACATAAAACATTAGAGACATTTGGGAGTACTTCCCAAACAGCATGGTTCCTTCTCAAATAGCAGCCTACCTGCTTCCATGGAGTTCAAAATTAGCCAAGTTCCCATTAATTCAGTAAGGACCACAGATAACCCCGCAGAGTTTCAGCTCCAAAGTTATTTATCAATCCATTTGATCTCGAATTTCAAACAACTCGGAAAACTCCAACATGCACACTTTTTCAGTAATGCAAGCTGGTACAAACACATTCCATACTTCAGTAGGAAGATCTGGCAAGCTTAAGACAGATCCCTCAGTTATTATCTAGGATCAGCCCAAAATATGCAAAATGCCCTCCAAAGTTTCTGTGCAAATGTGATAATCAACCATTACAAACTTTTGCCACAAAACTACTCTTTTAGGACAATATTAATCAGTCAGAGGAATGTTACTAGGATTCCTGTTTATAAAGGTAGACGGAGTTGTAATGACTACCAGTAGCACCTCAGCTTTCATTCCCAATAAAATATATTAACAACCTTTTCTTCACAAAGTAAAATCCACAACTTACTGCATATTTATGAAAAAAACACCCTAAAATCTGAAAATCCTCTCAAGTCTGCATTTCTCCCCAAGAGGAAAGCATACAGAGGAACAACACATATATTCTGATTGGCTAAAGTTCTTATCCTTGGTCAAAACATCAAACATACTTTTTAAGCCAATACAGTAATATTATACAAAAAACAAACAAACAACAACAAAAAAAAAACCCAACAAAACAAAAAACAACAACAACAACAAAAACATAAAACCCACAAAAAACAAACAAACAAAAAACCAAACAAAAAACAAACAAACAAAAAAGGAAATAAATACTTATTTTTAGAACTTAAAATGAAAAATCCTGAAGTCCTCTCACATAGGCAATGTTAGTTCTATGTTAACACAAGTACAAGTTCTGTTATGCAGTAAGTCTGTTGTGGGCACAAAGGAAACAAGTCTTAACAACAGCAAAAACTATGAAAGAAGTATAAACCACGGGGAAAAAACCAAAAACATATGCATCTAATTTAGCTCAAGACTGGAAATGAGGTGAAATACATGGAAACCTTTTATACATGCATTTTCCTGGAAGTCTGACCCTTTTTTTTGATTTTTATCCCCCACTAGTAGTTTCTACTAAGTTAACCTGTATTATCTGCATCACCTAGTTAGTAATTTTTACAGAAGCTGGTAATTCTGGAAACACAGTTCACGTGAAAATGTAAAATATTAACTTGCATTACTTCTAGTTAAGTAGCTTTTAGATTCAGCCAAAACCCAATTGTATTTCTCAGCTACCCATGAAACTTATATAGCTCCTGTTTTATATTAATTTTATCAGCCTAGTTGTATAAGTTACCTGGCCAAAATAGCAACAAGTCAAGTCTCTTCAAAGATATTAGCTCTAATATTTCAAATGCTGCAGCAAAATTCATTTTTAAACACCCCGATAATTACAAAAAATGCGATACATTTAATATTACCAAATGACTTAGGAAGCCTTGAAAAGTCTGTGTGCATGTCAGAACTCTTCACAAAACAGAGAGACCTTTCACACTAAGGAGCTCGTTTCCAATCCCAGCACTAACAATCCGCCAGAATCGAAAACAGCAGGACAGATAATAATTGGGTACCTGTTTGCATATTAACGACCAATATTCTGTCTGCAAAAACAAAACCATGTGATTTCAATACCAACAGTAGATAAAGATATACTGTGTTTAAAAACTGACAATTTTTAGCAGCTGCAGAACAGCACAAACCCTGCAGACACCACAGAGCGCGCCAGGACAGCGCTCTGACTGGCGCTGCCGAGGATTATCTGGGAATGTTTTGTGAGCTTCCCAAGTAATGACATACATTTTCCTTCTGAAAAGTCAAACAGCTGGTTCTCACCAATACACACAGCTCTGTCAGTGCCAAGTTAAAGAAATCTCACACAGGATCACAGGAAAACTCTGCTTTCACTTTTCTAGTCAGAAGAACTAAACAAAGAAAAGCGAAAACACGCACACACATTTGGGTTTATCTGCCACAAGTGAGGCCTTTAAGATCTGCATTTTTCCTGAGAGCATCCCATGTTTGCATAACACGTGCCAAAATTTCAATATGGAGAATATTCTTTGGAGAACACAACAGAGTTTTCTACTAATAGAGCTGGAAACTTCACCAATAAGCACTTAAAAAAACCCCAAATGTTTGGAACTTGATCTGTAAACAGGTACTCTTCCATTGAAACTAAACGTACTAACAATATCAGATCTTGGCAGTTAAGACAGAGTTTATTTTGTCCTGAACTGCAGAAGAGGTGTCCTGTTTAACGGCAATTTCACTGATGCTTCCAGAGTTGAGAGAAGGATGCCTACCGAGGAATCTCCTTGTTACATTAATTCCAGAGTAAAATCTGAAGTATATTAATCATCAGGAAAGTATCTTCCAACGTCTATCATCTCTCTGACCATGACTATCACGACAAAGAAAGAAGATATATCTTGGGCCTTCATTTGGCATGAAAATCAACTCTTTTCTTAAATTCCCTTTTATAGGTGCTGCAGCTACAAAGGCTACTTCTTAAACACTGGAAGTAATAAATAGTATTTTGCCTCTTCATAATCTTGGATATTAGGAATGGTTTCAGAGGAACCAGTGGACAGATATAACTAATAGCATTTTTGCAGGGTTTCTTTGTAACTTCAGCAAACTCCTCTTTCATTGATTTTGGTTTGACTGACTTATGACCAAAAGAGCAAATGGAGAAAAGGGTTTGCTTTCAGACTGCAAAAACTACCACTCAGTAGGTTGCAATTGGTGTTCTTTCCCACTTAGAGGGAGTAATATTAAGTTTGAAAATAGGCATTTTACCTTTTCAGTGGGAAACACTCAATTACCTCTTGCTTCTACCACGAACATGTCTGGTCCTGTGACTATTTTAGCTTTGAGGACATTAGCAAGTTCATCCCCACCTCTCCTCCTACTCATAATGCAGAGTGGGTAAAGAATACAAAATATTATCTGAAGTGTTATTGAGCACACCAGAAAAGCCTCCATTTCACTGGATATGGTACAAATTATTCTGTCAACGAAGGAAGACACTGAGGATGCAGAAGAGTCCAGTTACTTCAGAATTCCTTCTATCCATGCACAGCCAGTGCACACGTCAAATTATTTAACCACAAGCAGTATACTCTGCATAATTCACAGAATCTTAGTGACAGTGAAAAAGCACAAGTTATTTATGACCAAACTGTAAAAGAGTAAGTTACTTGTGATTTGATCTATTGCATTCAGTTGTATTTTTCACACATTAATGTGACGGAATTAAAACAAGTATTCACAAATATTTTCAGTGAAATAAAAACATCAGATCTTCCTGTCCCTTGTAACCTCCCCTTCCCTCACTACATGGTAACCTCTTAGGAAATTGGTCACTAGAAGAATAGGAAAAACCTATATTACTCAACTGCATCAGTCCTTCAAGTCCATTGATTCCTTTCACATGCTCATTAGTATTCCAAACAGAGTGCAGGAATCCTCAGCATGACCTGTTGTGTTTTTATAATCCCGTAAAAGAAAACAGTCAGCATTTCAAGCCCTTCCAAAGGCTCGGCTTATAACGAAACGTGTCAAATACCTCAACAAATTTTCCAGCTCCCAATAAAAATTCTTCTCAACAGTGCATACAGTAAGCACATCAAAGACAACAGTGAGGGGTGCAAAGGGTTTTTTGTTTCCTTCTCAAGGCGGTAATGTTTTTTCATTTATGAATTTTTCCTCTCTGCAAATTAAGCCCGTGGTGCAAAAGCTAAAGAATCAAAAGGCTCAGATTTTTCAATCAGGCTTTCTTACAACCATCTGCTTAGGGAAAAAAGGCTTTATTTGTTTGACATCACTCAAGTTTTCAAAAGAACAGCAGCAAAATTTGCTTTGCAAGGTGAACAAAGCACAGAGTTTGCTAATATCATTCTGGCTTTTAGAGACCCAGAGAGTTAAGCTTAAACTAATAAAATCAGCCCTTAAAGCCTTTGGAACATTCAATCAGTGTGGAGACAGAGCACAGCAAAGCTAGTGGAATGGCATAACTGCGGGATCAGAGTCAGATTAGGACTCTTGGCAGCTGGCAACTGAAATAAAATGCCTCTTTCAACATAGCAAGCCAGAACATCAATATATTTCCTTAAAATCAGGATATTTTAAATTAACGTGTTCAGTCACATTATATCTGTGGAAAAGCAAAGCAAACTCATGTCATGGCAAAAAGGTATTTGCAACCCATAGGAGCTTTGGCTATTCTTGAAAAGCTATTTCCCTTCCAAAAAGGGCAAATTGATAAAAGACAAAAATGGGTATTATTTATGAAATTTACATGATGATGAAGGTGATGCTCTTTAGTAACTGGATTTAGACAACTAACTCATTTCAAGTAGGCCATTGGACAGATGGTCACAACTTTCAATCATGTCCAGCCTCATAGCAGTTCAAACCCACGACCAAGAGGTAAAAAGCTTTGTATGCCATTAATAATCTCCATGCCATCTGTTCTGTGTAAATGGAGACGCTCTAGGACAATTCTCAACATATTTTTTATTACGATATTTATTTCAAATCTTTCCAGAAGCTTACTATTTATCACATCGAGTTCTCCTAGTTTGCCAAATATTAATTTCTCTCATTGGAATTAGTTAGGAAAATACATGAGTCACCTCAATTTAAAAAACTTTACCTGGCACAGAATCCTAAAATTGAAGCTCCTTTTGCATGACTTAGCTAAGAAGTATGTTGTGCTCAAGAACTTCTTCAAAATTTTAAATAAAACATCACTTGAATTTTGCTGACCTCATGATGGGCTACACAAATTCTAAAAATGCTTTAGTAGGAAAATAATTGAAATTAAATAACTGTGCTAAATATCATCAACAACACATGTGGATTTCAACTTCCTAGTGATGATGAGGTGACCTTGACCAGCTGCCAGGCACCCACCCAGCTGCCTTCACTCCCCTTTCTCATCACTGGAGAAGATAAGATGGAAAAGCTTTTGGGTCAACATAAAGACAGGGAGGTCATTTACCAATTAGTACCACAAGAAAAATAGACATCACAACTTGGGGAAAATTAAGTTAATTTATTGCCAAATAAAATAGAGTTGCTCAATGAGAAACCAAGACTCAAGCACCT
The DNA here is from genome assembly GCF_036250125.1 of Pseudopipra pipra. NCBI lineage: Eukaryota > Metazoa > Chordata > Aves > Passeriformes > Pipridae > Pseudopipra > Pseudopipra pipra. The sequence goes on from NC_087550.1 coordinate 9,642,978, forward strand.
TCTCCCCTCCTTGCTCACCTTGGCTCCTCTATGTCCAACCTCCCTGAGCAGCATGGACAGCAGTTTATGGTCTGTCCTCAGCTCCTCTGTGCTGCTCCTTCCTCCTCATGCTTTTCCCTTTCTCCAGCACAGGACCTTCCCACTGGTGCAGTCCTTTAGGATAAAGGTTCCTGTAGGGGCTCTCCATGGACTGCAATGCAGGTATTTGCTCTGGTACAGTCCTCTCCACAGGGAATACCTGTCCCAGCACAGTTTCTCTCGGAACTGCAGGGGAATCCCTGCTCTGGCAGGGAGCTGGATCACCTCCTCCCCCCTCTCCCGTTGTGCAGCCCCTGCACCCCGTGCACTGCACTTAGGACTCAGGTGCCTGACATCACCAGCTGAACTTGGACTTAATTTTTTTTTCAACTTTTCTATAAGATTTAAAACCCCATCTCAGCAAGAATGATGTTGAAAGTGCAGTGTTAGTTGTTTCCCCCTTTCCTTCTTTTCCATTTCTCCCCAGGTTTCCACAGCAGTTCACAATTGGTAGCTTGTTCTGTGTTCAGGAACAAATTTTTTTGTGGCGATGCCACCTCTAAACCTGAAGCCTGACAGAAGAAGGCTGAGAGGTAAACCACCATCCTGTTCCCAGGTGGCAGACAGGGCAGGCTGACCCCAACCCTCCCAAGGGGCAGGGACCCCACACAGGGCAGCAACAAAGCTCCAGTCCTGGCAGCTTCAGCTCCCCAAAAGACTCACGGGCATAGGCAGGCAAAGGGATTGCAGGGCAACTGTAACACACACAGCTCAGCTGAACTAAATACTCTACTACTTGAGGGTTTAACCACATATAGCCTTTTCCCTTCTGCTGGCAGACATCTGAAGTCCTGATAAAGCAGGCTGACAAATCCAAGTGCCATAATCCATGGATGCTGGCAGCAAGGGCAGAGGTAGAGCTTTTAGGAACACACAGCCCAGTGCCACTTCTAGGTCTGGACAAGCTTTGCAATTAGGTGGGATTCTTTCTCATTCCATAATTGTTTTTTGCTCCTCTTATTTCCTTTTATTCCTTGGAAAGTTATTTTTTAAAGTACCAAAAATAGCTGAGAAATAAGATGCCATTTTAAGAACTGGCAAAGGAAATTAAAAAAAAGAAAAAAAGAAAGAAAAAGAAAAAAACAAACAAGCCCCAAACGAAAAGGGTGAAAAACTCCACCAAGAAGGGGCTGAAGGAAGTGACAAAGATTTATGTCGAAGAAGGCAAATTACCTCTCTATGACCAAGAGCAACTGCACAATATCAATCATAAACTCATGTCAAATACGCTTTACCCCCACACTGAGCACTAATGCTCAACTGAAAAGGCAAGAAAACTAAAGTAAGACCTTGAACTTCAAAGAATACACTTGCTCCCTAACTAATCTTGCTGATTCCACCTTAAAGCTCTTGCCATTCTTTGCCCTTGTAACTTCTCAGAGATCATTCTCACTGAGAAATGAGATCACTCCATTGGGCAAAACAATGGAGGTAATGCAGTCTTGAACACATGGGTGAGTAGGGGAACAAAAGGCATTGCCAAAAAGAGAAGTGATAGAACAGTACGAAGAAAAAAAACCTAAAACCCCCCACATTGAACTTCTTCAGCCTCTTATAAAGAGAAGCAGTTGTAAGAATTTGCACTGAGTTTGCAGGTGAAGCAGTAGGAAATGCAACCATCTAATACTCTACTGCTTGCATTTTAGGTTAGATTTTGCTTTTCAGAAAAGCTAATGCACAAGATAAACAAATCCCAACAACTTGTATGTAAAATCCAGACACATTAATTTGTCATGATTTCTACTCCTTTTTTTCAGAATGGGCAATACAGCTTCCTGAAAAAGTTGCATTTAAATCACTTTTCATGATGCTTTAGAAAAAGCAGCTACTTTCCAAAATGCTGACAAATACAGAAAAAGACACGGCCACAATATAAACCAGGAGTTAGAGTGCTACTACACAGTCAAATGGCCTATTATAAAGCTGCCTTATTGGGCAGAGGGAATAGAGAGAAGGACCAACACTATATCCTGATTAATCCACCTTCAAATCATCACTTGATCTTCCAAACAGCAGCTGTGGAAACAGCAAGCCTACTTCCTTTACGTTACAGCTTCAAGTATTCGTGTCTGGAGTTCCAACACAATGATTCTCTTCTCTAATGAGCAGTGTGTACCACATTCTCACAGTAGATAGAGCTCCTGTTCAGAGGCTGTGACAACCTTTTACACAAAAACATTTTTTGAGGATTCTTTTGCCTTGCTGCCAAGGCCACCCCCTCTCTGAGCCCCCATTTCATTTTGTGTTTCAAGACTTTGCCCCGTTATTATGGTCACAGCATAGTTTTCCTTGTCCTTACCCTCACAGAACTCTTATACAGGATCACAGAAGCTACCAACAGGCTTGGAAAAACAACACACAACCTTTCCTGATGTACCTTCAGACCTAGCAACACTACCAATACAATTTACATCAGCAGTTTTATCAAGTTGCACCTTTTGGGAAACATCTGGCACCAGCTAAGCAAATAGGTGGCTGTACTGGGTTTGCATGGCAAGGTTTTGGCAGCCAGGGGTGCTACAGAGGTGGCTTCTGTGAGAAGCTGCCAGAAGTTTTCCCAATCTCAGTCCTTGGAGGCTTTCAAGACCCTCCTGGATCAAGACTTCAGCAACCTGGTTAGACCTCACAGCTGATGCTGCTTTGAAAGCAGGAGGATTGATTAGAAACCTCCAAAGGTACCTTCCAACTGGAATTATCCTCTCCTGTGCTGGAATTTTAGAAACTGCAGGTATAAAAATCTTTTCCCTCAGTTGAGTATCATCTATCCATTAACTTGCAGTTAAGTCTCTTGCAATAACTGTGAAGCAGGACATTTTAAGTATGAGTAAATACAGTAATTTCTTATGTAGAAGTATTAAATAAACTGAAATAACTAACTGAAGAAGGTGACATTCTCTCTGAGTTAGCCTCACTGAAGTAGTGCAAATGAGCAAGAAATATTTCACCGTCTCCTTTTTATATTTCCTAATTTTAGTTGCATTTTTTAATCAAAGTATTTGCAAATAACCATAACCAGGCCAACTTAAACTTCAGAATTTCCGAACTTTAAAATCAATTAAACTATTTTTTTGTAATTAAAACAGATTACAGTAGAAACATCTGCTTCAACTGGATGTTTTCCAAAGTATTTACAATTCAAATGTAGCTGCATTGTTTAAATAAAGAAGTAGAAATTATACAATAAGAAAAAAACAACCAGTAATCAGAGGAGAGCATGTCCAAGTCTTTACTTACGCCTGATCAAATGAAAAACTAATTTAACAGCAAGACAGTATTAGCTGTTGAAATAACACCCTCAGCTGATGTTTGGAATTCAAAGCTGCCAGCTGCCCTTACCAGAGAAAAATTATTTCTTCAAAATCTCCAAAAGCAGAAAGAAATAAAATTATAAGGTGAAATGTAAGCCATCGCCATATTTCAAAAGCATTCAGATGGCAGATAATCCCCTTTCAGATGGACTCCCCATCACTTTGTAGTTCCATATCAACTTAAACACTGTAAGGAACTGAAGGAAGGAGGCCCATCTCTCCCTGTAAGTCCATATTGTTTATTTCTGCTGCTGTGCCAACTACACTGTTGCTGCTGGCTTCTGGACTGTGGAAGGGATCCAAACACAAAACAACTTAGCAGAACGATTAGCTGTAATCTGCAAGTTCTTAGATCTCCTGCCACCACATATACACTTTTTCTGGCCTCACCGTTGGACCAGTAACCAAAAATCATTCGGAAAAAAACAACCACCGTACTTAAAAATATGCATATGCTTTTGAGTGTAGTTAAAAATAAATAAGAAAAAAAAGCAGCTTTCTAGAAAAAAATACAACATTAAATCTTGCAAAATATTGTCACTATTTATTTGGATGGCATTTGGTCTTCTAACAAATTCAAGAAAACAAGAAACAGGCAAATTTTTAAACATTTAAAATTTGAAGCATATATACAAAGCAGTCAATTTTCTTATCCAACATTTGATGCTCACAAAATTCAATCATTCTGCTTATACACTCTAACAGATCTAAAACAAGCACCTTTAAATCAAAGAAACTTCTGAAGCAACTGGCAAGGACAGGTTTAAAGACCTCCAAACAAATATTCAAGACAAAGGGAAGAACTGTCCAGTTCAACTCAACACAATCTTCAAAGAGAGTAACTTATGCCACAACACTAAAATAACAGCCATGAAACACTGGCTAGTAAGTATGATCTCATTTCATAATTTAATTCCTCTTTGAAGCAAAGATTCTAAACCTGTGTATTAAAAAACCCCGAACCAGGTACCAAATTCAAATATGCATCTAAATGTGGCTCAGGAGCAACAGGAGAAGTGCATGTCATAATTATAGAGTTAGAGTATTAGTACCTCTCAAGGTCTGAGACAAGTATGATCTGTGGCTCTCACTAGAGAAATTAAGCAGTCTATACTACTGCATCCCTCCAGGCATGTTTTGAACCATGTAAGGTTTTACCACACATATACTGAAATGCCCACCATTGAAGAGGGACATTTAATAAGCTTAGAGAAACACAACAAAGCCATATTTGAAATGATATATACATATAGAAGTATATAAACAAACATAGTTGCACCAAGTTCTGACTGTAAATATTTTATTCATTAGCTGAAATAACAACTACCATTCTTTAAACCTAAAGAGTTTGTAGATCAAAAATATTTGGCAATATAATACACCATTTTCAAATCCCTATCTCTATTGAATAAAAAAGTCAGCTTCCTTGAGATGGGACCTACACCCATAAGGAGGTGGAAAAGAAGGTAGATGATAGCAAAAAGGAGTTGGCAAAACCAGAAGTTAAGGGAGCTCTTTGCATCTTAGTGCACGAAGCGATTCTTGTATTTTCTACTGAAGTTCTCTCAAACTTCCATCAGCCTTTTATCACAAAGACAAAATTTAGTCTGGTGACTGGTAGCAATACTAGTTTAATTTCATTCCTGCTAGCAACTGAATCCTTAATAATTGGTACAGATTAACTTTGAGGAGCAGAGACCGCAATGCAAAGAGAAGCTCTGATAACTACATACAGGAAGGAAAACAAATGAAAAGTCCCCTGCTACTCCATGGAATCCAACTTAAATTTGGACAAGGCCATTGTGAACTGCAATATGTAACTAAGGACTCAAAAGCAGAATTGTTTTGTGACAGTTTAGTGTTTAGCTCTTACAAATAGAAACAGACATTCCTGAAAAGTTACAGTGGGTTTTAATGCTATTGCATATATGCTTTAAAACATTTGCTTTCAGTTGGTGTTTATTCTCAGTTTGATTTACTCCTTTCTCCTATTTCAGGCAAATATTTGTCTCATATGACTGAGTTTTTGAAACAAAGTGAACTCTTTTTCTATAGTCAATCCTTAAGGCAGTTTTGTGACACTCTTCCAAGATTTGATCTTCTCAAAAAAAACCAACAAACTAAACATTAAACTTAATTTCTGAGGGCATCTACCCAAAGAATAGCACCACCATAGGGTTATACTAATCTAAACTGATTTATTACCTTTAAGAACAACGTAAGGAGACTGTTCAGTTCATAAGAAAAGATTAAGTTACCTTTAGCTTGCAGCTTCCCAAACTTCAACCTGGATGTTTAGTTACAAGTATTTTGCATTATCCACAGCCAAAAATTTTTTTTACAAAGCAGCTGCTTTCCTGCTGTCGCCTGTGAAACCTCACCCTCCAGAGGGCTGCCTCCAAGATGACTCAACAGGCACGTCAGCAGTGCTCACATTCAGCTGGTAACAGATGTAAAATGCTGTTTACACAGACACAGCTCTCGGTCGGCAGAGAGAGCACCGGCACAGGGGCAGCCAGAGAAGAACCTCGGCACCGAGATGAAGCAGCAAATTCTCACTGAATTGTTAAGTCTTAGAGAATTCAGGCAAAACTTTTATAGAGTTAAACACTAAAAAGAGAATGGGTAAAAAGGAACATCAGCTTTCAGTTTAACTGTCTTCCGTGGCTTTACTTTACTTTTAATTCTACATTAACTCAGTTACAGGCATGTTGTGCATCTAGGCTGCTTGAAGCAGCACACCTGCGTGTTTTAAGCAGCAACAACCTTTCTTTGAATCTGTAATTTCTTTCCAGTGTTTTCTGAGCGTGCATTGATCATGACAGAAGCCAAGCTTCTTTAATTACTACAAGGTACAGAAAGTTATTCTTTACTAACTGTGCATTGTCAGCTTCTACAACACATTTCAAACAGTCAAGGCTACAATGGATTTTCATAGGCAGACATGAGCAAGTATTTCCTCTGACAGCATTAGCACAGGGAAAACGTTGGACCTAAAGCAGTAATTCCTGCTTAAAGGCAGGATACATGAGTTTAAACATGCATTGCTTACAGCTGTTTTTAAGAACAGAGAAAGTCTGTCTCATGGCTGCCCATAATATGTCATGCAATTAGTTATACAATCCAGTATCATGTACAGAACAGAATAACTCAATTTACGTTCTGTTGCTTAGGAAAAAAATACATAACAGATAACATCACATAACACATTAGGTGGGCCTATCTCACTGGTGCCTAGAACCTTTTGTGTAGCTACTAATCTCTTCAAGGGTGCCATACAAAGCTTAAAAAAAAAACAACAACTAAACTAAAAAGAAAAAAAAGCTGTCATATAGTCATTTAGGTTATATGAAAATACCTCCAAGATCCCCGAGCCTGACTGTTAAGCTAACACTGCCAAGTGTCCCACTGAACATGTCCCTAAGCATCACATCTACACTTTTCTGAATGCTAACAGGGACAGGGATTCCACCACTTCCCTGGACAGCCTGTTCTGATGTCTGACCACCCTTTCAGTGAAAAAGTTCTTCCTAATATCCAATGTAAACCTGCCCTCGTGCAATTTGAGGCTGTTCTGTCTTGCCAATGGCATGTTACTAAACAATCTAGAATATGATTGCCTGTCTGCCTGAAAGTACCAGAAGAGCCTTTTCATTTATGTAACAACCAGAAGCTGCAAATACAGATAATGAGAGGGAGAAAAATGAGAGATGAAAATTAATAAACTCATTAATAGCGGTCCTCGAAAGTATGGGGCTTAGGATACACTTTCAGTTAAATTTCTGAAAATAATAAGTTAATTGTAACAATGTTAAAGCAAATATAAGATGTGAATACAGGGCCCATATTGAGCATTAAAAGCATACTAAGCTTCAGTATCTGCAGCTTTAAGTGAGAAATGCAGGACAAGAGACTAATCAGATCACAGGACACAGAAAACTCTGCCACTTCTGGTTATTTGCAATATATACCACATCATTATTTTTTTAAAAAACAGGAAAAAAACCCTGCTATTCACAGTATATAACTAGAAGGAACAATCTCCAACACTGCTTCATTTACTTCAAAAATCTTAACCCTTAAATCTCTAAAACTCACCAACATCATGGCCAGAAAGCAGCAAGAGCTGGGCTACTCCCCAGTCAGGGAGCTGTGGGTGACCCCAGCACAAATGATGTCTCCTTGGCAGGGCACAGTGTCTGAACAAGTTGAGCAGAGCCACAAAGTGACAGTAACACACCCCCAGTAAGCAACAGACCAAGGAACAAGCCAAAGTTAAGCTAGGGAATCCCACTGACATTCAGGAGCAGGCCTGGAGACAGACATGCAAAGCAGGAGCAGCTGCCTGGCCTGACCTTAAATGGAGCTCCAGGGCTCATGAGCAGAGGCTGTGGGCTTCAGTCCCAGGTGATGCTGGTCAGGGCAGTTAAGGCCTGTTAGTGCCCTTGGGGCCTTGACACAGCAGAACTTTTTCTATTTATTCCACTCATCACAAATTAAAGTCAGTTTTTGCAAGATTTGTTTAAATGGGTACCTTTCTGTCTACCAGGCTTTAATTAATTTTGGAATAAAACGTCATTTAAATACTTGAACAAGCATTAAGCAGATGAACTACAAGGCTTAACACTGAAAAAGTGTTTTACATACATTTTTCATAGCTCTGTATCAGCAATATTCCCGTGTTTTATGGCTGTTGTGCTTATTTTCAAAGAACACTGCATAGAAATAAGGATACTTGTATAAAAAAAAAATGCTGAAAGGAAGCTCGAAGGAGATCATCTTTGCAGAGCACATAAAGACCAAAAAACAAGACCAAAAACCCAAACAATATAGAAAGGCCAAACCAAACTAATATTTATCAAAGATGATTCAAGTTTGCACAAAAACATGCTTGACAGCAGGGTAAACCAAAATAGCACAAATGAGAGGAAGGAAACATCATAAAATTTGGTGAATCTGAGGTAAGGACTCAGTAAGACAGTCCGAAGAACATTTGGGGAATAAGTTATATAAATTAATAGCAAATTCTTTCCCAAGCACGATGGGAGCAGGAAACATGTCAGGAAGTCAGCAGCACCTTCTGAGGAGTGATGGCTAAGAGGATGTGCAGAGGGAAGAGACCTTCCCCTGTTGATTTGCATGGGGGACTCTAAGGGTTGGACTCCAACCTCAAACACATAAGGGTTGGACTCCAACCTCAAACACAAACAAACAAATGAGCAGCACTTGATGGGATAAAATAGCTCAGCTACTAATTACAGCATGGCATGAAAAATATGGCCATACGATTCTAACAAGCTTTTTGAATATTGTATAAAAACTTACAGCTCTGTGAACTTAACGTGTTTATTGAGTAAATTAGTAAGTAAAAACATTCCTCTTAAGAATCAACGTGGCTTTTGTAAAGGGGAGTAATACTTCAGAAAGCTATTGGAGTCTTGTCAAGGTGTCCAAAAGCCACAGACAGGGGTCTCCCTGTTAATACAAAAGGCTTTTGACAATGCCCCTTCCACAGGTGCTTAAAGAAGCAAAGTTGCCACCAGATGTAAGGCCCAGCCTGAGGAAATACCTGCCTGGTTTACAGCAGAGAGAAGTCACTGGGGGAGTGACTGATACTACAACTGGAGATGTTCAATTAAGTGCTCTAAGATAGCAACTAGAAGGTCCATTATTAAATTATCTCAAAGAAGAGATGAATAGGAAAGTAATCAAGTTGGTTGATAATAATTAGCTATTGAAGATGATAAGATGACCAAACACCTAATTAAAGAGGAAACGTCACCTGTAACACAGGTATTATCTTAATCATTATTTATTGGAGACTGGGATAATATTCCAGAGAAATTCCACCAAAGATGTTCATCTTGCTTTTACTTTCTTTTGGCATCTCTTTTTTAATACTACTGCAGGCATAACCAATCTTACATTCTGTGTGGAAAAAACACTTACAGATTTGACTAGGAATTCCTGTCATGATTCTATGATTCTAAGATTCTATGATTTGACTAGGAATTCACATCAGCTGGAGCTACACAAATTCCTATGTGACTAAGCGTTAAACTCATCTAGAAACATGCATGCAGTTTTAACAAAAGATATACTTAAAAATAAAAATTAAAAAAAAAAAGTCTCATTTTGGGCAAGGCAGGCACCTAATTGCACCGAGACACTGCTTTTGCAGCATTTACAGAACTTCAAATTACTCGCCCCATTTGGCTATTTATCCAGTTCATTTAGACTGTTTAAACTGTATGCACTAGGAGAGGTCACATTAGAATAATGGAGACAGCTATTATAGCTGCTATATTTACAAAACTGTTGCTGCTGTGTTATTTTGTGACAAGTTCTACACTGTGAAGATGACTGCTTCTGTATTGCTCGAGCTGCCTGTGCTAACAACCTCTCCTGGTCTCTGCGCAGTCAGCACATCATAAACTTTCCTTTCCAAAGCAGATTTTTTCCCTCCATTGGCTACTAAATTTGGGTTACTGCAGTACACATTCCTCTGTGTTATATCTTAAGCCTGTTGGAACAGCCTAAAGTTACCAAATTAGGGTGCAAACTGCTTTTTAAGAATTACATTTAGCTAAAACAAAATTATTATCTTGATCAGCATCAGGAATTGATAACGGATCCTCAAGGCAGCCCAAACTATATTTCTTAGTTAAAAAACAAAAACAAAAACAAAAACACAAAAAAACCCCAAAAATATAAAACCACCAAAAATATCCCCACAAATTCTGAAGTTGGTTGGGATCCATCCCTCTGACACAGTTTTTTGCTCATTATGCAATACTTCACATCTTGCACATTAAACACATTTAAAATTATCTACTTATCTACGAAGTGGAATCAAAAGTTGTTTAAAAAAATTTAAAAATAAAATAAAATAAAATAAAAAAAAATAATTTAAAAACGGTTCCATGTTTTATTAAAGGAACTGCAGGTTCCATACACCTGATCTCTACATTGGACAAAACAGCAGGGATCTATAACAGAGAGCAGAGTTAGTAAAATATGTGGATAAATATGATTTATATTGGAACAGTGAGCATGGCTTTTTTGAAGAGAAGCCTGGAAACATATTGCAGTTCTTTGAGGAACAATAGCACAGGGTTAACGATGCTCCATCTAAGGAATTCACAAAGATTTCCAAAAGGCTTTTAAACAAAGCCAAAATGATTCGCTGTGGACTCTGGGTTTGTTTTGTTTTAAAAGGAAATCAGGCAACCACCTGAGATAACAAGAAAGGCATAAGCCACAGATTGTAAATCCTCACAATTCATTTCAAAACACGTTTAAAAAGGTCAATCAGGAGCAGTCAACATGGATTTACAAAAAGCAAATCATACTCGACCAACCCAATTCCCCCTGTGACAAAATGACTGTCTATGCAGATAAGGAGAGCACAGTGAATGCACTATACATTGACTTTTGGAAAGCTTTTGACCATCTCACACAGTATTCAGATTTGAAAGCTGAGGAAGCCTTCCAGTTGACAAGTAAAAACACTGAATTAAGTGACTCAAGACATTCATCTGGCATTATGAATAATGCACAGAGGCATGGAAAGTATTCTGTCCTGGTTGAACAATGCATTTATCACATCAGTTATAACATAAAAACCTTCTGAACTTTAAATATATACTGTAAAGAAGGACACTGTCTCAATAGCAATAAACCATGGCAGAAAGAAAAGCAAAGAACTGATATTAACCTGAGCATCAAAAGGCAGCATCAGAAGAGCAACACAATTCGGGAATTAGATTAATAGTCATTATTATCTATCTCTCCCATCTAAAATCCTTTTTTTCAATTATTAGCATGATCTAGTTCAGAAAGCTACATGAAATGGATGTGGTTCAGTGGACCCCAGATTGGTGGGGTTTTTCTGTTTGTTTGTTTGTTTGTTTGTTTGAAGTGTTTCCTAATTCTCTGGAGTTAAACAAGAATATGGTTGTCTGGTTCCATCTGACAATTTACAAGAACCAAGGAAGCATCAGTAAGAATCATGGCTAGGAAGCCAACTACATCAAAGTGTAAGCAACCTGATTACCAATCTTTAATAAAGGTTAAAAACAAAAAACAGGAGGCAGCACTTATCAAAACAAAGTGTTTTGACAGACCCAAAATATGTTTTCTTTTGAGAATTGGTCTCTTGGGTGTTTTCCATTTTCATCTGGAATGGACAAAACAAAAACAAGGCTTTCCTACACGACAAAATAAAATGCAAGCTTTGGCTGTGTCTCTAATCAGATTTTTCAGCAATGAAGGAAAAAAAAACCACTGATGTCTTCCATCTCCTACTTCACCACTACCAAAAGGAAGTTAGATGGAAATAAACTAGTATTCCCAGAAGAGAAAATATCTGTACCACTTGTTTAACAGTCCAGCTGAAGCTCCATTTCAAGCACTTTCATTGATCCCAATAGTCTAGACCAACTGGTGTACTGGTGTCTGACAGCCAATTCCCCCATGTCATCCTTCTCAGAGTTGCTTCACTTTGTTTTCATGTAATTTAATTGTTTACACACAATATTGGCCTTTTCTGGTATGAAGCACAGTTCCTACTTTCATAGCAAAATAGAGTTATTCTAGGCTGTGCCAAGAAACTACAGCATGCTATTCAGTAAAATTAGAACAAACAGGAAAATTTGTCATCACATAAATGCAGCACTAATTCATTTTTCATGACTGAAAAAATGTAATTATAGAGCATTTCTAATATAAGAGGCTTTGCTGCGTCAACTTAACACACATTTTGCAAGTTCCAACTAAATAAAAAAAATATTTAAAAAGTGAATGGGTTTAGAATGTTGTCAGAATTAAGGATGTGAGAAGAGTGACACAATATTCATTTATACTTATTTTTATTCAACCAACTGGGACATATAGATATTGTTTATGAGGTTTCTGAATACATCAGGATCAAATGGAATTATAAAATAAATATAATCCTAAAGCTACTTTGCTAGTGAAAGTCACCAATATGAACACCTAAAAAACTCAAGAGTCAGTTATTTTAAATGAAACATAAATACTTACTGACAAATTCTCTTCTCTAAAAACTTAAGAAATTGAAAAATAATGAAAATATCCTTGCAATCAGCCTATTGAGTTTACTTCAGAAGTCACTGACTGCTTTTTTTATTTAAATGCCTTGGCTAGAGAGAGGGGGCTTTTTTAGTAATAATCAACACAGAAGACTCAATATGGTAAGAAAAGGAAGAACAATTCCCAAAGAAGGGAATTTCTTCCTCTCAAAGGAAGTTCATACAAACTCTTCTTTCTCCCTCATTTAAGTGATTTCAGTTCAGCACCTTTCCACTGTGCACAAACCAGGGTGGACAGCTAATCTGTACAGACTGCAGGTATGGAACCATGAAGAACTTCACAGAAATCTCACTTAAACCTGGCTTGTTATTTTTGGGCTGCTAACACATATTAAAAAATACTTCTACAGGCAAATATATCAAAGCTGTTATGTTCAAATGAGTTACTCATGCAGCAACATAAGCCTGGAAAATTCAGAAGAAAAGAAGTGCACTCTTACAGCAGAATCTACGGAAAATTAATTTGGTTTTTCCAACACATCCCAGCTGTGGATTCAATTTTGAAATGCCATTCAGAACTGCCACTATCATCTTTCCTAATTTCTCCTGTTGTTTCTCTCTTTGTACAACTATTACCCAAGGTTTGCATTGAAGTGAGCCAATTCTTTACTCTAGCAGCCATGAGTAATCATAACACTTCCCTTTGCAGGCATTAGATTTGTCAGGAGAAAAAAAAAAGCAAATCTGGAAAGTGTATGATTTTGAGAAAACTATAAAGTTATTATGAAGAATTTCTTAACTTCACACAAAGTGTTGAAAACTTAAAACTTGCAAAAGCCATCTTTAATAAAGTCAGATAAACTATGGTACTTCAGAACAATGATACTCAGCATTTACACTGCAATTATTTAACAGTTTTGTGTCCAAGTCAACAGTGAGGGTCCAGTTTGTATAAAGCATTCACAGAAAAGAGCAATTTAAGGCCAGGGGATACAATTTAGAGATACTGAGCAGGAAAATATACAACTTGGATGACAGTGAACAATTTATTTCATTCCACAGGTCTCAGAGGTTTAAGCATCTAACTGGAGAATCTAACACTGTCAGATAAACAGGTCTGAAATTTGCAATCCCTAGAAATGGAATTGTAATATGAGGAACCTTGCTGTATTTCAAATTACAGTCTTGGAAAGCAGAAGGGAGCAGGGTGTTGCTGATCCACTAACATTTAAGTAGGATTTATAGAACTCCAAAAGCACAGTGGTTTGAATAATCAAAAAAAAAGGTAAAGTACAGACTCACTACCCAGACAGAAGGGTTTTAATCCATCCTGTTTCACTAAGGGAATATTAAGTTTTTTATCAAGTGAAATAAGTCATTTTACACTTCACACTCTTCCTATCACAACTCTAACATTGCACAGCAAACCTGATGTTCCAGAGAGGGAATTCCTGGAGCAGGATTCTCCAAGCCCTCTGGCTGGAGCAGTGCTCTGAGGCAGGTGACACCTGCCTGTCAATCAGCCCCTGATGACTTAGGGCAGAGCTGGTTCCCAATTTGGTATGAAAGAGATGATGAGATATTAAAGTGGTGGTTCTTCTTCATGTACAACAGGAGATGTCTTGGAAGTTCTTGTAGTACACATTCTTTAATTTACATCTAGAATCCCTGATAAGTAACTAAAGCTCATCCTTTAGATATCTTACTTCCTATATCAGTGTCGTTCTGTGAATCTGGACTTCAGTGTCTTGCCCAGAAAGAGATGAGAGCAGATTAAACCAAAAATATACTCATAATTTCCTGATGATTTCCAGATGGCAAGAAAGATATTTAGTGTATCCAAACAGTCAGGAATTTTTATAATGTCATGTAGTGAGACATCAAAACATGATGGCTATAATCCTCCTCTACATTAACTTATTGGAGAAGCAGCAGTAATTAGGGGTTATGATGGTGACTTACCACTCATACACTTTACAAAGAGAAAAGACTAATTATGACAGCAAACTATCAGTCTCCAAAGCCAAAATACCAGTGTAATGGAGAAGGTACACCAAAAAACAAACACACAAAAAAATGCAAAGTCCTTTCCTGCTTTATAGAGATTCTCAACATTTTACTCAACTCAGTTGCCCCTTCTCAAACTAGATACTCTGTTCATGGTTCTCTTCTCCCTCATGTCAATCCAGCAATGAACTCAATGATATTGGAGGAGGGAAACAAACAAATAGATAGATACTTAAGAGCCACTTTCTTTTATAATCTATGAAGCCAAACTAAAAGGGAGCTGTCCAGCTGGAATGTCTCTCCCTCCCCCCCCCCCCCCCCCCCGGCTCTGTTCTCCTGGAAAAATTAGTTCTTTCAGATTCTAAAAAATAGATCATTTTAAAAAGTGAACAGCAACTGAAATGACTAAATAATAAAACTTAACACTTAATTAGGCAAAGCTTTGAACCTATTTTTTTCTTAATAGAGATTGGGCATACAGACTGTATGGATAGTAATGTACAAAACTTCAATTCTTACTTCTCTGTAAGAAGTAAAGTCACAAGAACCATCTTTGTGATCTGTTGCAGAACACACACTTTTTGTAGCTACATCAGGTATTAGTGTCTTTCAGAAAATACCTTATAAAATGTAATTCAAATTATATTCCAGTTTGGAGACATAGGCTAGTATCTCATTTTACACAGCCCTAATACGCTGCATTTCAATATTGATTCTTAAACAGAGATATTTTCTAATGGATTTTTGGAAAATGCTAAACACTACCAAAATGTCTCAGAGGTGATTAACCTTTTATGAAATCAGAAATTTCAGGGCACACTGCCTGGGAAGGTTACCTGCCACTATTGGCAATTTCAGGACATACTGCCATTGTATCAGCTATAATTTATTACCTTGTGTGAACAGGCAGGGAACAGCCTTTCTGTGGCCAGGTTTCCATTCTCCTTTCCGTGGAACATGGAGCCTGAATCCCTCTGGAGCACAGAAATCTGAGAATGCCTCTGTTCAAGAGCACATGAAAGCTCAGAGCTGGTCTGTGAAGAATTCCAGTCCTGGCTGAAGAACTGGGAGCTTTCTAGAGCATAGACAACTATGAGCAAACTGCCTTAAAAAGCTACAAGCTATTCAGTGTATCAGATTTTTCCAGCCTGCTGCACAACTGCTCTTCATTAAAACACCAACTGCTATTTCCTATGGGTTTGGGGGTTTGTGTGGGTTTTGTTTGGTTGGTTTCGTGTTTGTTTTTTTTTTTTAAGGTATTTCCCATAATATTTTTTTTTAATTACTGTTGAAGTTTTTTATCCTAAAAGTAAACCTGCTAAAAACAAACAAACAAACAAAACTTTTAAAATCATCTATTTACAGTTTTTTCAAATATTTCCTGAGGATTAGAAATAAAGATGCCCGAAACTAGCACACAAGGCCTCTGATAAGACACAGTTACGTGGTTTAATATCAATCATTGCTTTCACAGAAGGAAAATCCTGAGATCTTTGCCTTTTCCCTCCACCTCCCAAGCTGAAGACAGGAAACTTTGTTCACCCCTTTCCTGACTGCACACTCTGTACTAATGGCTTGGCACCTTTTTGGACCAGGACACAAGAGCCTTTCTGGCCTGGGTAGAAACATGGACAGCATGTTATCCATAAAACCTGTCTGCATCCTAAATGACTCTCCACCATGCCCTGTCCAAAAGAGATTAATGAGACAGATTTCCTCTCTGTCTGCTGCTCTGCGTGTTTGTGTTCCATGCTGAAATCATGAAGAGCTTCAGGGCAGAATTAATAAAAATTGATTAAAACAAACCGGATCTCTATTTTTCTTCATTTGTGCCTGGAAAAATATGTTCACATATTACATTAAATTTCATTAGTAAAAGCCACAATTCAGGATGTATTAAATATCCTGATTACTGATATTTATTATTTGAATATCTTCTTAATCTAAGATGAAGATCAACTTTTCTTTTTTTCCTGGGAATTCTAATAATAACTACACATTTTCTTAATACCCTTAGTACTGAAAGCATAAGGAGAAGGGACTGGTAAGCAGTCTTCCATTGGGAAGATTCAAAAAATTTAACTTTGCTCATTAACTGGCATAAGCATTCAATCCATCAACTGACAAGGTGAATCAATGGCTAAATATTACATGCAAAGATAAAAATCCAGAATCTCAGGAAAGTGGGGAGAGAGGGAAGGAAAATTATAGTCATGTCTAAGTTCACAGAGCACAGAACTGCAGAGTTCAAGCTGAAGCGATGGCTTATCCCTTCCACAGCAGATTTGTGAGATCAGATGTAAATCTGCTTTGCTGCTTTCCCCAAGGGCTGCCAATGTCCAGCAGCAGCCAGAAGGTGCAGCTGGGATTCTCTGTACATGTGGCTTCTGACCACAGGGTTTCTCAGGAACTCCAGCCCTCCCAGGTTTTCCGAGTTTACAGCCTCTAAGACAGTTATGCTGTGGGAATAGGTATTTACAGCCACTCTTTTTCTAACAAGTTACTTTTCCCCCCAAAGATACTTAGAATTTTATTTTGCAAAAATTATCTAGTATCATAGGCATTCTCTCTGTTCCCAGAAACAGCTTTGTCACCTTTGTGATCTCCGCACAGGTTCCTTATAGCCAAAGAGTGAAAGTCAATGCATCAAGGTCCAGTCATAAAGCTGACCCCCATGTTAGTGAGCACTTCAGTAACCAAGTATATTTTATTTATTTTGATGTTTAACTTTGTAATGTCAGAAAAGATTTTAAATTCTTCTCAGCAGGAAAATACATATATACTGTACTTCTTATTTTTATCAATGTGTCACCATTACTCTCATATTTAACATATCTGTATTAGCTTATATGGAAAAACATCTGCCCTTTAATTCCTCTGCCCAGCACACTTTCAAATAACTCCAGCTGCACAGCACTCCAATTTTCTCCAAGCTTGATGTTAATCTCAAGCCCAGGATGATGTTTGCTTTCTATTTCAGGGCCCCAAAATATAAACAAATTTCTTCCCAAAAGGTACTCTGCGATAAAGGAACTAACTGGGAGAAAAGTGATGCTAAATAAATTATAATTTTAATTATAATTATAACTTTAACAGCAGACACATCCAATCACTACAAGCACTCAAAATCTAAAAGGAAAAAAAAAATGTAGTCCAACACATTTAGATACCCAATATACAAAACCTATTTGCTACAACATCAGGCATCTGCAGAAATAATAGCATTCTTTGCATTTAGTTTCCCAAACAAATAGCCTTGGAGATGAAAACACACACTTGTCAGGATGACCTCCCCAACGTGAATGCCAATTTTGCAGAACATAACTGTGTACACACTAAAGACTAGAAAACAGTTTTTCAGGGTCAAGAGAGATTTCAAGGCAAAAAGCTACATTTACCTCATCTGAATAAACGATAGAGAATAGAAATCCATTAATACAGCAAGAAGATCCACATTGCATCAGTTTTCAGTGGACTTGACTAATCTAGAATCCATTTCTATAACTGGACAGTCTCCATTTTATTGAAGAAATAAATGTCAGATTAGACAGAGCCATACTTAGATTCACATTGCAAGAGACAAGAAAAGAAAAGGTTGGTCAAACTGCAGAAGAAATACCGATGAAGTAAGAAAAATTACCAAGGAATTAAGTTGCTAGGATACTGCGCACTAATGTGAAATCAGATATAGCAATTAAAGTAAAACTATACTTTCAGGATGTAAGAACAAACCCATTTATTAGTCTAAGCCAAGTAATTAAATGGAATATTGAAAACAGAAGTAAATGAAAGAAAGCAATTCAAAGTGCTACATAGTCCACTTGGTAACAAAAGCTGGAAAGGTGAATTGATACACCATTACAAAGACAGACAGTAGCAAATACAGATTAAGGACTACATTTGCACTTATACCCTCAACAAGATCTTCTATTTGGGAAAGTTGTGTTTAGGTATTTTCTCAGTGTTACTGAGAAGCCAACAGTAGCACAGAATAATAAAAGCTAAGCAGTAAAACCACAAAAAAACCACCAGAACAAAACAAAAGAAAAGCAAAAAACAAAACCCACAAAACAACTAACCCTGCTTGACAGCTACCTCCAAAATTCCATTAGAGCTGCACGGATAATAACAAAATAGTCCATCACCAGAAGAATTCTGTAACAGGGAGAAGTAAATTCATTCTCCACTTTTTCAGTGTTTTTCATTTTCTAAACCCATCTTAGACACCTAAATTAACACACAGATCTCCCTCCACCTTATGAAGGCATGTAAGAGCACCCAGACTCTCCTTCTTTAACACTACAAAACTAATCTCCATTTGATGAATTTGGTTACAGCCATATGAGGTACAGAATGACTATGAGAACTCTCAGCAAACCTCCAAGGTATCAATAAATTAGCTGCCATTCGTGGTGGATTGACCTTTGCTGGATGGCAGATCCTCCAAGCTGCTCCATCACTCCTTTCCTCAGCAGAACAGGGGGGAAGGAAAATAAGATGGGGGGAAATAAAAACAAACATGGGTCAAGACAAAGGCAGTTTAACAAAGAAAAGCCAAAGACTGCATGTGGAAGCAAAAGAAAACAAACGATTCTTTTCTCCACTTCAGCAACAATGGCCAACCTTCCTACTCCTTTCTCTTAGCTTTTATTGCTGCACTGACACCACAGGGTATGGAATATCCCTTTGGTCAGTTTGGGTCAACTGTCCTGGCTAGGTCCCCTCCCAAGATCTTGCTCATCTGATTGGTACAGAAAACCTCAAGCCTCTGCCTCAGCTTTTATCTCCTTAAACACTATATCTGTGCAAGGAGAAATTCCTCAGAAGAGTGAAACTAATTAAGTAACCAAAAAAGAACAAACGAACAAAATCAATGAAAGTAAGGCAATATTGAAATGCAGAATTTCCTTCAACCTTGTAGATGAAACGAGCACACCATTTTAAAGCAGTGATTTTTCTAGGCTGTGCTAGCATTAGCTTCCTTTGTGTGAACAGGCAAATTATTCTTGCCCCATTTTCACTGAATCAAGATTTACAAACTCAGCCACAATTATGAGAGATCAGTGCACCTGCTAGTATGCAACACTAAATTTTCACATCTTTCTTCAAGCACCTGTGATTTCTTTGGGTTATAAAAATGCTGACTGCTGCATCCCTGGCATACAAGGGATGCTTGGTATATATCATATATGCAAGTTCCATGATTGCATTAACTGAATTTACTTATCTGTATTTGTGTGTTATTTGACCAAATGATAGCAAGTTGAAGCACTTTCTAAGGGTGATGTGACTCAGAAAACCTCAACGGCCTCTTAAAAAACCCTAAACACAAAAGCTAAGCGTCCAAAAAGATCATCAAAAACCACTGTGTCCCAGTAACAGAGCTAATAGTGTTCACTGCCAATGTACTGAATGCACTTACCTTGATGAATATGGAGCATCCACTTACATAAAACTACTCTGCTGTAGCAATTTTACCATGCAAAAAACACTGTTCTCAAAAAACAGATGATCTGAGAGTTTTTGAACCAAGTAGGCACTGACATTAAAACAGGGCTATTCCATAAATAAAACTCTCCAGGCCTTGCACTACAGTCAAATAATACCCTGGCACATGGAGTTGGCAACAGATGCAGCAGAAGGAGCGCTGACACTTGCAGTATCAAAGGATCTCCCTATTTCTGGGAATTCTAATGCCCTGAGAATATTCTCAATTATTTCTATGAGGGATCTTTAAGATAGTAATCATTTGAAAGCATGCACACACATGTCTGATTTAGAAATTTTTGACAACAAAACACGGGAAGGAAGAACAAGCTCCCAGTGGAGATTGTCCCCCCTTCTCCTTCTCTGCCACAAGTCACCCAAATTCCCTCCTCCTCAATATCCATTGCATTACAAAAGCTTCTACAATGCTGTACACATCTAGTCCTTGAACACAACATCGTCCCCATCCAAACACAGACTCTGCTTTGAAATGCCACTGAACCAGGCAGCTCTTGCAAACCAAGAGAACTTGCTACCTTGTTTATGTCCAACAGATGGGCCATAAACTTTGAGGCAGCTACAAGAAGACATAAAACTGGCAAAATAAGTTCTGATAAGCCAGGAGGAAGCTACATTCACAAAAGGATACAGGATGCTCTCCTCTGTCCCCTGACATGTAGAAAAACATGCCCATGTCTTCTACTGTTGTGTTTTTCCCTTACACCTGAACCATCTAAGACATACAAAAAGGAAGAGGGAGAGGGAAGTATTAGCTTTAGGCTTTGGCTGTTTCGTTGGGTTTTTTTATATTTCTAAATTTGACAATTTCAGACAGGCTCTAAGGATGGATAACAAAAGAGTATTCTTAGCCCACGGAAAAGCCAGACATGAAGCTAAGAAAAGAGCCAGACAGAAATTTTTCCTGTTTTTTTTAGGATGACTATTACAAAATCAGGGTTTACTGCACAGTTTAGAACAACATAAGGTCTCAGAATCTTATACAAATATATATCCACGCAATTATTTTAATCTATTTATATACATACATAAATAAAATAATCAATTGTTTTATATTTCATACGTTAAATTCTTTCAAATTAATACAATATCTATATTTGAAATACGTTTGATTCTTTTTTTACTGACTCATATTTGGCACATTGTCAAAGTCCCAACTCAACTGTACTTCTTGTTTGCATTTATTTTTTTGTCAGTCAAAGCAACACAATTCAAAATGAAGAAAAAGGACATACAGGCATATTAACTGTTTTAGCACTTGTAGTTAGGAAATATTTTACAAGTTAATGCACAGGTAAAACCAATTCTATGACGTAATCAAACCTGCAAATGTTGGCAGCTGTAAAATTTTTCTACCTAGCAACAGAGACAATTTAAGATGTCTTCAAATTAGAGCAAAATAATCAGTGTCCCAGAACACTATCCAAGAGCAAAGACATACACACAGGTCAGCAGCATGCTGGCTGTGCCCTGAACTCCAAGCTCATGGATTAAAATTTCAGCAGCGCCAGGGTCACCTCTTTATGTTGCTACATCACCAGGAGGGACAAAGGATACATCATTTTATTTGTACGTGTTCTTGCCTGGACAATTTTAACGTTGATGATTATAACTACCCAAATGAAAGTTCTAAGAAGTGTCTGATTCGCTTGTTCCACCTTCTCTGAAAAGCTCCTGCTTCCTCCTCTTTCCTGCGTATTCCACAGACCGTTGTCTCCTCACCGCACACTTCTCCTCCCTCTTGCTCTGATCACTGCTGTATCCTCTTCCTCACGGCTTCCATCTTCCTCTCCTGCAGGCAGCACAGTGTTTCCTCATCAGTCCCTCTTGGCTACAGCTCTGACAACCTTCACCACTCCTCAGGTGTGCTTGTGCCACCTCCTTCCTCCCGACCTCCAACCGCAGCTCTATCCCTACGGGCGAGTGCAGAACCAAAGCCACTCAGAGATGGAGCAACCAGCTGCCTGAGGAGCTGCTCTACGTTCCCCAGAGCTGCCAGGAATGCCACCAGGAAAACCCCCTGTTGAGGCACACAGCCAAATCCTAAAGCTGAGCAGTGCTGCGTGCTCTCCCTGTCACCCTTCCACAGCCTGCTGGAAGACACGGCAGCTGAAGATGCTGACTAACACTGCCATCCAACCGATCCATAATTTCCAGAGGATTTGGAGCATATCTAACAGCTTTAAGTCACAGAACAAATGCAACCTGGCAAAGCCAGAAATTATGAAAAATTTGGTCATTTTCCCAAGCAAAAATGTTTAGAAACAACGTAGGAGGGTAGCAATGTTTCTGGCAACTGACCTCGTTAAAATAAACAATGAATCAGCCTTTTAATTTGTCATCCCCAGCTTAATAATTTAAGTAAGTGACTTTTTAAATGTGCACCTGGATTTAGTGAGATTTTAGCAGGTGCATATGTGGTAAACACACCAAATAATAACAACTTCAAACTTTTTTTGGCTATTACTTTCTAATCTGCTCCAACATTAAAGTCAATCTTTGAAAACAATCTGTTTTTCAAAATGGAAATGGAACAGCTAGCTGACACCATTGGTTTGTCTTTCTTCAGTAACTATGATGGAAAGAAATCTTCAACCATTGCCTTGGTGCTTAGTGAAAGAACTGGATTTTAAATTGACTTGTAGATAAACACAAATCTGCCTGAATACCATACAATGGGTAGATTTCACAAGGCAGCTATTCGGGTGTCTCACTTGTCTTAGGCACCTGCAGTTTCTGATGAAACACTTCAAAAGATTTGCTGTACTATGCTCTGCAAAGGGAGAACTTTAGAAGTACGATTCAGCAAAGGAGAAACAGAAGATTGATCCTGAATACCCATTAGATTTTATGTTCAATAACACGCTTGCAAAATATTCTATGAGAGTTTACCTCTATATGCCATCTGCTTTCTCTCTTTTGTGATTTTAACACACAGAAGAACTTTGCAAGTCCTGCAGGAGAGTCTTCTTTTCAAGTTCAAACTCTGCTGACAACTTGGTGGATTTGGTCTGTCAGCAGACAACACAAGAATTTAATTCATTTCTAGAGTTTTCAGCTTTCCAGATATTCATTCAAGAACATTGAGTACCAGTATTTGGAATACAGAAATCTGATTGAGATGGGATTTTTTGTTTTTGGTTTTGTTTTTTTTTTTTTTTTGCTGCAAAATATCAACTAGAGGTCATATTATCTTACACATTGTTTTGGTAAGTAGCTAAATCAAGAGAGCAGAATATAACCTTGGACTGAACAACTAGAAAACACTTCAGAGCAACTAGAAGATAAAAAAAAATGAGCCTAAAGTAAAGCATTATCATTTCAGAAGGACAAAATAAAGACTTAAAGCATCTGCAACACCGAAATGTGGCAAATACTGACTCAGCACTTTCACATGAGTTTGTCTGGAAATAGTATCTTAATCAAAGAACAGAAACCCAAAAAGCTACTGAGAAGCTTCTGACTTTACTGAATAGCTCCATCAAGAGACCACTCTGATCAATTTTCACCTTAACCTTTTGAAAACAACGGTATTTACAAAAAAAAACGCAGTCCTAAAAATGAAACAAGGCAAGAGTAAATTAATGCTTACAAGGAGGATAAAAAGAACTGTCAACAAGTAAAGTCTTGCAATTAATATATAAAGAAGATTGACTAAGGAAAAATATTTCCATCTGTGTAATTTCTTTTTAATGCAATGGGAATGGAATTTTGATTCAAAAGTAAAGCAAATTTCAAGTTCCACGTCAGAAGCTGTAGAATAGTTTAAGTGTGAGAAATGCCATGCTGGATATATTAAAAAAAGAAAACAAAAACCTATCCTTTTTTACAACAAACAGTAGGAATCAAATATTCTCCGATTATCCTAAGAAAACAAATATTTCAAATATCATATGGAAAACAAATTCTACTAGCTTCTGCTTTATATCTGGAGAGCCTCAGGTTGATCTCTGGACAAACTTCATTTAGCATTCCCGTAAACAACATTTACCACATAGGTAAGAATGTTCTAATTAAATTTATTGATGATAAACTTGAGAAGAACTTTCAGTGTAGGGAAAAAGGACAATTTAACATCTAGAAAAAACTTCATAACTTAAAGCACTAAGCCAATACAGCAGCCTGAAATGACAAATGGTAACTATTCACTCCTTTTGTGTAGAGAATTTCCTGTTTTAAGCTGATAGTTCAAGACTTGGAAGCAAAAAAAAAAAAAAAAGAAAACCAAACAACTCACAAGTGTGAGCTCCAAATGTGACAGTTCCTATAAATGACAAGTGGAGTAATCCAGCAGCAGTGAACATTAAAAATAAGGAAGGATTAGTCACAAAAATTTCCTAGTCTTAGTCACAAAAGTTTCCTAGTCTTATTTATAAATGAATTCTTGGTTCATAAAAGGGACTATAGTATGTGGCAGCTCAGAATACCAGAGTAGTGCTGATACATATTCTGAAAACTATTAATATAGGTTCTGTTCACAGAGGGATATTCACCCTCTGGATTGTGGCTAGTCAAGCACACAGCATTTGGAATAGAAGTATGAGATACTTGTCACAATATAAAAACTGAATTGAGGAAATCACTCAAGCTGTTCTCCTGAAATCAGGCACAGGAAGAACCAACCACAGAAACAAGTGTACCATTATTAAAGAGGTGCCACATAGATAAAAAAAGGTGAAGAAATAAGACAACATAAAATTGCACAATTTAAAAATTAATAATCAATAACAATCAATTATTCAATAAGCAATTAATCAATAATAATAATAATAATCAATTGATAAAGATATATTGTTATCATGTGAATGCAGGTACCAAGGAATCAGGCAATGCTCACCTGTTCCCAGTCTTTGGCTGTGATCTGGCCAAGCAACAACAGCAATTGCCAAAAACACATTTACATTTGCAGTACCAAATGCACATGGACCACGCTATTCATCAAATATTCTTCTTTTCCACTACTTCACTTCGGCTCTTGCCATGTTAAATTTTATTTCCACAGTCAATAAAGTTATGCCTACCTCTACCCAGACAATTTCCTGAAGATTTGGAATTTTAGGATGTTCATTTGTGTTGGCAAAAACAAAAATGCCACGCAGCCAAACAGAAGTTATGATACATTGACCAACTCTGCAATTCCTTTTTTTTGCCCATATCTCCTTTTTTTTGGCCAACTGTCCTTGAATTTTCAATTTTTTGCTACTCTTTGCAGTGATCAGTAAAGGGACATATCTGCTTATCCATTTCAGTCATTCTTCTTGTTTGTCTGCCTGCTGCCTCACTATTTCTCCCAAATCTCTCCTCAGCTGACAGAGAGGTACCCATGAGAAACACCAACACGTTTTGTGGAGTTGAGCTTCGCTGGGAAGGTGCAAGAATTGGCCATGAATAAATATTCTGCCACATTCTAAAGTTCCTTAAGTTCTAAGCTGTGTAACCACAGCCAGCAGCTTAGTTCCATATTAAATACCACCCCTACAAATTTACCACTTCCAGACTAAAAAGGCAACACAGTAAAAACTTCAGTAAGGGGATCAAGAGATAAAAAATACTAAAACTCTTCTTAAAGAACAAACACACGACCACAACCACTCATGTTTAACACTATCCAGGAAGGTGGGCATGTTTTTGCACAGAAGGTGCCTTGGTTAGGTGGTCTCTGAGAAAATGCAACACATAAAAAGCTATTCTTCCAAAAAACAAAAGCAATCAGGCATTTTGCCATAAAACTAGAAAAGGATCTTATGAGACAAGGCACTGTCCAAGACAAGTGAAGTGACATTATCAGGTGCAGGAAGTATTCATGTTTAACCTATAAATTAGAGTAGCTGACTCAAAGTTACACACAAGTATGACTTTACCATTAACAGTTTTGTGACAAGTACCTATAAAACCCCACAGCGAAATTTCCAGCTTACATTAAGACACAAAATAAGAAGAAAAATATTTTTTTTTCCC
This sequence comes from Pseudopipra pipra, assembly GCF_036250125.1. Lineage (NCBI taxonomy): Eukaryota > Metazoa > Chordata > Aves > Passeriformes > Pipridae > Pseudopipra > Pseudopipra pipra. Next base: position 9,668,887 of record NC_087550.1, read on the forward strand.
AGGAGATCTTCCAAACACTTCTAGGTTGTCATTATGAGTTTAAGTGTGATAATTGCCAACTCCCATTTCAGTTGCTCTCCCACATATGCTTGAATTTCAGGTAAACTGATCCAAGGTTGCTGCTTGTTTTTCAAGTAAAGAAACTGAAACTATGAAAACTTCCTGCTTCTATTTCTTTATATTTTTAGCAAAACACTAGGGCAAAAAGCCCAAACTTGAAGCCTCTTCTTTACAGACTTTTATTGTTCATGGTGGAGACCAGCTGGTTGAAGATGGAGACAGGAGAATAATAGGACAATAAGAATAATAAAAGCAAAAATGGATTCGTGATCCTTTTTCTCATTACGTCAAATTCTTGAAAACTTTTTTTCATGCAGAAGTTAGGAAAATTTGAGAACAACTACACAGATACTACAGATAACATAAAATCATCTGAGGAAGCTTGATCCTAAATTCAAGCTTCTGAAAAAAAGGAAACATAGAACAAGTTTAGAAGTTTGTCAGAGAATTAACAGCAGCATTACTCTCCCGAATCCTGCATCCAGGAATTCTGCCATTCTGTTTTTCTGCTCTGTTTTTGTATTAGTACAGTTTGCTCACTTCTGGATTCTTCTGGTTCACTACCAGCAACGAAGCAGATTTCTGAACAGGTGTTCAGAAAGAATATTTGTTGTTTCTTAGAAAGTCCTGGTGCCTCCCTAATTCTTTAAATCCTGTTTAAGAAGAACCTGATCTAGTAGTTCTGAGGGTCAAATCACGGTGCTTAGTCCAGGCATATGTGCACACTCAGGTCTGTAGATTAGCAAGATTAGGCTCTAAACTCCAGTATTAGCAAAGTGCACGCACAAGATCTGGCTTGGCAGCTCCCCTCGTTGGAGTCTGTGGAAGCCAATAATAAAAAACAATACATCTGCCACTGGAAATGTAGTGGATGTACTTCCCACACACAATAAAATTCATGCTATTATATTTTAGTAGATGTATTACCTTTTAATCCTGCTAGTAAATAATCTTTTACAGGAGAATTACTGCTTAACAAAGAAATCTCAAAGAAAGGAAGAAAACGCTTATTAAACCATATTCAACACTAAACTAGAGGCCTTCCAAGTGACCTCCTGGTGTTGCAAATTTCAGGTTGTTTTTGTGGAAAAAGGAGGTTGCATTAACACTTATATTTGTTACCATTTCAAATTACCTTTTTTAGGGTTAATAAGCTCAAATGCTTGCAAAACAGGCGAAAAGCTTAAAAACACTGGAAGTATTTATGTCAGACACTTGTGTTTCCATTCGTTGCGCTTATCTTGCAGCCTAAGAAATTCACAAGTTTAACACATGAACTCCTGCAGCTACAAAAAAAAAAAAAATAAAGAATTTAACTGATTTCAACTAAAATGATTGCATTTGATGAATGGCAAACGGACACCCTCCCATTTCACAGAAATTAATGATGCCTCTTCAGCGAAGAGCATCTGTTTCATGAAAGTAGGACAAAGGCTGGAATGTAGCACAGCCTTTCACATCCAGCATTAACCAGATGACCCAGGATGACCTGGAACAGCATAATTCTGACTCTGCTGAACTAGCCAGCACCAGGTCTTCCATAACTCATCTGTATTGACATCAACACTCCAAAAACAAATAGCACATATTTTTAGTGTGACTTTTATTTACAGAGGAAAAAAAAAAAAACCAACAACATTTCTGGGGGAAGTTTCCATTTCTCCCTTCCAGAGCACTTCAGTTATTGCGCTTAAGTTTTCTTCAGTTTTGCCCAGTCTTTCTGGTCAGAAATCAAGTTTTGCATTGAGATTTAATTTATGAGCTTTATCAGTGCAAACCAAGTTATGAAAATTATAAAGTTAAAAATATATATGTAAAGTTATACGTAGTTTGTAAGTTTATACATGAATACAGTTAAAATGTGCATATTCAATAAATGCAGCCTATAGACCACATATTGCTTAAATAACAGAAGAAACAACTTCACTCTTTTCAAACTTTGCACAAGAAGTTTTACTGATCACAGTGGATACTGCATTTTAAGCTGGTCTACATCTCACTCAAAACTCTGAATTTCAACGTGCTTTTAGCCTTCTACTACAACACTACAAATAGAAACCAAAACCAATGACTGGATCTGTTTTAGTACAGCAATAGGATGATCTGATACCAAAAAAATTTCACTGAGAAAAATGGGACAAACGTTAAGTGGCTGTGTTTGCAAACAGAAGAGTAAGGAAAACAATTATACTGAAGATCAACTGCACAAGGCTAATCAGCTCAACCACAGCCCCTGTGATCTTTTTAGTTCAGGGACTTATTTGGAGAGCTCCTCTTTCAGCCTCCTCCCCTTGCTATAAGCTACTGAACTGTAACTATTCAGAAGATACACTTTTCACAGGATAAGAAAGGCTCCACACAAGAGTTAGTGCAGAATGAAGAGTTCTGCTTTACTTCATAATTTGTCTCACTGTATTTTGAGAGGAGAAAGCTTCAAAAATGCAAATGTTGAAAGAAGTTTGCCAGCAGACATAGCAACACAAAAAGGACAAATAGCCACTCATTTAGCCAACATTCTAGGTGGCTGAAAGCATCATTTATTGTATCACTTTAATGAACAAACTTTAGCACTTCCACAGTCTCAACAGACGATTTTGAGGGGGGAGAGAAAGAGTTTTTGAGTTGCTGGGATCATCAGACAACTTAAAAGCATTCATGAGTGCAAACCACAGAATAGCAGTACTTATTTAACAAATTCTTGCTGGGATGCAGCTGCTGACAAATAAGCCTAGATAAAATGGTCCTGTTATATGTATGAGGTTTCTACATGGCAATTACTTAAGATTTACAGTTTATGCACTCAGCACGTTGAGAAAAATGCCAACACGCTTGTGTGGCTGAATGACTCTTCATATACTGTGACTGCACCTTTGAATTTTCACAGACAAGTAAGTACACAGCACATTCCTACAATTCCAGCTGCAATTGCAAAAAAATTATAGACAACACACAAGTAATTCCGTTGCAGTAACAAAATCTCAATTTTATCTGAGCATTGATACCGATTACTTTTGTGTTTCACAATGAAAATAAACAGAATTGCAAATGATACAGTTCCCCACAGATGAAAGGAGACAATCATCTTTGATTCAGCTTAGATAACTGGTTTTGTGGCAGAAGAGTTAGTGTTTTATTTATTTTATTTTATCTATTTTTTACATGTTGCCAGCAAAGTTTCACACACACTTAAAATTCTTCTGGGGTGGGGGGAGGGTGGCTGGCAAAAAAAAAAAAACAACAACTTCTTTCCTGGATATTGGGAACATTTGCAAACAGTCAGCTAAAAAATTGAATTACATTCATCAAATAAAATAATTGCCCTATCTTCTTGATCATTTATTTTCAGTATTGATCTAAAGGGATGCACACAAACAATTCTTCGCCTATCTCATAATACCCATTTAATTCCCCTATATTTGCAATGTTAGGCACAGATAGAGGTTTCCAAGAGGAATTAATCATGACAAACACTATGAAAACCTCTGAAAGAAACCTGCATACTCTCATGAGCCTGAGTAGCCTTAGAGCTCAATTTAATTAGTATTAACTTTAAAAAGTTAAATCCAAAGGTTCTGAGATCCCATTATCAGGGAAAAGAAGGAGTAACCACTTGGCTTACTATAAATATTAAATATTTCCTTTAAATTACATAGTTGGAAGAAAGACTTCCAGTTGAATTCTCTATATACATCCATTTAGTTTTAATCTGAAATATGAATTGTCTAAAGTTGTACTGAAGAAAGGAACTAAAGTCATACCCTATACTGAAGGTATACTAAAGAGTTTTGTTTTAACTGTATTTTAAAGTAAACAGCTACTGTAACTGTGGCAACTGAACCTATGAAAACAACGGGAAAGTACTTGGAAATATCAAAAGAAGCTATCCAAGAACTATAACCCCAGCAAAAGCTGAGATATTGTTACAACAAACAGGGTAATTCTCTATTGTCCCCTTTTCACAACCTGCATCCCTTCCACAGATACAATGGAAGTTGTTCTTAGTTGTCATTTTTACTATATCAGACATTAATGTTTAGTGTTATCTCCATTATCCTCACTCCAACTCAAGCAAGAAAAAAAAAAAAAATCCCACAAAATTTTGTCTTACATCTGAGATAAGAAAATCCTGTGCTGAAGTTTCAGATGAGAATGGTTTCCTCATGTTTTGGCCCAAAACAGATGACAATTTCATGTTTATTCAGACTTCTTCAACGGATTTAATGCACTTAAAATATCAAGTCTTATGTCAGCACACTGACATAAGAACAAAAAAAACCTAAAAACCTAGATAATGCAGGAAGAAGAGATGAAAGAGCAGATTAAAAGAGAATAAACCTGAAAATGGATCACGAAGCCTAAGAGACGTTGGAAATACAAGAATGTTGGAAAAAATGTGGAAAAAAAAATACCATATTCTCACAAATAAAAATGCAAAATATTTTATGATGCCTTTAAATTGTGGCATTTTCTTGGATTAGGAAAGTAACCTTATACATGGTGTCATCTTGCACTTCATGTTTAAATTATTCATTGCAATGTAAGCCAAGGAAAAAGCCTGCAGTGGTAACCTCAATGATTTCTAACAGAAGTCACTTAAACTCAGTACTTAGTTCAGATCTGGTAATATTCAGGAGGGGGGGTGGGAAACCAACAATTCAGCATTATTTTAATGTACTCAGAAAGCAAATCTGAGCTTGATCATATGATATATGATCATAGAATCATATGAGTTAGAAGGGACCTTAAAGATGATCTAGTTCCAACCTCCACACATTTCATGCTTTCAGAATCACTGTGTTTCCCAGAACCTACACAAAACAGAAGAAATAAAGATAATTTTTTTATCGTGCATTTGCTCTGTTTTATTTCAAATAATAACCCTCTCTCCTTCTCAGATCTGAGAATCAACCAGCGTCTGTTTTCTAAAAACTATTTTGGAATGTTGTCGAAATCACAGGACGTTTCCAGTGCAACAGGCTAAAATTAGATTCCTAAATCTGTAACTTAGAAAAATCCCTCAGTAAAACAACAGAACTTCTGACTCTGACACCTCACTCCTTCTCACGTTTGTGCTTCACTGCTTTGAAAGGAGTGGGCTGGTGTAGAAAGACTTTGAAGAGGTTCTTTATTTATTTATTTATTGACCTCCCAGACCCACCTAAAATACAGCACACAAATGGTCAATTCTGTTTGTTTTGAGTGAGAATAACTGAAAAGAAGTAGATACTAGAAATAAATTATCTTTCTTTCCAGTCAAACGTTTCTTTAGGAGGACGCTTGCACCTAGGAGGACTTGATTCAGGTGTCCAACACTTTCCGGGGAAAAAGAGGAAAATACTGCAAAAATCCAGTACTTCCAATATCCATGAGTATGTGCTAATCCATAGGCTGCAGGTTGTGAGAGAAAGCAGAAGCTTCTTAAGGTAGCTAGTTTAAGAGTTTTCAATTTTTAATAACATGCATTCAGAAATCTTCTGCACATTTGTACCCAATTACAGGTAGGAACCCATAATCTATTAACTCACCCCTTTTAAAACTTAATATTCTGCTAACCCGCGCAAACTTGAACCATTATCTCTGAGGTACAATTCTGGAACAAGCAAGTGCTAAGCACTGCATTAACTCTGGCACTGAGTTTTTATTAATTTATTAGTTTCTAATGGTACAAACCAAAAACATTCCACAAAGCCAATTAACACATGCAGTATACCAAAATGTGACTTCTGCTTCAGAGACAAGAATACTTAATGCTCAGGAATAAAAAAGGATTTTTAAAATTCTTTCTTTGTGAATTAGAGTTGGTTTGGGTTTCTTTCCTTTTTCAAAAAAATATCAAAACACCTTTCGGTGCTTTTCAAACACTGGAACAACAATAACTACACCTGTGACACTGAAATCTTACCAAAAAAATCAACATAAAATGAATCATCATAAAATGAATTACTTTTAGCCTTGGTAGATATTAATTTTCAATTGTATGGGTATTATTTGTATATGTCACAAAATCTCTAATTTAAATCAAGGAAAAGCATTTTACTGTTAATAATGAACAACCAAAAAGCACAACTAAAACTTTCTTCTCTAGACTCCACTATATATATTGCAGTGCTTTAGAAGGAATAGGGGAGATAAATTCCAAGAAAAAGTGTTTTCACACTCCTCCATTAACAGCTGCAGCTTATTTTTTGAATAAGTAATTACATACTTAGAGCAAACACATTTATAACTCTGACCTAGCTAGAGCACATTTTCATCACTTTTTCAGTGCAGAAGTACATTTTCCCCTTATTTATCCTCCATCTGTTCTTCCAACTTTTAGTTTAAGCAGTGGTCAATGAGAGGCACTCTCTACAAAAGTGCTGCAAACTGAAGTTGGATTCTAATTAGACATTTATTATTCTGCTGCAACACTGAACACTGATAAAACAAATCTATCCAGATCCTAGGCAGTTCATTATAATCTAGCATCACTATTTCCAACTGCAGCATTAATGGCATTGAGACAAGACAGTGATTAAAAATTTATATCTTTCTGTAAATGGAAGAAAATTTAATAAATTTGTTTTCTTGCTTAATTAATTGTGGTTTATATACTGCTACTACACAATTACAACAAATTTCTTCCAGCTATTATTGATGATCTCATTGTGCTGTTACTAAATTAGTCCCAAAGTGTTCAAGAAACTAACAACAGAAAAGGATTAAAAAGGTTCACACATCTAGACATGCTAAACTGACCAGGCCAAATAATCCTAAATATACAGACAAGTAAAGAGTCAAAAAAGTTATTTGAATTAATTCTGAATTAATTCAAACTGAGAATAAAAGGAAGTATACATCACCATGCTGAATAAAACTAAAACATTTGTTCAATGCAAAAGTTCCTTTTCATAAAGTATAAAGTGCTATATTGTGCAGTTGTTAGCTCTCAAAGTAGCATTGCCAAAGAAATCTGGAACAATAACTTCTTCAAACATTTAAGACAGGCAAATTCATTTTTGAAAAGTAGTAGCCTGGTGTTCTCAGCCCATACTTAAGAATTCAGCTAAGCAACAAAGATGAAAGAACAGCACCACCTAGTTCTCTATTTAAAAGTTTTCAAATATTATCATCCATTGATTTATTTTTGTAATCTATATTCACATATGCCTGTGTATTCTGCAGCGAAATCTGTCACACTGCCATAGGAAACAATACTAACAAGTTTGTCAGGAGTTATTAAAGCATCTGATGTAGATACTTCACAAGTGTGAGCTGTGAAGGAAAAAAAAAACAACAAAACCAAAAGCAAAGACTTGATATGACATAGCACATGAATGCTAGAGACTTGCAATAATACAAATATTGTTCCGAAGCACCATAAACACTGGATGGATTTCTCATCCATCCCTAATACTACTTGTGGGACCACTTCTCTAATTTGACCAAAACACTGTATTTGTGCTGATTCCTCCATACAGCAGTTTGATACTTCACAGTATGTATATGTGTTGCAGATACAAAAAATATACTAATGGAGCAGACACCCTGAGCAACATGTTAAAAAACCTAATTAGAGCTCAAGCAAGTTGTTTCACCGTTACTTTTCTATTCTGCAAACAGTAGAAGCCTTTCAGAAAAGGGGTAGATATTTCAGGTGCTAGTTGGACTCGAGGTTTTCATGTCAGGAATTCCCCTTCCAGAGAATGAGAAATGTGCACTGGAGCAATCCAGAAGTTTACCAGGAGACAACAGCAGCACCTGAGAAGTTACCTACTCCTGCCCCAGAAACCACCTGCTCCTAACCAAGTTTTACCAGCAGAGCTGCCAGTGTTTAAACATGATAAGCACATCACTACACATGCAGAATAGCCATTCTGTTTTTCTAGGCATGCTAGATTTCCTCGGGTCTCACGCACATCAAGAGGAAATAATAGCAGTGGAACAGTATTTTTGAAGTCATCATCTGTCTTGACATTGACATTCGTAAGTCAGCTCCAATTTCTTATACTAATATACATTTCACTAGATTTTTCCTGTAAGTCTCTTAATTGAAACAAAGCACAAGTGACATTGACACTGTGAGTATTCTGGATAGTGCTGAATTTTACACTGAGATGGCCTGTCTTGCAATATCACAGAGAAAAGGGGTGTTAACTGCACCTACAAAGTGTTTTAGCTGCACTTGAATCAAACGTTCAAATCAGCTAGTTGATTTATCTTAACTCAGAAAGAGGAGAATGAAATGCAGCCACGCTGAAATACTCTCATGTAGCACATTTGTATCAACATGCTGAAATTCATCTAGATTCCTGGTTTTCATATGGTAGCTTTTGAAGTATTTTTCTGCTCTCAAATTTGCCCCTTCTCACCGATGCCTGTAAGAAGTCTTCCATGCTGTACTGACTCAAAAAAATCAGGCTATTAACGGATGGAAGAGACTAGAGCCTTATGCCTACCTCACTAAAAAGCATTTGAAACTGGTGCCCCTGGCAGGGCTCAGGCTCCAGTGCCAGGGACTGACTCCCACTGCTTCCCCTCCTGCCTTCTCTCAGTGCACATTTGAGGAAGGCAGAGAAGTAGTGGGAAGAAAACAACAATAATTTTAAAAATTTAACGAAAAAAAAAAAAGGAAAAAAAAATCTAAGCCAGCCATCACATCCCTCTCAGGTATTTTCTCCTCTAAGTAGGGAGAAGGATGTCCTCTCACAGCTTCTACAGAATGCACTTCCCCTAAAATCTTTCCTCGTTGCATTTCGTTTCCTGTGGAGAGGAAGAGGTGGAGAGGCATGGCAGGAGCAAGGAGAAAAGGTACACTCCCATCCTGCAACCCTCCAATCATACAGGGGTTTGCCCCAGCCTAACCTTCATACATGTCCTTGTCTTTCACAGCAAAGGCTTCTGTGGTGACTCTGGAAGGCAAGTTTTATTCCTGGAGAAAATTAATTGCCCACATTCCCTGCCCTCCATCTATCCACGTACCTACGTATCATCCATGTGTTGTCATGGCATAGCTCACTTGTTGCAGAATTGACACGTCAATGTAAACAGACTAGACAAATTTGAGGCTCTTATCCTCACAATCTTAAGAAAGCAAATCCCTCATGCACACAGAGTAGGGCTACTGCTGTTTCCCCACCACAAGCCTTGCAGCAGCAAACAGCAGAAAAAGAGAAGTTTGTTTTTCTTGACAGGTATCCCAGGCAGACAAGGCCTGAAGGGAGATTACCCTGCATGTATCTGTGACCAGCCAGTCACCTATCTTGAAATTTCTTTCTCGAGATGTTAACTTTCTGGAAGAAGTTTGAATCATAACAGTTTTTAAAGACCAATTAAGAGAAAAAATAATCCTATGATATTAACTCATTAAACAGCAAATTTTCATTTGTTTAGTTTATGTGATAAAGGCTACTAGATTCTGGTTTCCTATTGTGATTTACAGTATATTTCAGCTTGCAATAGATAAAATCTAATGAACAACAAATGCATCTGCACTTCCAAATCCTGCAATACAGATGTCACAGTAAATGACGAATATCCCTTATAGGACGTGTTTAACTACCTTCTTTATCCAGATTTTCTGTTACTCCATTTTGCATCAGATCAGGAGAAAACTGTGCTTTTGTAGAACAGGAGCATCCCTTGCTTTTGTAACAGAAAAAGACAAATCTGTATGAAATCTGATATAACTCTTTTCTCAAAATCCAAAGATGGTTTGGGAAATTCTGCAATCACATTATTATGTTCTCCTCCTCCCCTCCCCAACTATTGCTTGCACAAGATATATAAAAACCTAGTCACTTAAACCAATCTTTTCCTCCAAGCTATTTTCAAATTACATTAATCTTGTGTGTTAAACATATGTGAGCGTCCAGTAAATAAGTCTATAGGCCATTGAGGCTTTTCTCTAGCATAAATAAAAACAAATGGCCCATGTATTTCTATTGATTATGTGCCTTCCCCAGTGCCTCCAAAATTCACCATTCAGAATGCAGCAAAGCAATAATGAATTAGAGTCTGCAAAACAAAGATGACTTAGGAAGCAGAAAACAATTTTACTTAGACCCAGTTCAAAAACTCAAGCTTATTTTGTAGGGAAGGTACCGAAATTCTGTGAGCTTTGGCCCATTCTTTAAAGAGTGAATGAGATTTACTTGCTCTATGAATGGTATGCATTTCGCATTATGCATACCAAAAAGAAGCATCAACCAGCAGTTTGTAAACCATAAAACTTCACATTGACTAAGGAGAGAGATGCCAAATACTTGACAAATGCTTGATTAAAAAATCCAGATAAGGTAAGAAGAAGGTTCTGAAGAAGTTGGGCAAATAGTCAAGGTGCTAGCCCACACATAACTTATACACTGCCTGTGTTCAAAAACACATCATCTTGATTGTGTTTATATAAGCAGCAGTCAAGATATTCCCTAAGACATGCTAGACTGAGGAGTCCAGCCTCTAAAGGAAGCACAGTCTATAAAGCTTTTTCATTTTTAATTTGGTTTTATATCAAAAGATGAGACACACTCTCTTTTAATATGCAATATCCTATTAGTTGTCAAATTTTATATTTCAGTTCTGAAAAGCTCCTCAATGTTAGGGGTTGCTAATTTTGGTACAACTGGTTTTAATTTAAAATTGAAGGGATTCCCCTTCCACTGCACAGATATAATTTTTCATTAACCACAATTATCATCGAACACGATGGTACTTATAGCTCCATATTAGTCGAGATCTCACCTATTTTTAATAGCATTACAAGGCTACATGGTACAAGCCTGGAGACATCAATAATGCCATTAGGAACCTGCAATGGAAAAGTTAAAAAACGGTAAAGTTAAGAGAAAACCGTAATGCCAAGCTTACTGTAATGAAGAAAATATTTCACATGACACTTAAAAATGGCCATGCTAGTTTAAGATTTCCTCCAAAGAAAAGAAGTTCTCTCATCTCCATTACTATTATCTTAGATGTTAACAAAACAATTCATATAAAAGAAACACTACGGTATATTTCAGTATATTATGCCATTTTATGACCTGTCACAGATTTGGGATACTATGTTATGTTAGTCCTTGATCAGTAATCAGTTTAGTAATATTTCTAGTCACTGCATTTATTTTCCAATTTGCAAATGGCTGCAGTTCGACATTTTTGTGTGTTTGAAGACATAAAAAATTTCTTTCCATTCATGGTCTGGAGTATGAACAAGTGTTTTCATTTATCAAATGAAGTTTTACTTTCTCTTTATTAACTGTGCAAATGTATAGAGAATTCTTCACTGTTCTCCAGTGTACCACAATGAAGCATCAAGTAGCATGTCAAGATTTCTGCCTCACGTACAAAAAACATATTAACACTCAGGAAAGAAAAAAAAAAAGACTTTGAAAAGGATAAATATGAGATTGACATTGACATTAGAGCATATTTTGTACAGTCTTTTAATTAAAAGAGATTTGATTGTTTCTGCTTCAACTAGTACAGCTTTTCCCCTTGTTAAGGACCAACCAGAACAGCCTTCCTGCCTTATAGCATAGCAGGAATAAAAGCAGGTCAAGTTACACTCTTAATCCAGCAGATGTAGGTCAGTTTGGGATAAATATCAGAACAGACAGAAAATACTAAAGTGCCTGTGCCTACTACAACTGCTGCTGTGAAGTAATTTGGCCTCACTCTCTTCATAGCTGTCAGTCAGTTGCAGTTGTTGAATTTCCATTGCTGAACTTTGAAAAAAAAACCCAGTTTTAAGACTTAGATAGGCCTGTACAGCTGTGCTGCCTATTCAGCTGCTGCCAGAAGCAGCAGCAATAATGCAGGGGATCATTTATTGATGATACCCAGAAAGGCGTAACTGCGCTTTCATATCTGGTCACGAATTATTTTTGCGTGTAACAGCACACTCTGGTTTACTTAACCTAAGGTTCAGTAATTGAATTACCATGATTAGAACCACTGTTTGATGAATACTGTGGTGTATGAGAAGTTTAAAATATAACCAGGGTGTTTTTATCTCTAGCATAAGAAAACAGTCTCTCTCTTGCGCTATCCTTCCCACCCAACAAAGAAAATGACAGGTAGTCAACAAACTGTTTGCACAAAGATGACAACAGAGGGAACGTCAAACATCCAGCTATTTAAACAACCACCATACTACATATATGATGATACACACTATTATACAAAAAACCTAAACCTTGCCAACTCCATTCACAGAACAAAGAATAAGCTGTAGAGTTCAGTAATGTATCTCCATGTAAACAAAACTTACACAGAGGAGCTTTCAGCTCCAGAGGAGCTTTAGGTGTTCAAATTGAGAAACATAGATCATACACTAATTATTTTTCTGAAATTGAAGAGCAGCTGCCTGTGGACACTTAATATTCTTTATCAGCTATGTAAGAAAAAAGGAGAAAACTAAACTCAGTACTACAAAATAGGAAAAAAAGTTATATGTATGAATTTATAGTAATGTAAAACTATATTAAAAGTGATTTGCTGTTACTTAAAATGTGAAAGCTATAAAAGCATTCACACTCTCCAGGAGCCATTGGATTAAACTACAAAGCAGTAAATACAACTCAGTTCATGGTTAGGAAGAAATGGTCTTTCCCTCAAAAATCCCAAACTTGTCAAGACAGCAGAAACAGTCCTGTAAACAAGGCTTATAAAGATCCCAAGATCTCTACACTGCAAATGAAAAGGATGGCAAAGGATGTAAGTATGATTTTATTTTTCACATTTACAGACATTAGGGAAAGGAGATGGGATGACAAGTATGCAGACATTATGAGAGGAAGAGACAGGAAGGAGTCTTCCAATCTCTGGAAAACAAAACTGAGCACCTACATTCTTCACTGAATCCTCTGGGCCTTAAAATGTCCTACACACAAAACACCAGTACTAGAAGAGAGCCCTGGAAGATGCTCTACACAGCCTCCAATGTTTTGTCACTGAAATAAATGTTCTCTGCTTCTTCCTCTCCCCTTTAAGATGCCCTTACGGTAAAGTCTTATGTATTGATACTATAAAGCACCCATCCTCAGCTTAGAGTGCATTAGCATAAAAGAAACTGTAAAAATTTGGACTTTGTCTTTAATTTTCACTCATAAAAGGAAGGGAAAAGATCCTGAAATAGGTTCAGAGGCAAAAGATAGAAAACCCCCACGACATTAAGAACCCTCGCAAAGACACCCACATTTCCTTTTGAAAATACTCAATTCTTTCTGAAATATTTTCATTATGTAGAAAGATAATTGTTCAAGGGAAAATTCCTGAGAGTAATCATGATTTAACAATGTATTCCTTGCCACTGGATGTGATATTTGCCTTTCTTCCTTTCAAACACACCTCAAAAACTCCTTGGGAAGAAGGGATATGCTCATTAAGATCATACTTAATATCGATGCAATCCCAGAGGACTCACATACTAAACTGTGTCTAATAGTTTTACCATTCTACATTTGTTTTAGAATGCCACTGACATGCTTTTTAAAATACACATCCTCTCTGCAGAAGACCCTGCATTGTTTTGAGAGGGTCTAACTTTTAAGAGTTTCTGCCTGCTGGTTAATTCAATTAAAACAAATTGAAGTAATCCTTCTTTCTCTTGGAGAAGGCATTAAGAGGACAATGACACCTTCTATTTCTACTTTTTAAATATTAAATGGAGAGGGAATAATTGTTCTAATCATTGTTCTAACACAGTCAACCACACTCTGGTTATACTGCTGTTCTCTTGGCAACTACCAGATGTCCATGTCCATTCCATACATAACAGCTGTTATCAGTTACTTAATCACCATTTGTGATGCACAAGAGAAAAAAATCACTTCAAAATCCAATCTTGACTTCACATAGCAATATTAAAAGATTAATTCTTTGGTGGAAAGAGTAAGAGTAATCACATTCAACATATTTTGTCAATAGTAGGATCAGGCCAGAATGATGAGAAAGCTAATTATGAGAACTAAGGCTTCTATAATAATAAACTATAACTTCAAGACATTTATAGTACATTATAATGGAATTGCAACTGACAAGCAAATTTAAAAGCAGAGGGAGATTCACTGCTTTACATTTCGGAAATAATATTGAAAAAAAAAAAAAGAAAACCAACAAGAAAGTGGACAAGAAAAATGAATTTGTTTCAACAGAGGTTCTACTCTTGATCAGCATTTCCATGGAGTTACTTCTTTGATGAGAAACTTCAGAACTGTTTACTGTTAATTTGATGATAGACACTTGATAAATACTTTGAGTGCAAGAGTGATAAATATTATGTGAGTGAGTCATCCCTATTCATGTACTCCTCAGGGAAGTTGTGTGACATCATCAATGGGAATCTGGATTGTTTAGTTACGTCGTGTTCTAAACCTGAAAGTGAACTGCTGTATGATGACTATCAATAAAAATGCATGATGAAATCAAGTAAAAGAATTCATAAAATATGAACTAGCCTGGGAACTAAGCAGCTAATAAGCCTACCAGGCCTTGGATAGAATGATGGAAGTCATATAAAGAAAAACGCCGTCAAGTAGAGTGATATATTTTATGTTTCAACTTGTGCTATTCCAAATAAAGACTGTATTAAAACTACTGTCTTTTATTCTGTAATTGTCTACACCCTTGCAGACCTTACAGAATTACAACTGCATGTGTTTGACTCGCTGTACACTGTATTAGCACATGAACACTTTGCTGTCAAGACAACCCCTATGCACACAGCATTAGGTTGCCTGGATTTTGCTAACAGAAACCCAACGGAAAATTCAAAACAGAATCTAGACACAGAAGATATTGAGTAATGTATGATAACTTCATCTTAAATCAGCTTACATGATCTCAGAAGTAGTCATTTGCATATCCATCCAGGTTTGTTTGGGGGTTTCTTAATTCTGCCCGTAACAGGTCTGGGCTAATGAAAAAAAGAGTCTCGCCCGAAAGCAATTACCTGTCTTCACTGATTTGTTGCATCAGTGACCACAGTTTCAGACAAATTAAAGAATCCCTACATCATTTTCATTAGCAGACAGGTTGCAAGCATTTGAAGTACACGAAGAAACCACGCTGAGGTTTGCCCATTGTTGGCAAATCTTGGAAGTAGATCATTTGCTCCCACACCCGGCACTAGCCAGTGCCTTCTTGGAGCCGAGCACATTAAGGCATTAGATGCCATTTGCATTATCACACAGCAGGGGGCTACAGCAGCTACAATTCCAGGATAATCCTAACCTGTATCTGTACCCTATGAATCCAACGGAACTATTTTTATTGTTACAGTTTCTCACGTGGTACCTCTTGACAACAACAAGCTTGCTTGTCAGGTTGCATAAAAACAGCTCAGACGATGTACTTGAGTTATTCTAAAAACATGCCCCCCTTCAACTGTTAAATTTTGCCTGAGTAAGAGTAAATTCATGTAGCAAAAAAGCAATCAGAATACAACAAAAAAGTAAGGCTGGTTGTAAACATAAATAACAGCTTAACCCCTTGGGACATCATTTAAGTACTCCAGAATCACTACAGAGCACAAGCTAAGAACAACTGCAGCCAGAGATCCTACTATTTTCACAGCAAACGCTGGAAAGGGCAGAGCAGACTAATATCGTACCCGAACTCAGCTGACAAACTGCTTCTCAGCCCAACATGTTATTAGTCCCTCCTCCACCTCCATCGCTCCCCTTTCACAGCAAGCAGTTGACACTGGTCTCTTTTACTTCTTGTTTGCCTCCTTTCTGAAGGGACTGCTTGCTGCTAATGCTATTCTGTGCACAAGCTGAGAAGAATTATTCTATGTCCTCTTCCCTCAGCTGATGCTTCATCAATACTCAGGACAGATTTCTTAAGCAAGTCTCTCCACAGACCATGCCAGAAAGGCACACTTCCATACAGGACACACGTCAGCTTGACTCTCTGTCACCTTGTGTTTAATTAGCTTCAGTTTCACCAAACAGAAACCATCCGTAATTACAGTCCAGAAGTGCTTCAAATCCTCAGAACAAAGATCTTATTCACGTAAAAAGCTGACGAAAAACCTGCATCTCCCACGGCCCACAAGCAGAAAGCTGGAGGATTCTAACAAATCCACTCAGCCACTTCACAACACAGTTTGGGCAAGTCAATCAAGCCAGCAGCAAGAACTACTTTTAAATGCAGCTATAAAGCTATCAAAAAGAAATGTGTCTAATATGGTAACTGACTGCTATTTGTGTCAAAATAAATGGCAGAAACTGAGAAAACAACATTTATGAAGCTGCACTGTAAGGTGGGTTGAAAGAATTCGATATTCTGTCAGATACAGTTGCTATTGAGGACAGTCTTCCAGAAAATATTTACTCCTCTTCTCCATCCTCCTTTACCTTAGGAGAAAAGGATAGGAGAAATTACTTCCTCTCACTCCTGCCGGAGCGTTAAAGGTTCTTTATATCCCCTTGAAGCAGCTCTCTGCTGAAGTGCAGTACACAGAGTGCCTAAGTATGTTTGATTGAAGTTTTAATCAGGAGCTGAAAAAATAATTGTGTGAGAAACCGAAGAGGGGGGAGATGTTTTACACATGCATAGGGGCAAGCTGGGTTCGCTTTTGCCCATCTTCAAGGACAGGCCCAATCTGGCTGTTTTCACACAGTCGCAGTCAGGTTTGTATTACACCCCGTTTCTTGCAACATGTTTTTTACCTGATGCAGTTCACGGAGTTACATTCTGCCTGGCACGCTCCCTAAACTGCAGTGAAAGACATCACTGTTTTTAATCACTGGTTTACTCTCAAAACTGCGCTGCGCTGAATGCGGCTGATTGCATCTTAGGAGAGATCAAATCCTCCTCCTCCAGCAGCAGCCCCGATTTTATTGGTGACAGAAAGTCAGTCCAGACGTTTCCCACCCCACCCCACCCCCCCCCGCTCCTTTGCAGGGCAATGAATTGACAATTCACAGGGAAATGCAAAAGGCAGAGAGGAGCCAGCCCCCAGGTGCAGCGCGCCGCACATGCCCCAATAAATAATCCTGTATAGCACCAACACAGCGGCTCCTTGTGCGGTGACGTACCGGGCAACCCATAAACATCGGGAAAGAATACAAATAATCCGCCCGACGGAACCGTCCTTCGCAGTTGCCCAGAGCACTCCCTTCCCCTTCCATCCCTTCTCGCCTCCTCGGCCGGTAACTTCCCCGGGAAGTGGAGCGGAGGGCACTCCGGGGGGGTCTGGATGATGTGGGGTGTGGGGGGTACGAGGCTCGTGTGTTTCGGGGAACCCGGGCGGCTGCCTGTGCCCCCGCTCCGGGCTTCCAGCCACAGCTCCCCCCGGAGATCGCCCGACACATGACGCAGCCATGTGAAACGCGAGATATATTAAACTTGACGTGAGATGGCACAACGGAGGCGAAGAAAAAAAAAAAAGGAAAAAAAAGAAAAGAAAAGGAAAAAAAAAATCTTACAAGGCCACTTAGTTTTAATCGACTCTTCGCTTCTCTCTCCCACACCGAAACGCCCCGCACGCCGAGCGAGGGAAGGGCAGGGAGATGCCCCGCCGGCCAGCGGAGTTGCTGCGCGGTGGTTCCCCGACCCCCGGGGCCGCCGCCCCCCCGACCGTCACCTCCCACCGTGTGGTCCCCAAAGCGGCCGGGGGGCCGCGCCGTCATCCCGAACACCGCTCAGGGAGGGACGGAGGGAGGGAGGGGGCGAGCTCCCGGCGGCAGCGCAGCGGGCTCGGCTCCCCCCAGAGCGGGAGAGGGCTCGGGAAGCTCCCGCAGGCACCTCGCAGCGCCTCGCGGGGACTTCCCTGCGCGGCGGCCGCTCCATCCGACTTGGCCGGATAACGGGAATGAAGGGGAACAGAGCGGCGGCGGGGAGGAGGAGGGAGAGGGGGAATATACATCCAGTCTGCAAACTAGCCGCAGGATGAGCCGCCTGGAGCAGGATGGTGAAGGGATCTGGCTGCTGAACCCGCGGCTCATCCGATTACCCTACGTGCACATCTTATGCCTCGCACACAGACACGCACTCCCGGCGCCATCCTCCCCCCACCCCGATCCCGCCGCCCCCCCCGCCGGGGAGGGAGGCACGGCTGGAGCCCGCACGTTCCCCGGGATGTTGTTGCGGCGCTCACGCCGCTGCTGCGGCTGCACCCGCACTTTCGGGGGCACGTTTTGCGGCGGGAGAGGGGGCGAGGAGGGGACGGGGGAGCCGGAGGGGGATGAGGGGGTTCCACGAGCGACTGGCGGCGGCGGGGGGGGGTGGTGGTGTAGGTGGAGGGAGAAGCGCGGAGGGCGAAGGAGGGCGGGAAGAGGCTGACGTTGGAAGGGCAGGAAGGGTTAACAGCCGTGCGGCGCTTCAGCGCTGGATAGCGCTACCCGGGAGGGAGGCTGGAGGAGCCCGGGGAGGGGGGGAAGCCGGGAGAGGAGCGAGGGAGGGAGCGGGTCAGGAGTGGGGCGGTGGGCAGGGGGGGAGCTTGGGATGCCCCGGGCCGCGGCGGTGCCCCCCCGGCGTCCCTCCCTCCCCGCGCGTGGGGCAGGGGTGGGGAGGAGGCGGTACCTTGTACGAGGATCCCGCAGAGGCTGTAGAAGCGCAGGAGCGCGCCGGGCTTCAGCCGCATCCTGGGGGCTCCCCTCGGGCTGGGTGGGCGCCAGGCACGCAGATCCGCAGCCTCCCGCCGCTCCGCTCTCCGGGCGCTTCCTTCCCCCCGCAGGAGCCGCCGTCGCCGCCGCCTCCGCCGCAGTGTCTCCCTCGCTGTATCCAGTGGGGTGAGGAGGAGGAGGAGGAGGAGGAGGAGGAGGAGGACCAGGGTCGCGGGGGTGGATTGGGGAGGGAGGAGGAGGAGGAGGAAAGAGCGGCTCTCTCCGCTGGCTCCGGCGCTGCTGGGCAGGTTCAGGTTCCCACCGCGGAGCGGTGCCAGGTGCCCCCGCCGGCTCCCCTCGCCCCTGCCGGCGCGTCCGTCCGTCTCTCTGCTCGCCTCTCCTGTGCTGTCCCGTCTCGTGCCGTCCCGCTGGCGGGAGGAGGGGAGAGGAGGGGTGGGATGCGCAGGGACTCGGCTCCGCTCCCGCCGCTTCCCGGCGCGACACACAAGGGCACTCTGGGCTCGCCGGGCTCCCCCGGCCCGGCCCCGCCCACCGCGCACGCCCCGCCTCTTTCTGGTTAAACCACGCCCCTAGGCCACGCCCCCATCGCCACACCCCGGCCCTCCCCGCTCCGCTGCCACGCCTCCACTACGCCCTTGGCCCCGCCCCCGCCCGTGCGGCCCCGCCCCTCAGGTGGGCGCGTGAGTGGCGTGCGCGGCAGCCCAATAGCCGGCGCCCGACATCGGCCGCGCGGCCAATGAGGCGGCGCGTTACAAAGCGAACGAGTGTTCCTCTGCGCCAGGCTCGCTGAGTGGCGGTCGGCTCGGGCCAATCGCGAGGGGCGGCGGCCGCGCGGCCGCGCTGCAGCCAATGGGCGGGGAGAGCGGCGCGGGGGGGCGTGGCCGGCGGCGGGCGCTGTCCAGGGCCGGTCCTGAAGCGGCGGCAGAGCCGGGGCGGCCCCGGCGGGTGCGGGACGGGTGGTGCCGGCTCCGAGCGCCCCTCACTGCGGGGAGTGAAGCCCCTTCTCTGCCTTCTGCGTCTCCTCCCGCCCCCCTCCGAAAACAGCTGGTAAAAGGATGAGTCTCCGGATTCCTCGGAACACCGGCATTCCTGTGCAGGCGCCTTTCCCGCGGCTCCGCCTGTGAGGCCCCGGAACAATGGCAATAAAGAGCGTCCTGGACTTCTCGCGGTGTTGCCCGGACTGTGAACGGCTTGGAGAAAGCTCTTCGTTTGGAGGGTTTCCTGGGAGGGTTGGGATCATTTCCTGGTCCTAAAGCGCTTGTGGTCTAATAGATAAGGCTCTGAATGTGGTGAGGAACCCAAGAGGGCAGGCAGCCACTCCATGTTCGTGTGATTTGTGTTCAGCTTTAAAGGATCTGCCCGTGAACGTCCTGTGGAGGAATTGTGCTGCCTTATCTGGTAGAAAGCAGGATTCCCGTGCACCCAAATGCCTGTAGTGATCAGGTGTTTCTCCAGTTCTGGTTCCGTTCCTTTTCTGTTGAGGTTTTTACTGTGTGTTTCCCACCGTAGCTCTCTGTGTTCCCGCCAGTCTTTGAATCCAAAGAGCTTTACTTATCTGAGTGATGAAACAGTCTTTCCTGCAGTAGAGGGAAGCTCTTTAAAAGCTCATTTCTCCAAAGGGTCCATGGTCTCAGGTCATCAAGAAAGTGCAATCAGTTGTCAACTTTGCCTCAAAGAGCTTGTGCTAGGGTGGGATCTGGGAAGTTATGTATTCTGTATTCATATCTTCCACTTTGTCCATTAGCAAGTGGTGATTATACCTGGCAACAGTTGAGACTGCATCAGGTTTTATATTGAGTTCCTCTTATCTCCAAAAGAAGCTCACATAAAATATAGAACCGAATTAAAGAATTACATTTTAATGTTCTGTCATTTGTATGCTTTTGTATCAAAGGAACCTCACATACATCTCCATGCCTTTGGTAGGTTACATGAACACAGTCAAAGATGTTGCACTAGAACATCCCCTAGGAAGGGAAGATTTGAAGTCTGTCTCTAATGGATGAGTAGATTGGATGACACTTGTCTTACCTCTTCTTTTTTATTGATACTGAAAAAATACACAATAAGCAAAGGTTTTACAACTGTATTCAGAGTAAAGTGCAGGTATGGCAGTAATGATTGGGGAATGATTATCAAAATATTATAGAAGTCTTACAAAAAGGATCAAGTCATCATTTTTAAGGCAGCACTATAAATGTCAACAAATGCTTTTTTTTTTTTATTGGGAGAGGAAATTAAAAAAGCAATTCCTACAAAATAAGCAACTTAAATCCTTCACTAAGGCAGGACTATAATCCATCCTGAAGTGCTTTTGCATTAATTATGACAACTGACAGCTCTGTACTTCTGACAAGACATACTTTTGATTGTAGCCTTGTTCCAGGAAACATTATAAAAAAGATACAAGTGTCTTCCCACCTTAGTGATTAAAAGGTGTAAAAAGAGGTCCCCTGGCAAGTGTAGCTCACATTTTCTTCCCAGAATCCAGTAATATGGACATTACACCACACCCCATGTCAGAAGCATAACCAAAAACACTGGAACTCACCCTTATTTTCTGGCTCAAGTGTTTCCAAAATGAGTTGGCAACATGTTGATGGGAAACTGGTTCTCAGGGAGCGGAGTGAGGAGGGGAGGTTAGCATTATTCCGCTGCATAACAGAGCAGAAATATTTACTAAACATTAGAAAATTACACTTGGGATTCAATAAAGCCCCACCAAGCACTGCAGTGCAGAGGAGTATCAAGAGGTCTTTTAACTGTATGTGCTGAAGTGATCTTTCTGTCCATTTTTCAAAAAGAGAAAGAATTCACAACAAAACCCTGTGATTTATCTGACTAACCATATAACTGAAAAATTTATGATTAAAACCATTAGAATCGTGCCAGACATGATGTCACACTTCTTCTGATTAACTTAGCCGTGCTAATTTGACAGTTTAGGTAGGCATAGTATCACATCTTGTGACATCCAGTGGCAGCTGACACCAAACATAAGCAGAACTTTGTAATTAGTCTGTGGAGCTGGAGCTCACACACAGCATGGCCAGAAGCATCGTTACTTCCAAAAAGGCAACAGGGACTCTTCAGGAAACACACTTCAGAACAAAGCAAAGAGTAAAATATTAACACAAGAGAACAATGAAAATCAGATGCAGAGGGTAAACATCTTATCAGAACCAGAAATATGTTCTTCTGCTTTATTCTGTTATTTATCAAGGTGATATGCACAAATATTCCTGTTGCCAAGCCAAGCAAAAGATTTTAACTCCCAAGCATGATTTAGAAAGGGTCCTCAAGTATTTCCTCTCACTGAATCAATAAATAAAAGTTGCCCAGCTTCCCATACACTTTCAGCATAGACCCTACATTACGTTCTCCTACCTGACAATTTTTTTCTTGTTCACTCAAAAATGAACAAACTCTTTCTCTAGCAGAGCAACCAGCTCTCTTAGTCGTTCCCTCCCAATTGTTTCCTCTTCATCCTTTTTTAGATGGCATAGATTTCATAGATATTGGTCTATAGTATAAATCACTTCATATCTGGGTCTACTACATGATTGGTTAATTTTTTTGCACACTTTTTTACTGCTGATAAACAAGACTTTGGGATTCTCTCTGAAAAGCTAAACTCCACCTCCTCTAGAAGGAGCCATCTGTATTGCATTGGGCCAATCTACCCCTAGAGTTTGCCTTGAAAGACAAGCAAAATCTGGAGGGATAAACATGTTTTTAATTATGCTCTGTGATAGCATCAGTCTTCTATGATTAGGGAGAGTAAATGATGCCCAAGGAAAGCTTATTTGCTTGGCAAAATATTGTGGCTTTGTTGAATTCAGCAAATGGTGGAAGATGTAGAGATCATTTAAGGGAGAGAGAACCTTCCAATGTTACAAGCTGAGAAACATAGCTCTAGAAACACTTGCTTTGTGCTATGTTCTATAATACATACTTTAAAGTAAATTTTGTGTAATCTAGAGGGTAGTGAAGAAGTAGTCAAAATATGGTTGCAGAGTTCCAACAACAACAAAGAAGCCCCAGAGGAAGTAAGGTATGGAGAAGGCAAGCTGGCAGTGACAGAAGTTAGAGACAGATTCCATCCTGAGCTGCAAAACTGCTAAACACTCACAAGCACATTTAAAATAGTATTTTGAGAAGTGAGACTTGTTTAGGTGGCTCGATAAAAAAAATCCTGTGAGAAAACTCCACTACAGCTGCTACCCAGCCTTGAGGAATTATTTGGTTGGATAACAGCCACTTTTTGCAGCAGTCCTTAATAAGTCTTTAGTGCTTATATTTGCCCCTCTGTACCTGAAAAGGGCAGCAGAGCTTCCCTCATGTGGGGAGTCCCTCTCCTGAAGGCAACACAGTGTGATCACAGAAAGGGCATTTCCCTGCCCAGTGCATCACTACTGGCCTATGTGGAAACCAGAAGAGCAGATGTTCATCAATTGAAGTCTGTGTATTTGCCTTTTGTGTCACCCTTTACCATCCTTCAGCAGCTGGAAGAGAAGAGTCGGGGTTTTGTTTGGTTTGGGTGAGAAATTTTGAGTGATGGAGGTGAGTTGGCGTTGTTTTAAATGATGTGGGTTTGGTTAAAGCTGATTACTAAAAAAAAACCAAACAAAACCAACAAAACCCATATGACATTTACTTACCAGATGCCAGCAAAAATGCATTGGTTTGAACAAATACTGTAACTACTAATTTAGTTAAATCTATCCAACTGTGAAAATATATTGGCATGAATAAAAATATATAGACATGAAACGCATTGCACTTTTTTTTTTGTTGTTTGGAAAAAAATTGGCTTCTGTAAAGAGCAATTGAAGTTTGAAAATATGCTGCCGAGAAGAAATGTGTTCATTTCCATAAAACATATTGGTGTGTAAATTTACAGTATGTATCTCTATCAGTTCCAGAGCAATATTATGAATTCAGTGAAATTTTGTTCTGCATTAGTTAGTAAGATGAAACAAGTAAAAGGAATGGCATGCTGCAAATACTACATATAAAATATGTGTGAGATGAAGTCCCATTTATAAAGCAATTATAAATATGAGATATCTCACAGACTTTGGGAGGAGAAAAAAGTCTGTAAAACAAAAAAACTGTCAGTGCAATGCCAGTGCAAAATAAACCAAGGTCAAACCTCATTGGTGTCATTATCATTGAAAAATCCCTAATCTACATTTTGAGTTGGTGAATATAATTGCAGGAGAGAATTACCAATGGTGAGTGGAAGCAGAATTACCTTATTCATTACCTGACCTCTCATCCGTATAATTTGTGGAATGAAGACATGGAAAAAGATGGTGCTGGTAACATAATTCTCCATACATTCTAGTTAGGTCTCTCTCCTCCTGGAATGATGGATAATTAGCAAAAGTGTGTGCTGTCCTACACCTTCTAACTGTTAACTAAGAAGCAACTACTTGAAGAAACATTTAAGTTACCTACCCCAGACGATAAAATTGTAGTTATATCCTTCCAGAGTTCAAGAAGCATTTGGACAATGTTCTCAGGCACATTTTGTGATTCTTGGGTCTGTCCTGTGCAGGGCCAGGAGCTGGGCTTGATGATCCTTGTGGGGCCCTTCCAGCTCAGGATATTCTATGATTCTATATGATGATTGTCACGGTTGGTCATAAAAACATATTAATACATGAATTAAACAGAGACTAATTGTGTTTTAAATATGCTTGAACATGTTAACATACAGTTTAGAATACATCCTAGGTAACATCTTTGAAATATATATTTACCCAATTATCTATCAACATCTTTGAAATATGTATTTATCCAATTATCTAGTTTTGTTATTTCTGATGGTTTGCAGCTTTTAATTGCTTTGCATTTTTTTAATTATGCAAAAAAATATATTTTTAAAAAACTCTCTTGCACTCAGCTGAGGTAATAAACATTCAAAAACTCGGTAAGAAGGAAGTTGTTCATTCTGTAGAACATCGTGTAATCCATTTTTCTTTCTCAAGAGCAGCTTCAATTACTGACACCAGAACATTTGCAATGGTTATTTTACATGTTCTGGTAATTTTTAAGGAGACTCTAAACATTTAGATCCAACATTTAGGTTTTTTCAGACCAAGATTTTCATATCTTGTATTGAAAATATTTTCAAATACAAGTCGAAGTGATTCAGCTGATCCAGAGTAAGACTCAAAAAATTGAACAAATACATTGGTTTGCCAATACTAAAGACTCCTAAAATAATTTTTTCTAGCACCTCCATGCTTTAAAACAATTCTTAAAACAATTTTTAAGAATTGATAGGACCTTTCTGACAAGAGTATTTCTCTTGCTGTCTCTATGAAAATCAGTCCAAGGCATAAGCCTCAGGGAAATAAAAAAATGTACACGACACGACTGTGTTCCTGGGTCACCTTTCCTTAGGAAAGCAATCCCACACTTAATGATTCCTAGCAGATGTGGTCTGAGAGACCAGAGCTCCCAAGAAGTGGGAAGTAGATCCAGGTCTTTGGTTTCAGAGATTTGTGCTGTTTTTTAATTGCTGACATGAGATGGAATCAAAGGGATGTCATGTGACCAAAAAAAAAAAAAAAAGAAAAGAGAGAGAGAGGAAAAGTTTATAAGGGAAGAAGGTAAAATATATTCAGTCAAATTATATTGGGAGACTAGCTAAAGAGAAATACAGGTATGAGGGAAGGTTAGGGTAAAAATAAGACTACAGGTTGAATGGATGAAAAGGCTGGAATAACACAGAGGTTGAAATGTGGGGGAACACAAATCTTTAGTAAGGAAAAGCAAAGCAATGAAAACATGCTGTTGAGACCCCAGGAGGAAAGAAGTGTGTGATCACCCAGGTAATGAATTTAGGACAAGCAGAAGAACATTTGGAAAATACAAACCATAAGATAAATCTGAAAAGACAGTAAAGCTTCAAAGAGGAACTGAGAATCCTTGAGCACAGAAACTGGACTGAGGAGCCACAGGATGGGGAGCATGAGTCAATACTAGAAAAGAGGTAACAAAGGGAAACTGTGTGGGGATGAAGAACCAGAAGAAAAAGTCCAACAGTAAAAAGAGATGAGAGCAGACAAAAAAAGACACGAAGCGTGGAAAAGAAAATCAAGATTTAAATAGTAGAAATTATGCATCATGAGCTGAGAAGTCAGAGGAAGGGGAAGGGGAATTATAGAAGTAACTACTGGTGGATGAGACAGAACTAGCAAAATAACAAAATTTCAGGCTTTAAACAAAAAGAAGAAATGTTGGTACCCAAATTGCTTTACAGGGCCTGAAACTCATCATATCTCATTCTCGTAATGCATCTGCTTTTAGTAAATACCTGAGATTCTTGATAAAGTATATAGGAGGTTACTCTTTCCTTTAGGAAATAGTAATTTACAATACTACTCCCTAACTGATGAGCTCAAAAGAAGAGGTGTCAGGTGGATTTGAAGCCACTAGGCGTTCTGGTGATGTCTATGGATAACATTTTTTCCACCTCATTCACTTTCATAAATTATAGGGAAACACATACATGTACTGTATGTAAGTATCTTACAGTTAGGAGATGTTCATAATGAAAGAAATGAACTTATTACTTATACAATCTTTGTGTTGCTTTTGCATTTTCATATGATGAAGTATAACTGCATGACAGGTCTTCCCTATGTTTTCTTCCATGCCTTGTCCATCCATCAGCCTGTTTCACCCCTCCTAACACAAAGCCTTGGTCCTATACAACCCAAGGAGAAGCTCTGGGCATGATTCTTGGTTTTGGGGAGAAGGAAGATTTTGACAGATAGAACCTCTAATTCATTAACTGAAAAAAAAAATGGAAAATATGTAAACAATGTGACAGAAGTCTAAAAGAAGAAAAGACAGTCTTAGAGTAACTGAACGCTGCCTTTGAGAATTGGATTATGTTCCACTATGCCACAGAGTTCCTCTGTGATGTTAGGTAAGTCAACCAACATTTTTACAGTGCTAATAAATTGATATTAATGCTCATTTTCTCAGTTCCCAACTTCATACCAAAGAGTCTTATCTGCAGAAATGTGAAGTACTGCAGACATCCTAAAGCCAGTGTGAACTGGACTAAGAACACGCAGAGCTGTGTAATGAAAATTGGCCACTTGGAATTAGTGGTTACCTTTGACATTAATCTTAATTAAATACTTCATTATAATGTATCTGCAGAACGAGGACAAATTAAGGTTGCATAGGCAATTCTGAATCCTGGCATTTCTCAAGTCCTTGATTTTTCAATTTTAGTGATGTTAATATGGCTTTGTGTATCTATTTGGTCAGATATTAGAATTTTTTTTATTAGCTTATTAGCTTTGACTTAGTTACTCTTTTGAAATATTTACCTAACACTTTTAAATCTGTTAGATCTCAGAAGCATAATCATCACAAATGAAGTCAGTGAAAGTTTCAGGATTTTTTTTTTTCCCCTGAAGAGTGTGAGTCTTGTGGATTAAGCCAATAAATCACAAATGAACACAGACATTACGACTGCTAAGATAAATAATGACTTACATTGCAACTTGCTACTGGCTCCAAATATGGAACTGACTTCACCCATCCTTTGAAGAAAAATGGTGGAAGTATATTAGGAAAGAAAGAAAACAAGGAATTACACAAAATACAGCTTGTCATTCTCTGTTGAACTGTACCAGTTTTGGAGCAGGTGAGAAGTGTTTGTTACTGTGATCACTACATTATTTGGCATGTAAACCTTCTAATTCTTTTTTAAGCAGAACGTTGTTATTTGTGATCACATTGAAATGTATTTGAATCACAGAAATGTGTGGAATACAAACATTTATGAGTTTGCTCGATTTATTTTTATTAAGTGTCGCTCTAGACCTGCAGCATAACAAGCCCTGTTAATATGTTGTTTAATGAACACAACATATTAAATGAATGTGGCATATTTTTTAATGCAATCGAAACATAGTGAGGCAGTAAAGTGTTTCATTATATCACTTGCCATTGTGATAATGTTTGATCAAGTCAAACAGTTTGCTTCTGGGTGAAAAATGGAATTAAGGATAAAAGAAAGTATATGTTGCACTGCCTGCAGCCATAAGGGGGTGCATTGTTTGTTTTCCCATAGAAAAATCATAAAGCAGAAGATTTAACGGATTAGAATCCAGAATTCAAATTGTCTGCCATTAATACTTCAGTTGTTAAAAGATGGTACTAATAGCACTTTAAAATACTGACGTGAAAAGTAAGATTTTTGATTCTTATGGGTCTAAATTATTTCCTGAGATTTTTCTTAGTATCAGGACTGTGTTTTAGCCTGTTGTCAGTAGTTTTTTAAGTGACAGACGTTGAGATTGGAATGAGCTGAAAATCAGCCCTTGGTAGAGGCTCCTTATGGAAATAGTGTTAAGTAGGGACACATTCTAAATGTCATTCTAGAAATTGTTTTTCTGGGTCTCAATTGTCCAAAATTTTTCACTTGCAACAGAGATTCTTCAATTAATTGGTTTAAGCTATGACTTATTTCTGAAGATCAGAATGATTTTTTATAGTACCAAACTACAGAAAATCCCTAAATACAACTATACTGCAAGTGTACCCTTAGTTTTTCCTGTGAAAGTATAAAGACTAAAATTAACAAATGCTATCTGAGCAGCAGGCAATCCACTGGAGGCTGGTCTCTTGCCTACAGCAGAACTCAATTTGATTTGCTTCATATTTATAGCTTTTGCATTTTACAGAGGTCAAAAGAGGTTAATTAAATAATTTTGATATTTCACTTTAACAGTATACAATAACTATTTACTATATAAAAGGTAAGTTGAAGAGAAAAAAACAGGAAACATTATTTAAGTTCTGTTCCTGCATTCTGTTCAGGTGTTTGTTATATGAGGAAAATAGAAGATAACAAAGGATACTTTCCTAATGCTCATACTCCAAAATGTGTCTTGATATACAAAAATGCTTCATATAAAAACTGAATATTATTTTAACATTATGAAAAACATTTAAAAAATTATTAACTGAGGTATTTAATGAAGATTCAATTTGTGGAGTAGAGATTCTCTCTTTTATTTTTTTTCATAATTGTTTCACATTCAACATTTCCAAAAGTGATGACGAATTGAAAATGGGAACTAGGATTACTAAATGACTCATGAGAATCTGGGAAGATGTGATACAACTCCTTTTGTGTCTCCTGCAAGTGTACTCTGAGGTTGGTAATTGTGTGTATATATGAGATGATCTGAAGTTTTGAGTAGTTGGAATAAGTTGTGTTCTTCTCTCTTCATTTATAGAAAAGATTATGTAGTTTTCTTATGTCTTGTTCAGGTGTAGTTGAATGTGCTCCAGTACTGCTGAAAAAAATATACAGTTTGTTGCCTGCTTGATAACTTGGTTTCTGTCCCCACACCTTGATGCAGATTTCTGATCTTGTGTGATCGACTTCAAGAGGGATCTTCCCTTAGGAATGAGCCTAATCTGTTATCGTGATATGATTTGTGCATGTATATTTGCAGAAGGAAGCAGATCAGGTGCTGCTCCTGGACAGTGTTGTTACAAGCAGAGAATTCAGAGAGATTTCATTACCAGAAAATTCCTATGCAACTAGTTTGGAAGCCAAGGTGATCATGCAGACAATCATTGTTGAACATTTCAGACTTTTCACTGTACAATAGTCATAGCAGATGACAGCTTGAACAATGGATTTTTCCTACATTCACAACAAGAGGTTGATGAGTGTAACCATTGTCTTTAAATTTCTTTATAGTTGACCAATAAAGGTCATGACCAAAACATTAATTGTTTCAAGATGACCCTAAAGTCACTGTAACTGAAGGTACTAGAACAACCTGGGACAACTGCTAAACAACTGTATTTTCCTGTAGCTCTTAGGTCCAGTTTTCTTTCTAAGCATGTTCACGAATTTTCTGGCCTTCACTGCAGTATATTTACCAAAATATAACTTTCGATTTAAATTCTTGTGGTGGTTGTCACATCCAGCAGCTTTACTGTAAGTACAGCACTCATTAATCTTTTACACTGAGAACAGTAACAAAATTAGAAAGGCAAAGGAGTTTCCAGGGTTTTTAACTTGACCTTATAAGAGCTATGCTCCCTGGTATGTTTTGGCTTTCTCCAGGGATTTTAGGGGAATGTTTGCTGTGTGAGGTTTTGCAGTTCATACTGTTAAAGGAATCTCTTTATCCTCTCTAGCCTGTGACTGTTGGACTCCACTACTCCTTTGAGAGATTAGACAGTCTAATTTGATAACAATATATGAGGTTTCCATGACAAGCCTTTTGACAGTATTTTGATAAGGGACCCAGACAAAACATTGCAAGTTCCAGTGAGCACTAGGTCTTTGTTTGATGCCATGCAAAAATTGATTTACATTTAGCCAACACATTTATCTGTACTACATAAATTAACATTTATACAGTTTAGTTGAAACTGTGGTTGTTGTTATTATTAGTCATTCACTGTTGGTAACAGCCATGAGTAAGGCTGAAGATTTACAATTTTTATTATGTCATATCATGTGGAATTCAAGTATCTGACACTTTGAATTGTGCCAATATAAGTGTTTTGTCTTTGAAGACCATGATTTGCACTTCCAAATATAATCATGAAATGGCTCTTTCTCAGCCTTCATTTTCATTTTGTAGTGTTTTCATAGACTACTTGTCTGGTTATATGGATCAGAAGTACAGTGCAGCAAAGGTGGAGATGTATTCTGTGCTTACAGACATTCACCACAAGAATGTTACCATTTTAAAACTAAGTGTACAGGATTATACTCCCTGAGGTCCATGGTAGTCAACACTAGTTTATGGATGATGAAAAAAAAGAGAAGTAAAAGAAACTAACTCCCCGAGTTTCTTGAAATTCAAATTTTTTGATGTTTTGTGTCTTGAACAGTTTTTGGCACGTCATACAAGGGTGAGATAATCAATCCTTCCACAGGATTTGTAGAAGCAGAAAATATTGACTTGGTTGGGTGACCCTCAGAACACCATTAATATTGTTTTTCCAACCTCTTTCTCAGATACACGACCCACACACTTCAGTCCACTTAGTGGGTGGGTTAATAAGCCTGGAGTCTTTTCTATCAAATCCAACTAAGCTCGTTAAATCAGCAATAGAACAAAATCTTCAAGGATTTGAATTTTAAGAAAACTTTTTATAAGTCAAGATGGGGAATGCTTTTTCCTTTTGCTGAAGAAAATACAGATTCTTCCTGAAGAAAATCTAAACTTTTAATGTATGTATAGCCCTGTTTCTTTACACTTTTTAAATTTCCAAAAGAGTGAATTTTGGTGTGAAATTGCTCACACAGTAGCATGAAGTAAATTAATTGTCTTACAATATATTGATCTCAGTGTATTATGTAATTTCTACTGATAAGATTGATAAACTTTCCTTACGTTAGAGTAATAGAATTACATTTGTGATATTTTAATTTGTTAATTTAGTATCAAATAATATTAATAAATATTTATTGAATAGGAAACAATAAATAACCCACAAGTGAGCAATTCAGTTGTTCTGTACTGGTGATACTCCCAGTCTATATAGGTCTATCCCCCAAAAGAATTGGCCTAAGTACATTTTTTTTTTTTTGAGAAATAATTGATATGGAAAATTAGCTTCTATTTTTAATTGTTTAGCATTTGCATTCTTAGGTGCATGAGGTGTCATTACTTGAACACAGGACAGCACAATTCTGTTGTTTGACTGTTGTGTTGGCAGACCAGATATTACTCTGCAATGTTTTAAGAAGAGTTTCCCTTTCTAAGTGCTGTCTCAGTGACCATTTGTTACGGGAGAATGTTGTTAAAGCATGTCCTGAATAAGGCTGTTGTATAACACAACTGACATTTACTGTCTGTCCCACCTGAAAAAGGCTTAGCAGTGCACAGCCAGCGATGTGCAGATGCATCATCCACCTTCCACACGACTTCATTGAAGTTCACGCTCAAACTATCAGAAATTTCTCTGAAATTGCTCAGCTCTCTTTTTTTTTTTTTTTTTGGTATGAATTTGTCCATGATCAAGCTGCCATTTGGATTTACCGACTTCTCTCCCATCTGGTGATAATTTTGAGTATTTAATTACTTTTTTTTCCTGTGAAGTTGCTCTTTTATGTTTCTTGAGAATTTCTCTGCTTTCCATTTGAGGAGCTCAGCGTGCAAAGGGAATGTGTTGTGTAAAAATTCCTGTTCTACCATGGTAGTCTAAAAATTCCGTGTCAGGAAACTATAATGTTCAGAGAAAAAGGTTGCTGTTGATTTTGGTACAGTTACTATTTTTACAAAAGTTAGGATAATAAACTCTGGTAAATTATGCATTTCTAAAACAGATATGCAGTGTGTTCTACTCTAGGAATCCTACAAGTATGAAGTGGGCTCCTCACTGCCTAAAAATCAGAGCCGGTGCCATGTAGAGGTACACCTCAGAAAGAGAAATATTAAAAGAAAAATCATCTATTTTGCTATTATACTAGTTGATACTTGAAATTAAAGGAATTTTTCAGGAATGCAGCTTAGCAACCTAAAATGTAAAGAAGCAGAAAGGGAAGAGTTTTTATACCCTGATGATTTAGACTGACCAAAAAAGGGTGTGAAACGACAATCTAGAGCTTTGTGTGCTTCATCCTATGGGGTGAAAAAATGTTTTTGCCTGTCTGAAATTAGTGGGAATAGTCCTAGTCTGGCACTAGTGATGAACACAGCTGGAAGAGCAATCATTAGCAGTCACAGAACTAATGAATATTAGGAAAGACTCATAAAACTTCAAGTTATAATTGCTTAAACAGAAGAAAAGAATTAAAAAAAGAGAGAGAGAGAAGGTAGAACAGTAATTAAAACCCTCAATTAAGGTACCAGACTTCTGTATGAAGGTTATGTAGTCAAGAATATTGTGTAGCAGTGTGAAGGGCTTGGTATCTGTAGGGAAATCCTACGGAAGATCAAAAAATTCATAGAAACCCAATACTCCCATGCCATTTGGGTGCCTCGAGATAACTTGCTCAAATAACTTCAGCGTTTATTTTCTCACTTTTCAGGTTTCTTTTCCTAAGTAAGAGCTCAATTCTCTTACCTATTTTAATGGAAACTTCTTTTGATTCTCTGCATTCCAGTGGTTTCCTTCACAAGTTTTTAGCTCTAGCGAAAGGGACAAGGGCTTTACAAAATATCCAGGTACAGTTCTGAGATAATAATACTGCAGAGAAATTTCTTCTGTTTTATCTTTGATGTGTCCACTGACGTTGTCCATAATTCAGTACGTTTTTTCACTCACTGAATAGTATCCTGAAAAGGTTTGAAACTTTATGCAGTACTTCCTGAGAACATCTGTTTGTTCAGTGTTGTGGAGCATAATGCTGCAGAGAGCGTATCATAGATTGTCCTTTTTTTCCTTTCTCTTTTTGGCCCTGGGCTTGTTGTTTTACACTTCTCTACATCAAATTGCATAAGTCATTACTGATAGCTTTTCCAGAATTTTCCGAGTTTTATTGTAGTTTCTTTTTTCCTGTCGATCCATCTTCATTCTGTGTTTTGTTATCCGCATGTTTTAGCAACTCACCTCTCACTTTTATATAAATTGAGCAAAACAGACTGTAAGGCTCTCGTGGCATTCCTTTAGTAACCTCATTCAAACTCCAATGTTTTTCCTGATATATATTAATTTAGCTGCTGTATATCATTAACTATATGATCTCTTGAAGCTTACAAAATCAAAAAGCTGCTTTTTTTGTGTTCCCTGCTTATAAATCTTAAAATTAAATTCAATATAATAACTGTACAACTAGCATCATAATAGTTCTTTTTCTAATGTTTCAAAGCCTTGGATACATGCTGAGGGTTCTTTACTGATGTGTTTGTGAAAATCTATTGTCCTGGTGATCTCAGCATGATGCAAAAACTCCTGGATAGGGCAGCTTCCAAAGGTACTACCTGAGCAAAAGGTGCAGCATGTGTTCAAATGTAAATGTTTTAATGGTCCCATTAATTCCTGTGGCCTTTATATGGATTGTTCCGCTGAGGTGGA
Organism: Pseudopipra pipra; assembly: GCF_036250125.1. Taxonomy (NCBI): domain Eukaryota; kingdom Metazoa; phylum Chordata; class Aves; order Passeriformes; family Pipridae; genus Pseudopipra; species Pseudopipra pipra. Next base: position 9,702,534 of record NC_087550.1, read on the forward strand.
GTTATGCCCCTTCCCTGTTCCACATCAGTAGATGTAAAGTTGCTCAGAGAAGCCGTGGATTCCCCATCCCTGGAAATATCCAAGGCCAGGCTAGATGGAGCTCCAAGGAACCTGGTCTAGTGTAAGGTGTCCCTGCCCATGACAGGGAGTTTGGAACGAGATGAACTTCAGAGACCCTTCCAACCCAAACTCTGATTCTATGATTCTATGTTCTGTTTCACATGGATAATATGATATATTAGTAATGATGAGGTTTATTATTCAGCTGAAACTTGCTGAAATAACTGTTTTATTGTTCAGGCCCCGAATAATACAAGAGAACAATATTTTATGTTCAGTGTACAGGAACAATTGGTTTGTATTTTTCATCTATTTGTTCTGAGTCTTGCTATCTATTCACAGAAAAGGAAAATGCTAGAGGCTGGCTGTGGACTGTTTTAAATATTGATGTGTTTAACCTATTACAGCTAGAAATCCAGAATGCAGCTTGTGTTAGTCTGAATGGATGCTCTAGCTCACTGCTGTGCACCATCAGTGTTTGGAATGGATGTACAGAGGATCTGACATAAATATTTACAGCATCTCTCAGTCAGCCAAACCTTCTAATTCAGAAAAAGAAATTACTGTAACAGTGAGTCCACAGTCTTAACACCTTCAAACAAAGTTTTATCAAAGGGTAATAGAGAGAAAAATTAGATAAAATAATAAATTCTCATTAATTCATTTCTTACTTCGCCAACTAGTAATACGGAATAACCAAAGGAAATGGGGATTGCATTTTAAGCCATAGCAAATCACAAGTTAGATTACCTCATCATTCAATCATCTTGCTTACATTTTGGGATACAAATTGAAATGGAAAGATCAGATGCTTCAACATTTCGCAGATTAAATTTTGCACAAGTGTTACAGCTGCTGTTTAATTTCATAGTACTTAGTACTTTTACCAGGGTTGTCTCAAACAGAATTTTAATTCTGTGGGAAAAAGAAGCATAGAAAGCTGATGAAAAGTGGCTATGTGGTTTTACCCAAAACAGGCAATTTGAATTTACTTTGTTTTCCTTGGAAGATGTGGTGCTGAGTTCCAAATTAGAGCAATTTATGACCATTCTTTCTCATTTTCATTAAATAACAGGGGATCACTTAAAATGGAAAAAACAAGTAATTCCAGTCTTCAGATGTCCAGTCTGGGATTTGCTTGTGTTTTTCAAGATTGCATAGACTATACAATATTGCATCTGAAGACAATCCAGAAACTTGGCTTATTACAGAAAATGGTTATGACTTGTTCCATTTGAGAACAGATCAGTGAGGTCTATACACTGCACTGCTTCCCACCTGACCGTGTTATACACAACTCTCATGAGAGCTATGTTATTCCCCTTTTCCCTTTTCCTCCCTGGTTTTTCCCTTCATCTGGTTTTAGCCTGGTCATATGGCAGCTGGGAACTTTGTAGGAGGGTTCTAAGATGGCACTCAGGTTCCAATAGCGTCTGACAGAATCATCCCTTGCAGCTCTAAAAATCAGCCTCAGGGCAGTGATACTGAAAAACAGGCTTGGGATTTAGGTAGGCAATAGGTTTGCAGTAGTCAACAGATTTTAATGTTCTTTAATATGGAAAAATAGTTACAGCACGGAGTCTCTTTGTGGCAAAATCAACTACAGTTTTGAATGTGTGGTATAAGTCATACTCTTTTTGTTTGTATTAAGCCTTTTTCTTGTTCTTAAGTCCACTGCCTGATAATTTCTTTGGTTGAGTTACAATTACTTGGTTCATTACTCCTTCATGATTTCCTTACATGTTGGACAAACTTTCCTTCCCTTTTCTCCTCCAAACTAAATGGTCCCATTCTGTTCAATCTGTCTTTGGTAGTGGAGTATACTGTTTCTACAATCTTCCTGTGACTTGCTCCTTATCTATTCCAGTTCTTCTCTATGCTTTTTGAGAAGCAGCAGACAGACAGATAGTATTCAAAATGTAAGGAACCATAAATTCATACAGTGAGATGCTTGGTTCAGTTTTGTTCTAATTTCCTTCCTTGATATTTTCTAACATTGCCTTGTTGCTTCTTTACCCTGACTATCAGTTCTTCAGTAGAAAACCAGTGAGGATCTCAGTGATGACTTAAGGGAAATTGTTTATTTTTCTGTGTAGTTGTGTACATATGTTGGGAGAAAGGAGAAGAATGGGCTATATGTGGATATAATATGTAGCGGGTGCATTTGTTTCTGCCAGACATACATTCTTCTGCATTTACTGGTACTGAATTCCATTTCCTATTTTACTAAATTAATATGTATGAGACTCTTCTGTAACTGTTAGGAATCTGTTCTAGCTTTGACTCCTGATTATTTGTGAAGCAGCGAGTGCTTTGTCATGTCCTTCAACCATCCAGTCCTCTGTAAGCAGATCATAATCATGGTTTGTTTCCAGTTGATCCTGGAGTATCCCACTTTCCAAGACTTCTTTGTTTCTACTACAATATTATTTTTCCTTGGGAATTTTTTTCTGTTGTTTATTTGATTTTTATCAGATTTTTTCACGGTATATTTGTGCGCATTTCTTATCGCTTATTATTGTTTATCATTCAAAGAAAACCAAACAAAAACCGAACCAACACTTTTCCCAGGCCATATGTTTGACGTTCTGCTTAATATTGTGGTAGCTTTTCTGAGATCCTGCAGTTTATATCAGTTAAATAACACATTATTTTATCTCATGACACTTATTTATTTTACCACAGGCTCCACAGGGAAGCCATCACAGTGCTGAGCTGTCAGAGTTCAGGGACCATTGGGATGATGCTCTTAGTTATATGATTTAATTTTAGGTACTCCTGTAAGGAACAGGGAGTTGGACTTCAGGATCCTTCCAGCTATGATTCTATGTTTTATTTGGTTGAATTCTCATATGTAAGGCAGTGAGAATGTTTAGTTTAGACTTCAGCAAAGCTATTAAGAAACAACTTTTAAGTTACTTACCAGTATTTTGAAGGGGAACCTGTTTGATCAAGATTCAGTATTTTTAAAATAAGGAACTCCTTCATGCTGGGGACTAATAAACTACTGTGGTTCTATACCCTTCTTTGTCTAGAAATGCTCTCTCATGTTCCAGTAACAGTGAAAAAAGATTGTGATTTTTTTCTTTGTTTCCCTAATAGTAGTTTTAAGTGCATAACATGCATTACATGATTTTCTATAATTACTACTGGCGAAACAAAGACAATAAAGTCTGTGTTTTGCAAGTATAAGAAGATATAACCTTAAAGAATGCTTTTATTTACATTAAGATATTGGAAATCACCTTATTGTGTTGAAAATAAATTGTTGCTAGAACCTCTTTCCACTTTCACTTATTTTTCTCTTCAGCTGTTTTGCATATTTATTAACTTCTTATCAGAGATACTTTGAATATAATTTTAAAATAAGAAAGTAAATATTTTCTTACTTTTTGTATCAGGATAGTTGTAAAGGAGTACATTTTCTGCATGGTGTACAGGCATGCAATTTCCATTAATAATGAACCACGCAGAAAATTTGCCCTTGAGAGGTACATGTATAGGCAATGTTAATCATTAAAGTTGTCCAGCATTCCCGAGCTACTTTCTTACCCAAAAATTATGGGACACATAAGAATTTAATTTTGCATCAAAACAGTTGGAATTCATCTGATTCAACTTACATAAAGAAATGCCCTTGTCCAAAGTCAGGAAAGCGACGTCCTCTGCTGGATCTTCCATGGATTTTAGGGGACAGACACTCCCAATCCCCTGACATGTGCAATTTGGTCAATTCTAGAGCTTGCTCTAAGTTTCCATACATGTCCTTTTCAAGCAAGTATTAAGCCTATTACTTTTGCTGTCAGAAAATAGGTCTGGTGGTTTATTAGGGAGTCTATATGACTTGGATCTGTTACTTCATTTACAAACTACTTCTCTCAGGAATTCACTAAGTTATATCACCACTTTCTGTGCCCGGGTAAGAGTACAAGGGTGCTTGTTTCCTTCTTTCCTTATCTAACAAGCTCTCTCTTCAGAGTTAGGCAACAATCCTGTAAATATTCATATATATATGTATATATTTTTCACTGTAAGAAGTGTTAATAAATTCAATAGGATGTACAGTAATAAAATTGAGACTATACATGAAAACTTTGAGTGATAAGGGCCTTTGATTTTTAGTGGACTGGCAAAACCTGAGAGATTTTGTCCTTTCACTTGTGTCCTTGATGGAAAATAATATTTTTTTTTTGGTGGCCCACATTTGTAGGTGTCCCTTTACTGGGCTCAAATAGAAAGAAAATATAACCAGAAATATAAGCTGCCTTTTTATTTGTTATTTTTTAGTGAGAGTGTCTCAAAACAGTTTGAAGACCTAATTCCAAAAAACAGTAGTGTTTACAGTGTCTGAAGAAGTAGCTAGAGAAATCTGAAACCAGTTTATGAAGCCATGTTCTTATTACATATTAGTCTTCTTCTCTTTCCATGGTTAATGCAGGAATGCAACCAACCTTTTCTTTGAACCTGTATTAAAAAATGGACTTTCACTGTGCTTTGTGTGCACTTGCATTAAACTTCAGTTCTGAAAATGAATACTGAGTATTTGGGAAAAAAACCCTTGCCACTACTGTTAATAGTGCTTATAACACACAAAATTTTTGGGGGGAGTAATAGTTTAAAAACTTGTCCTGGTGACAAAACACTTGATACCTTTCTTACAAACTGTGGATTCTTTGTTAGACCTCATAGTTTAATCAGTTGATATCTTGAAAGAGAATGAGGTTTCAGCTTTTTTGGAATGTTTTATACAACTGGTAGAGGAATTAAAGCAGAAACATAGGTATTTAAGAGTGATGATTTCTTGCAAGTGTAATTTACTTGGTGAGCAAATAAAACCTTTTAAACTTCTTAGGTGAGAAGAGTGAAAAATTTCCATAAGTGTCCTTGATTTTTAGGGATAACACTCAGTTTAGTCTTAAAGATACCACTTCTCTGCTGTCGTGGTTTGGACCTTGTTTTCCCCCAGAGGCTAAGGAAAGTGGTAGACCCCAAGGGGTGGAAACCCCTAGAAGTTTTGAAGTTCTGCCCAATGGGCGCTCCTGCAGAAATGTAAACATATCACAACCAGACCGGAAGAGAAGAGTTGTAGTTTTGGTTGTTGTAGAAGAGGTGGCCATGTTGTAGAGCCACGAGGAAGGGGCTCTGTGCCCCTTGGGGCCTCTGGCCCCCTCCCAGCCCTGGCTGGGGGCTGCAGGGACCTGGAACAGCATAAAGCTGGGCTAGGTGCCTGTAGTTATGTCGGGAGATGTTTTTTCTCCATGGGCACAGACAGCAACCGGCAAGCACCAGAGAAGGTGGCAGAGAGCCAGAGATAAGACCTGAACTGAAGAAGCAGCAGAAACAACATGCAGCACCGGAGAGAAGACTCCTGGAAGGAGAGCCGGGAAAAGGAGAGCCAGCAGCTGAGAGACAGAGTTTGGGGTAAGACTGTACCAGCGCCCCCAAAACTCCCTTGGAGACCCTCTTGGAGAAGAGGGACATGGACTCCTATTTTAAAGGAGCCTTGGAGTATGCAGCACCAGAGAGAGAGAGGAGCTGAGAAGCTCAGAGCATCCCGGAGCTGGACCGGGACGGCCAGATGGAATGCGGGGGGAGTTGACCTTGGCTTCCCCCCCTTGCACTGCTGCCGCGGTGGCAGCCTGAGAGACAGAGCACAGAGGCCCTGCAAGCAAGGAGCTGAGTCTCCTGAAGATACCAGACAGTCACGAAGACCCCCCTGTGTCTTCGTGATATGACGTGGTGATACGACCTTGTCTGGGGTTACGAAGCCCACGGAAGACCCCTCGGTTGAGGCGATGGGGCCGGGGGAGTTTGATACCTCCCTCGTTGAGTGCTGGAAGAAAGCCAGCTATCAGCTGCTGCATGTGGAGAAGAGAGACAGAACCTGCTGCATTAGAAGATCCTGCTGCTTAAGAACTGGAAGGGATCTGTCCTTCTTTCCCTCCTGGACTTTTATTTGGAGGGGAGAAGAGATCTGATCCATTGTAAATACTATATGTCATGGTAGAGATAGTTGTGATTGTGTGTATAATGTGATATGGTATTTATTTGTACAGTCATTGTAATATATTCCCTTTCCCCCACTTTGAGTCTGGTGTGTTTTGTCTGGAAAAGCCCATCTCACATTAGGTTGAGATGTGGGAGGGGGGATGGAACTAGGGAATTGGATTTGGGGACTATCTCAAACCATGACACTGCATAACTTTTGTTTTCTACTTTTTAGACTTTTCCTTCAGAATAAAAAGAAGTAAAACAGATAAAAAAAAAATGCTGGTTTTGAAGTGCACTCCCTTCCTCTTACAGTGGTTCTGCTTTCCTTCAAACTCATGTTGGCTTTGTTGAGCTGCCTTGACTGAATTAGCAGAGGGGCAAGATGTTGCTTGAAGAAAATTATATCAGTCTTTCTGGAGAACTCCATTATGAATAAAATGTTGATGAGATGAGTGGAATTGACATCAAACAAACCAGACTTGACCTTAAGCAGTACTTCTTTTCTGACTAAACACTTCATACCTCAAAAGCAAGCATACATTTGGAAGGAGTAATGCCACTGAAGTTCTTAAATTCTGAGCTGTCCATCACTGGAGAGTCTAGCAATAACAGCAACCTCCAGGCAGCATCATTCTCAATTGTACTGAGCCTTCAGGAAAAGGCTTGGGAAAAATGACACAGTGATACTGTTTCTCTGGTAGCAGACTAGTCTGAATGCAGTATCTCCTATTTCAGTGAGTTACAGAATACTACACATGCTCCAGTGAGTCTCAGTGAACATAAGGGAGAACTAAAAAAGACAGGGGAATAACATTTAGCAGTTTAACTGCCTATAATCTTACCACAGCTCTAACAGATGGCTTTCATAGTGTTACTCTGTATTACTAAAAAGCTGGCATATAACCTCAATGCAGTTAAATTCCAGTATTGCATTAAATACATGGTGTGTTCACTATGTGGGAGTGTGTATGTAAACACATTACCTGCCTGGAAGATACATCATATGAAAAGTCAGAACTGACAATTCTTGTGATAGCATCATAACTCTCTTGGTATTCAATACTAGAATACCAGGTTAAGATGCTGTAGAAGCCCAGAAGATACATCTCAAACACCAAGAGCCAGAGGGCTGTGGAGCCAGCCAAGGAGTGTTGGTAACAACAGCCAGGGATTGTTGGTAATAACACACTGTGAGAAAGAACAGGCTGTGGCTGGAGAAGGGGCACTATGGAGGTAGGGCAGCACTTTTCTGGGACAAACATCCTTGTTCTAGCTCCTGGAGATAAGCACAGCACAGCACGAGCACAGGAGTGAGGTCGATAAATGGGTGTGAACATCAGGGAGGGGATCAAGACCACCTAAGACCCCCAAAGCCCTTTGAATCATTTCCAGAAATGATTGGAAGAATGGACTGTGCATGATAACTAATTTGCATAGAAAATGAGAAACTTATCTCCAACGTGGCAAAAAGTTACCTATAAAAGGGTACCCCTAACCAAGCCCAGGCTGTGCCCCCAGGACTGTATATCCCATCAAGGATCAAGGCTGGAACCAGGAGTACTGGGGATCACTTTCTTTCTCTCTTCCTTCCTTTCATGCACGTGCTTTGGAGTCACTCAGTGGAGGAGAAATGGTAGTCCTGGCCAACAGCTGGGAAATAGCAGGGGCAGTCACATATGTCTTAGTGCAATCACAGCAGCTGTTTAAAGCTTCCCAAAGGTGAAAGCTTTAACTTCTGTTATGGTTTCAAAAAAGGAATAGAGGCAGTGGGTAAAAGTAGATCAAAAGGCAGTAGCTGTCTACCTGTCCTACAAGCAGAAAGAAAAAGTATCTCATGCTGTAATACTGTGTCTGGGACTGAGCAATTGAGACTAAGCAAGATTACACAGAGGACATGGATGACCGAAAACCAGCTCTGAAGGATATGGAGTTCAGAAAGCGACAACGCATTCTTGCTACATATTTTTTTAGTTACCGATAAAAATGCATTTTTCTACTTTTTAGTTATATGCATATGTTTGACTCAGACAATATAATTAGCTACATGGACTTAAAAGTGTATATGCATATGGGGCAGCTTAGAAAATGTATAAGGGGCTTCTAGCCTTGCTGGAAGGGGTTCAAAATCTCTAAAACTGAAGCAGAAAAATCAAGGAAAAGCCTTAAGGATTCCCTTTCAAGAAATTGTAGTGGAAATGTCCCCTAGACTTTTGAAATCTAGGTGCTTCTTTCCTCCACCTTTGTTGCAAGCCACTCCTGGCAACTTGTCCTACAAAGCTGGCAGCTATGTTGAGAGGCACAGTCACAGAATGTTACCTCCTCTGTAAGCAGCTTTCAGTGGCAGCAAAGCCACTCTGACATTATGCAGACAAATCCCAGCTCTGCTTTCTGTTTTAAGGGGTAATGGAGGTTGTCTTGGGAAGACAGTAATCACTTTCCATTGTTCCCTTTAAAACTAAAACTACATCTCCAGTATTATGTTCTGTTACAAAAAACTGGAGACTGAACCGAAGAGATAAAAATGTCATGGTCAGGGAAAGCTGGCAGAAAAGTTGAAGTCAAAGAGGGATTGTGTGGGAGTTCAGACACGCTGTAGAAACACCAGGAGAAACACTGAAGAAGGAGATCACGAGTACTGCTGCTGCTCACATTGCCTTCCATTAATTTGTTCTCCTTTCATATTTTCTTCTCAGAATTTCCCACTTAGTTTCTGAAACACAGAAAACCACAGCTACTTCTCCAAATGCCATCTTAATTTCAACCCGGTGAATTTAATTGGAAGTAGTACACAATGATTTCAAGAAGTACAGCCCAAAGCCACTGCTTATACCACTGGGGCTTGGTATATGCAGAGAATTCATTGCATGAAGCTCAGCAAAAGTTCAAGACTAAAATCATTAGTTAGGCTGACTTGTAAGAATTTGGAAACCGGTTCTGCAGTGACCTAATTTACATGAAGCCTGCCTGTGAAATTACATATAGGTA